>NW_006784126.1:1321937-1364803 GCF_000442215.2 Lipotes vexillifer | reverse complement strand
TTTGGAGAAATGTCTATTTAGGTCTTCTGCCCATTTTTGGATTGGGTTGTTTGTTTTATTGTTATTAAGCTGCATGAGCTGCTTATAAATTTTGGAGATTAATCCTTTGTCAGTTGCTTCATTTGCAAATATTTTCTCCCATTCTGAGGGTTGTCTTTTGGTCTTGTTTATGGTTTCCTTTGCTGTGCAAAAGCTTTGAAGTTTCATTAGGTCCCATTTTTTAATTTTTGTTTTTATTTCCATTTCTCTAGGAGATGGGTCCAAAAGGATCTTGCTGTGATTTATGTCATAGAGTGTTCTGCCTGTGTTTTCCATTACGAGTTTTATAGTGGGCTTATGTTATGTATGTGTGTTGGTTTATCTCTGGTCTTTCTGTCCTGTTCCATTGATCTATATTTCTGTTTTTGTGCCAGTACCATACTGTCTTGATTACTGTAGATTTGTAGTATAGTCTGAAGTCAGGGAGCCTGATTCCTCCAGCTCCGTTTTTCTTTCTCAAGATTGCTTTGGCTATTTGTGGTCCTTTGTGTTTCTGTACAAATTGTGAAATGTTTTTTTCTCGTTCTGTGAAAAATGCCATTGGTAGTTTGATAGGAATTGCATTGAATCTGTAGATTGCTTTGGGTAGTATATTCATTTTCACAGTGTTCATTCTTCCAGTCCAAGAACATGGTATATCTCTCCATCTGTTTGTATCATCTTTAATTTCTTTCATCAGTGTCTTACAGTTTTCTGAATACAGGTCTTTTGTCTCCTTAGGTAGGTTTATTCCTAGGTATTTTATTCTTTTTGTTGCAATGGTAAATAAGCATGTTTCCTTAATTTCTCTTTCAGATTTTTCATCATTAGTGTATGCAAGAGATTTCTGTGCATTACTTTTATATCCTGCTACTTTACCAAATTCATTGATTAGCTCTAGTAGTTTTCTGGTAGTATCTTTGGGATTCTCTATGTATAACATCATGTTGTCTGCAAACAGTGACAGTTTTACTTCTTTTCCGATTTGGATTCCTTTTATTTCTTTTTCTTCTCTGATTGCTGTGGCTAAAACTTCCAAAACTATGTTGAATAATAGTGGTGAGAGTGGGCAGCCTTGGCTTGTTCCTGATCTTAGTGGAAGTGGTTTCAGTTTTTCATCATTGAGAACGATGTTGGCTGTGGGTTTGTCATATGTGGCCTTTATTATGTTGAGGTAAGTTCCCTCTATGCCTACTTTCTGGAAAGTTTTTATCATAAATAGGTGTTGAATTTTGTCGAAAGCTTTTTCTCCATCTG
This sequence comes from Lipotes vexillifer, assembly GCF_000442215.2. NCBI lineage: Eukaryota > Metazoa > Chordata > Mammalia > Artiodactyla > Lipotidae > Lipotes > Lipotes vexillifer. The sequence goes on along the minus strand of NW_006784126.1, from coordinate 1,363,528 downwards.
TTGAGTTTATCATATGGTTTTTCTCCTTCAATTTGTTAATATGGTTTTTCATATTTATTGATTTGCATATACTGAAGAATCCTTGCATTCCTGGGATAAACCCCACTTGATCACGGTGTATGATCCTTTTAATGAGCTGTGGATTCTGTTTGCTAGTATTTTGTTGAGGATTTTTGCATCTGTGTTCATCAGTGATATTGGTTTGTAGTTTTCTTTTTTTGAGGCATCTTTGTCCATTTTTGGTATCAGGGTGATGGTGGCCTTGTAGAGTGAGTTTGAGAGTGTTCCTCCCTCTGCTATATTTTGGAAGAGTTTGAGAAGGATAGTTAGCTCTTCTTCTCTAAATGTTTGATAGAATTCGCCTGTGAAGCCATCTGGTCCTGGGCTTTTGTTTGTTGGAAGATTTTTAATCACAGTTTCAACTTCAGTGCTTGTGATTGGTCTGTTCATATTTTCTATTTCTTCCTGGTTCAGTCTTGGCAGGTTGTGCATTTCTAAGAATTTGTCCATTTCTTCCAGGTTGTCCATTTTATTGGCATAGAGTTGCTTGTAGTAATCCCTCATGATCCTTTGTATTTCTGCAGTGTCAGTTGTTACTTCTCCTTTTTCATTTCTGATTCTATTGATTTGAGTCTTCTCCCTTTTTTTTTTGATGAGTCTGGCTAATGGTTTAACTATTTTGTGTATCTTCTCAATGAGCCAGCTTTTAGTTTTATTGATCTTTGCTATTTTTTCCTTCATTTCTTTTTCAAATTTAACTTATTTATTTTTCGCTGCATGGGGTCTTCGTTGCTGTGTGCAGGATTTCTCTAGTTGCGGTGAGTGGGGTCCACTCCTTGTTGCGGTGCATGGGCTTCTCATGGCAATGGCTTCTCTTGTTGTGGAGCACCAGCTCTAGGCACGTGGGCTCCAGTAGTTGTGGCTCCCGGGCTCAGTAGTTCTTGCTCACAGGCTCGGTAATTATGGTGCATGGGCTTAGTTGCTCTGCGGCATGTGGGATCTTTCTGGACCAGGGCTCGAACCCATGTCCCCTGCATTAGCATGTGGATTCTTAACCACTGCACCACCAGGGAAGTCCCTCCTTCATTTCTTTTTCATTTATTTCTGATTTGATCTGTATGATTTCTTTCCTTCTGCTAACTTTGGGGCTTTTTTGCTCTTCTTTCTCTAATTGCTTTAGGTGTAAGGTTAGGTTGTTTATGTGAGATGTTACTTGTTTCTTGAGGTAGGATTGTATTGCTATAAAGTTCCTTCTTAGAACTGCTTTTGCTCTATCCCATAGGTTTTGGGTTGTCGTGTTTTCATTGTCATTTGTTTCTAGGTATTTTTTGAATTCCTCTTTGATTTCTTCAGTGATCTGATGGTTGTTTAGTACTGTAGTTTTTAGCCTCCATGTGTTTGTATTTTTTACAGATTTTTTCCTGTAATTGATGTCTAGTCTCATAGCCTCATGGTCGGAAAAGGTACTTGATATGATTTCGGTTTTCTTAAATTAACCAAGGCTTGATTTGTCACCCACGATATTATCTGTCCTGGAGAAGGTGCCATGAGCACTTGAGAAGAAAGTATATTCTGTTGCTTTTGGATGGAATGTCCTATAAATATCAGTTAAGTCCATCTTGTTTAATATGTCATTTAAAGCTTGTGTTTCCTTATTTATTTTCATTTTGGATGGTCTGTCCATTGGTGGAAGTGGGGTGTTAAAGTCCCCTACTATGATTGTGTTACTGTCGATTTCCCCTTTTATGGCTGTTAGCATTTGCCTTAAGTATTGACGTGCTCCTATTTTGGGTGCATAAATATTTACAATTGTTATATCTTTTTCTTGGATCGATCCCTTGATCATTATGTAGTGTCCTTCTTTGTCTCTTGTAATAGTGTTTATTTCAAAGTCTGTTTTGTCTGATATGAGAATTGCTACTCCAGCTTTCTGTTGATTTCCATTGGCATGGAATATCTTTTTCCATCCCCTCACTTTCAGTCTATATGTGGCCCTAGGTTTGAAGTCAGCCTCCTGTAGACAGCATATATACAGATCTTGTTTTAGTATCCATTCAACCAGTTTGTGTCTTTTGGTTGGATCATTTAATCCATTTACATTTAAGGTAGTTATTGATATGTGTGTTCCTATTGCCATTTTCTTAATTGTTTTGGGTTTGTTATTGTAGGTCTTTTCCTTCTCTTGTGTTTCCTGCCTAGAGAAGTTCTTTTAGGATTTGTTGTAAAGTTGATTTGGTGGCGCTGAATTCTCTTAACTTTTGCTTATCTGTAAAGGTTTTAATTTCTCCATCGAATCTGAATGACATCCTTGCTGAGCAGAGTAATCTTGGTTGTAGGTTTTTCCCTTTCATCACATTAGATTTGTCCTGCCACTCCCTTCAGGCTTGCAGAGTTTCTGCTGAAAGATCAGCTGTTAACCTTATGGGGATTCCCTTGTATGTTATTTGTTGCTTTTCCTTTGCTGCTTTTAATATGTTTTCTTTGTATTTAATTTTTGATAGTTTAATTAATATGTGTCTTAGCATGTTTCTCCTTGAATTTATCCTGTATGGGACTCTCTGTGCTTCCTGGACTTGATTGACTATTTCCTTTCCCATATTAGGGAAGTTTTCAACAATAATCTCTTTAAATATTTTCTCAGTCCCTTTCTTTTTCTCTTCTTCTGGGACCCCTATTATTCGAATTTTGGTGCGTTTCATGTTGTCCCCATCGTCTCTGAGACTGTCCTCTATTCTTTTCATTTTTTTTTGTTTATTCTGCTCTGCAGTGGTTATTTCCAGTATTTTATCCTCCAGGTCACTTATCCGTTCTTCTGCCTCAGTTATTCTGCTATTGATTCCTTCTAGAGAGTTTTTAATTTCATTTATTGTGTTGTTCATCATTGTTTGTTTTCTCTTCTTCTAGGTCCTTGTTCAACGTTTCTTGTATTTCCTCCATTCTATTTTTAAGATTTTGGATCATCTTTGCTATCATTACTCTGAATTCTTTTTCAGTTAGACTATTTCCTTGTCATTTGTTTGGTGTGGTGAGATTTACCTTGCTCCTTCATCTGTGTCTTCTCATTTTGCTTAGCTTACTGTGTTTGGTGTCTCCTTTCTGCAGGTTGCAGGTTTGTAGTTCCCTTTGTTTTTGGTGTCTGCCCCCCCGTGGGTAAGTTTGTTTCAGTGGGTTGTGTAGGCTTCCTCTTAGAGGGGACTGGTGCCTGTGTTCTCATGGATGAGGCTGGATCTTGTCTTTCTGGTGGGCAGGACCATGTCCGGTGTTGTGTTTTTGGGTGTCTGTGAACTTATTATGATTTTAGGCAGCCTCTTTGCTAGTGGGTGGGGTCGTGTTCCTGTCTTGCTAGTTGTTTGGCATAGGATGTCCAGCACTGTAGCTTGCTGGTCGTTGAGTGGAGCTGGGTCTTAGCATTGAGATGGAGATCTCTGGGAGAGCTTTTTCTGTTTGATATTACATGGGGCCAGGAGGTCTCTGGTGCACCAATGTCCTGAACTTTTCTCTCCCACCTCGGAGACTCAGGCCTAACCCTCTGCTGGAGTACCAAGACTCTGTCAGCCACCCAGAAAAGCTAGAAGATGCTGAGGTTGTATAGAATATTCCTTGCAGCTCCTTTCTTTTGGAAGCCTTTTGATCTGCACTCTACTTCTCCCTCCTTCTCTACTGTCCTCTTACAAATAACCTGGACTTTACACCAGGGATGTTGAAGAGAAGACACATGGATCTACGTAGATCTCAGCAACCTCAGCATATGATTTTCTTACTTTCCTTGGCGGAGAAATTTCATCTTTTCACTTCAGGGAAGCACTTTACGGCTTCTCTTTGGCACATCTGAATTGCCAGTGTCACTACTCTGGCACTCTGAGGCCATTATTAAGTAAAATCAGGGTCACTTGAGTATAAGCACTGCAATATCCTGAGGCGTGAAGTGACAAACCTGTGTTCTTTTTTTAAATAGTATTATATATTATAACGTATGTGTGATATACAGCCTACGTAAAGAAGAATATTTGGTACAGAATAAATGCCCAATTAAGAAATGTTAGGTACCATTATCATTGTCATGAAATAGTCTCTGAAAGCATTACTTTCACTGGTTGTATAATATTCTATTGCATTATAATTTATTTTACTATTCCCCTCTTGTTAGATTTTTTTAAAATTGAGCTATAATTGATTTATAACATTTCATTTGTTTCTGGTGTTCAACATAATGATTTGATATCTGTATATACTGGAAAATGATCACAATAAATCTAGTTAACATCCATCAGCACACATAGTTATAAAATTTTTTTCTTGTGATGAGAATGTTTAAGATTTACTCTTGTAACAGCCTTCAAATATGCAAGACATTATTATTAAGTATGGGCACCATGCTGTACATTAATCCCCAGGACTTATTTTTTTAATAAGTGGCAGTTTGCATCTTTTGACCTCCTTCACCCATCTTGCCACTCCCACCAGATCCTGTGTTCATAATCACTGTGCTGGTCTGTTACACTGTAAATGCACAACGGGACTCCTAACCCGTGTCTGGGAGTACCCCCTCTACCTTCCAGCCTAAGCTGAAGCCCGGCTCCAGTCTGAGATCATAGCTTCCTCGCTGCACCAAATGCCTCACACCCCGGGACCCAGAAATGTCACCCACTTTCTCTTAGTTCTTTCTTTGTCCCTGTTTTGCCCTCGAACAAAAGCCTTTTTTTATTGGTGGTTCATGGTGTCAGGTTTTGTTACCCTCTACCTCTCCTTTCTGCTGTTGTCTGAATATTTCCTCTTGGGCATTGAGGGCTTTGTTCGCTCTCTTGCTGCAGCACTGTGAGCACAGCCATCCAACCATCCTGGCTCAGAGTGAGCTGTGGGGTCAGTCAGAGCTGATTGCTGGCCTGCTTCCTGACCCACAACGCAGCCTGTGACCAGCTGAGTGACTTTAAGCAATCTATCTAATTCCTTACTTAATTTCCTTATTTGTAAAACAAACAATTCTCAAAACAAAATGAGATAATATACATGAAGTGCTTTGGTATAGTGTTTGGCACATGTACAGTGTTAAATAGATGATAGCTATTATCATTAGTAATAATAATAATAGTAATAATAATAATAATTACCCCCCCGACTACTACCATTACAACTGTTCCTTTTCTTGAAATCCCTTGACTTCTTTGACAGTAGCCTCCTATGCTCCACTCCAGCAGTTTGTAAGCATAGTGAAATCTTTGACTCTGCATCTGCCAGAATGACTCTGAGACCTTAAGTTGGGTATAGCTGTCTGTCACAACTTTCCAGACTCTTTGCTATGGCCCATGGTATCCTTGTGTTCTGGTCTCCTGCTGAGGTCTCCTGTCTTACCCTTCTCTCTTCTCCCTCAGTATGCTCCAGTTACACTGCTTCTTTTCAGGTATGGGAAGGAATTGAATAAATACAAAAAATAAAAAGTTAAAAATAGATAAAATTATATTACTTAGGATTACAAAAGTATTGTCTCTTTATTATTCACTCTGATGTTCTTTTATACAGCAAAGTCTCCTTGTGTTTAAAATATACATTAAGAAATTGTTCTTCAGACAATTTGCTTCTTTAAATATGAGGTGAATTATATTATTTAGGGTGCATTCGTTGATGACTTTTGAAGGATATCTGATGTATTTGCTATGTGCTTTTCTATTTAGCACTTGAAAGAATGTCTTTGGCACTAGGAGGAATTGAAGGATTTCTTAAAATATTCATAAGCTTCTCTTCCAGAACATGAATTAACATAGATGAAAAATGACATGTGGCTTTTACAGTAGCAAGAATTTTTCTGATCTCAAGAATGATATTTCTATAACCATTACCCACCCAGTATCCTGGCTAAGCAATAGATTATACTTATAGATTATATTAGGAATATAGAGTCAGTCCTAAGAAATACTTTCCCAAATGAAGGTGACATTTGTTCCCCATATTTCTATGTACCTAGAGAATATACTCTGCTGGAAAAACACAGTAATAAAAATGAAATGTGCTTTGTGACAAATATTATTTAAACCGGTATTGTGGATAGATATCCATCATCAAAGAGTTCAGGCCCAGTGAATAATGAGAACTGTTGGATCAAAATTTGATGTAAATGAAGCCAGTAAATCAGAAAATATTGTTTCTTTAGAATCAATTTATAATAATATTGATATAGCAAATAAAATAATATGTAAAAACAAATGTAGATAGTAATGAACAATATAAATACCTACAATTTTTATTATTATTATTATTATTTTTGCGGTACACGGGCCTCTCACTATTGTGGCCTCTCCCGTTGCGGAGCACAGGCTCCGGACGCGCAGGCTCAGCGGCCATGGCTCACGGGCTTAGCGGCTCTGCGGCATGTGGGATCTTCCTAGACCGGGGCACGAACCCACGTCCCCTGCATCGGCAGGTGGACTCTTCAACCACTGCGCCACCAGGGAAGCCCCAGGGAAGCCCCCTGCTAAAATATTCTTGAGCTAACATTCTATGATTTGGTGTCGGAACCAATGGGCAAAGTGTAAGAAGAAAGTTAAGTCTAGGCACAGACTTAATGAACATTAGCGGCTCTGCGGCATGTGGGATCTTCCTGGACCGGGGCACGAACCCATGTCCCATGTATCGGCAGGTGGACTCTCAACCACTGTGCCACCAGGGAAGCCCAATACCTACTATTTTGATTTCTGTTAACAAAGCTCCTTTCCTTATATCTGTTGTATTTTCTGATAATTCTAAGCATTGTCTTTCTCCTTCTTGGGCTAAAATCTGTCCCAAGAGACTATAAACTCCATAAAAGCAGGGACATGTTTGCTGTCTTCAGGACATGTTGTGCCTGGTACATAGGAGAACTGCTCAGTAAATAACTTAACAAATGAATTTTACCTTTGACACTTTCTAGCCATTTCTATTTTGAGGGTTGGTGTGAACACGTTGCTAAGTTGCCATCCGAAGCTCTTCTGTGTGATAATTCTTCAAATATTTGAACACTTAGAAAATATGCCCTAATCTCTTTAGTCAAGTTTTAGGGATTTAGTAAGTTAGTCCATTGTGGTATATGTTAAACCATCAGACGTTGCCAGTATTTGACTTTTTTTGAGCAATAAAAATGACAGTTTTATAATATTCAGCTTAATGTTTTGATATTAGGTGTGTTTAAAACAGTTGAGAATATGCCGAAATAAAGAAGTTTAAAGCTGGGTTATGACAGGGTAGTTGAGAAAAGATATACCTGTTTGTGATTATATGAACTAAAAGGTGATAAGTTAATTCTAACAGTACAGGCAGACTTCGTTTTATTGCTCTTTGCTTTATTGTGTTTGAGAGATACTGCTTTTTTTTTTAAACAAATTGAAGGTAACCCTATATAGAGCAAGTCTATCAGTGACATTTTTCTAACATTTGCTCACTTAGTGTCTCTGTCACATTTTGGTAATTCTTGCAATATTTCAGACTTTTCTGTGATTATTATGTTTGTTATGGTGATCGGTGGTCAGTGATCTTCGGGGTGCCATGAACCGTGCACACAGAAGACAGCCAACTTAATAAATGTGTGTCTTCTGACTGCTCCACTGACTGTCCGTTTCCCCATCTCTCGTCCACTCTTTGGGCCTCTCTGTTCCTTGAGACACAATAATACTGAAATTAGGCCAGTTAGTAACCCTACAATGGCCTCTAAGTGTTCAAGTGAAAGGAAGAGTTCATCACTGCGGCAAACTTCACTGGTGTCTTATTTTAAGGAACTGCCGCAGCCATCCCAGCCCTCAGAAGCCATCACCCTGATCAGTCAGCCGCCGTTGACATTGAGGCAAGACTGCCTACCAGCAAAAAAAAATTAGTATTCACTGAAGGCTCAGATGATGGTTAGAATTTCTTAGCAATAAAGTACATTGTGTTTTAGGTGTAATGCTATTGCACATTGAATAGACTACAGTATAGTGTAAATGTGACATTTTAATGTCCCCCCCACCCCACCAAATTTGTGTGACTTGCTTTATTGTGATATTCTGCTTTATTGTGGTCTGGAACTGAACCCTCAGAATCTCTGAGGCATGACCGTAATTGGTACGAATACAGTCTTCTTTAAACATGCATATGCTGGATTGTTGTCTTTTTGTTTAGGTTGCCTAGTATCTAAACTCTTCCCCACTCTCTCTCATGTCAGATATGTGCTTTCACAGACTTTTCTTTTTGGTGTTACATGATCTTGCTTTGGCTCAGACTTTGAGTCAGAAGCTAGCAACCTGAGCAACAAAGGACTGTGCAGAATCCATTGTGGGGATAGGTTGTGTCATCAGTGTCTAAAGCAGGTGACAGAGTTCTTGCCCTTTGTGTGTGTGCATGGCTTCAGTAGTGCCGGCTGGGAGAGGTGGTGGCATCCCCGGACCTGTTATCCACTGTCATATTGGACATGTTGGCTTCCTAGCCTTCCAGCCTGCAACTCTAGTCCTCTCAGTGTTATTATATAAATTCCTTTCCTGCTTAACTCAGCCAAAGTTGTCATCTGTTGCTTACAACTAAGAACTAGTGTTTTCTTGGTATTTTAATGGTCTATTGCTTAACCTTTTTTATTACCATAGAAGAGAGAGGAAAAATCATATGGTGGCAGTGACTCACAGTGAAGGGTTTTAGGACATTCCCCAAATTTACAAACTGATCAAAACATCACATTTAGCACATACTAGCACTTGGTAGATATTACAGAAGTAAAATAACAAACGGAGATTTTTGAAAATGTGGTGGGATGATATTTTGAGATGCCGAGTTTTATCTGTGTGTTTCTTGTATCCCTTCTTTAATGCCTAGCCCCCCATCCAAGCAGTGGCACCTCGCGCTCAGAAGAGAGAGAATACAGCAGAAAAAATAGAGAAAGGGCTTTGGGGTTTCAACAACAAAGGATAATGGTGTTTTTCCTGCCCTGATGCTAGGGAAGATTCCCTAGTTTGGGTGAAGGACAGAGTCAGAGCCTAAGCTAGAGCGTGAATTCTTGCCCCTCCATCATCCCGTGAACGAAGCAACAGAAACACCCTAAGTCTGAGAGCAGAAGTGACCTGTGCTCTGTTTCTGAGACGTGTCCATAGAGGTAGCAAAGCCAGAGTGGCAGTAGAAGTGAAGAGAGGATGGTCTTGTGTGATGGATGGCTGTACAGTATTCTCACCAGTTCCACCTTTGCCCTAGGGAGCTCTGCTTTTTCTTTGTGCTCAAGGGTAGTGGAAGGGGGCTTCCCTGGTGGCTCAGTGGTTAAGAACCTGCCTGCTAATGCAGAGGACACGGGTCCAAGCCCTGGTCTGGGAAGATCCCACATGCTGCAGAGCAACTACGCCCATGCGCCACAACTACTGAGCCTGCGCCCTACAGCCCGTGAGCCACAAATGCTGAGCCTGTGTGCCGCAACTGCTGAAGCCTGCGCGCCTAGAGCCTGTGCTCTGCAACAAGAGAAGCCACCGCAGTGAGAAGCCCACACACCACAACAAAGAGTAGCCCCTGCTTGCCGCAACTAGAGAGCCCGCGCACAGCAAGGAAGACCACACACAGCCAATAAATAAATGAATAAAAAAAAAAAAAAAAGCAGGGGACATGGGTTCGTGCCCCGGTTCGAGAAGATCCCACATGCCGCGGAGCGGCTGGCCGTGAGCCATGGCCGTTGAGCCTGCGCGTCTGGAGCCTGTGCTCCACAACGGGAGAGGTCAAAGCAGTGAGAGGCCTGGGTAACGCCAAAAAAAAAAAAGAAAAAAAAAAAAAAAAAAAAGAGTAGTGGAAGGATGGTAAGGGGCCTCAGCTCCATTGAGTTTATGAGTTTGTGAGCAATAGAATGAAATCTTGTGTACCTGCGAGGGCACAGAAATTACAGAGAGTCATTGTATAGGGGAACAAGGGAGGATACAACTTCAAAAGCCAAGTCTGGTACATGTCTCAGGAGATGCCAGATGGTGACCCAAGACTCCAGTGCCCCCCCCCCCCCCCCCCCCCCAGCCACAAGCAGGGGCCCTGGGCTACCCACACTTATGTTCTGCAGACTATAAAGAGAGGAACACTTTCAATCTCCTGAGACTCAATTGCTCTCACCAGAAAGACATGTATATTTCAGTTGAAATATAGGTGAGTAAAGAAAGTTACTATCATACATAAATTTCCCTTGCTTAAAACCCTCAGAATTTCCCACCAACCTTAGAATACAATCCAAAGGTTTTGCCATGCCTCGTAAGGCCCCTGCCCGCTTCTCTAAACCCCTTTCCTACCTCTTCCCCAATCCCCCGCTCATACTGTTCCAGTTATCCTGCCCTTTTTTTTTTTTTTTTTTTTTACTGCTTTTGGACCTACTAACCACTTTTCACCATGGAAGCTGTTCCTTCTGCCATGAGCACCCTCGCTCCAGATACACACGTGATTCTCTTCTAGACCTCATCCAGGTGGCTTCTCAAATGTCTCATCTTCAGAACAGGATTCCCAGACCACCTTCTCTGAAATAACAACCCCTTTTCTTCCACATCACTTTGTATGCCCCTACTGCTTTATTTTTCTTCGTATCACTTGTTGATACCCCGCATTGTATATTTATTTATTTGTGGCACCCAGTATATTTGGATGCTCCCTGAGGGCTGAGGATTTATTTTGTCCATTGTATCCCCGGCACCCAGAACAGTACCTGGTGTATCTTTTATTTTTAAAGACACATTTGCTTGAAACATTAGATGGTCTTTCACTAGGCTCATGGTTTTAATTGTTAGAAAAATTAGGACATACTTAACATTGATGAGAATTAGCTGAACTTAAAAGGGACAGTTTCTCACTGAATATTTATTTATTTATTTTAATATCTTTATTGGAGTATAATTACTTCACAGTGTTGTGTTGTGTTTCTGTTGTACAACAAAGTGAATCAGCTATAAGTATACATTTATACATATATCCCCACATCGCCTCCCTCTTGAGCCTCCCTCCCACCCTCCCTATCCCACCCCTCTATGTCGTCACAAAGCACCGAGCCGATCTCCCTGTGCTATGTGGCTGCTTCCCACTAGCTATCTATTTTACATTTGGTAGTGTACATATGTCCATGTCACTCTCTCACTTTGTCCCAGCTTACCGTTCCCCGTTTGTGTTCTCAAGTCCCTTCTCCACATCTGCATCTTTATTCCTGCCCTGCCACTAGGTTCATCAGTGCTGTATTTTTAGATTCCATATATGTGCATTAGCATACGGTATTTGTTTTTCTCTTTCTGACTTACTTCACTCTGTATGACAGACTCTAGGTCCATCCACCTCATTACAAATAACTCAGTTTCATTCCTTTTTATGGCCGATTAATATTCCATTGTATATATGTGCCACCTCTTCTTTATTCATCTTTCAGTGGACACTTAGGTTGATTTCATGTCCTGGCTACTGTAAATAGAGCTGCAATGAACATTGTGGTACATGTCTCTTTTTGAATTATGGTTTTCTCAGGGTATATCCCCAGTAGTGGGATTGCTGGGTCATATGGTAGTTCTATTTTTAGTTTTTTAAGGAACCTCCATACTGTTCTCCATAGTGGCTCTATCAATTTACATTCCCACCAACAGTGCAGGAGGGTTCCCTTTTCTCCACACTCTCTCCAGCATTTATTGTTTGTAGATTTTTTGATTATGGCCATTCTGACCAGTGTGAGGTGATACCTCATGGTGGTTTTGATTTGTATTTCTCTAGTGACTTGTCACTGAACATTTAGATTGAATGTGGGGACTTCCCTGGTGGTCCAGCTGTTAGAACTCTGCACTCCCAATGCAGGGGGCCTGGGTTCGATCCCACATGCTGCAACTAAAGATCCTGAATGCCACAACTAAGACCCAGCACAGCCAAATAAATAAATAAATATATTTTAAAAATAGATTGAATATAGTCTTATTTGATATTCAAAGGTATATTTGAATATTTGATATTCAAAGGTATATTCTGTGTATTTTACCAGTTTCTTTTTTTTTTTTTTACATTATTGGTGGGATTATTGCTACTGAAGGAACCCTATATAAGTTTTTTGATCATTGCTTTTCAAACTTTCTTTTTGATAAATATTGGAATCCTTTAAAAAAATGAAATGGTACTCAGAAGCTCAGTGTGTAAAACAGGGGAACTTCTCTGACTGAAACCAATGTGTGTGGGCATGGTGGAAGGCGGCAGAATCCCCTGCCTTCCTCTTCCTCATTGAGTTGTTGAGGCAACTTCTGTGCCCTTCCTTACTCCCAGGGTTCAAGCTGGGGTTTCAGCCAGCTTGAAGATGACAAGGGTAGAAGTTAGGGCACGTGGATCACAGTTCCTTCTTAACTGCTAACAAGGAGTGTGACCTTGAACATCTTATGTTTCAGTTTTCTTATCTTTAAAGTTGACTTTTGTATTAGCCCTGATTTTAAGGTAAAAAGACCAAATGAAAAGTTGTTTACCAAAGGTCCTTGAAAGGGATGGATTTTTCACATGTGTGGCAAAGGAATCTCCTATTTGTGCATTCTACTATGATGCTTGTGCACTCGTAGCAATGTTATATTGCTAACGTCAGTTTGTTATTGTGCTTATTTTTAAACCTGTTATTCAAAAGTAATACATGCTCATTGTAATCATTCAAACAATATAAATATGTATAAAGAAAACAGTACTATTCTCTTCTGCCTCTATTCAATCTCAACCTCCATTCTAAGGTATTCTATGCTATTTTTCTATGCTAATAAAAACATAAATATTTAGCATTTATTTTCTTTCTTTCTCTCTCTTTTAAACCATGAAATTATGTTATGGATATAGTAACCATGTAACTTGCCTGTTTTTGCTTAATAGATATCATTGATGTCTTTTCAGGTCAATATATGTAGCTCTAATTCATTCTTTTCATTATGATAGTTCTTAGTATGGCCCTATGGTAATTTAACAACCATTTCGTTATTGATGAAGGTTATTTCCAGTTTGTGATAATTCAAACAATGCTAAGTATCTTCTATATAGAATCTTATGTATTGGTACTTTTATTTATTTTTGTGTATTTTCCTAATATTGGAATTACTGGTTCAAAATGCTTGTGTAGCTTAAGTTTCAACAGTTAACTGCCCAGATTATTTCCCATTGTGGTTGTGGTATAGCTCTCATTCCCTAACAGCCATTAGTTCTTCAGGAATCTTCTCTTATCTCTTTCTCTCTTGCCTCTTTTTCAGGGACTCCACTTATACATATATTTGGCAACCTAAGTTGCCTCACAGCTTACTGATATTCTGTTCCTTTTTTTTTTTTCTTATTTCTTTTTCTTCTCTGTTTTATTTTGGGTGGTTTTTATTGTTAATGTCTTCAAGTTCACTAATTTTTTGTTCTGCAGTGTCTAATCTGTTCTTAATTCCATCCAGTTTATTTTTCTCAGACCTTGCAGTTTTAATCTCTATAAACTTAATTTGGGTCTTTTTTTTTATAGTTTGCATGTCTGAACTTAACTTTCTGAACAGAAAGAATACAGTTATAATAACTACTTTGAAGCCCTTATCTGCTAATTCTAACATCTGTGTTAGTTCTGGGTCACTTTTGATGAATTAAGTTATCTTCTCATTGTGGCTCATATTTTCCTGTTTGTTTATATGCCTGGTCATGTTTTTTTTTTTTTTTTTTTTTTGCGGTATGCGGGCCTCTCCCTGTTGTGGCCTCTCCCGTTGCGGAGCACAGGCTCAGCAGCCATGGCTCACGGGCCCAGCCACTCCGCAGCATGTGGGATCCTCCCGGACCAAGGCACGACCCCGTGTCCCCTGCATCGGCAGGCGGACTCTCAACCACTGGGCCACCAGGGAAGCCCCCCCGGCATTTTTTTTTTTTTTTTGCGGTATGCGGGCCTCTCCCTGTTGTGGCCTCTCCCGTTGCGGAGCACAGGCTCAGCAGCCATGGCTCACGGGCCCAGCCACTCCGCAGCATGTGGGATCCTCCCGGACCAAGGCACGACCCCGTGTCCCCTGCATCGGCAGGCGGACTCTCAACCACTGGGCCACCAGGGAAGCCCCCCCGGCATTTTTTTTTTTTTTTTGCGGTATGCGGGCCTCTCCCTGTTGTGGCCTCTCCCGTTGCGGAGCACAGGCTCAGCAGCCATGGCTCACGGGCCCAGCCACTCCGCAGCATGTGGGATCCTCCCGGACCAAGGCACGACCCCGTGTCCCCTGCATCGGCAGGCGGACTCTCAACCACTGGGCCACCAGGGAAGCCCCCCCGGCATTTTTTTTTTTTTTTTGCGGTATGCGGGCCTCTCCCTGTTGTGGCCTCTCCCGTTGCGGAGCACAGGCTCAGCAGCCATGGCTCACGGGCCCAGCCACTCCGCAGCATGTGGGATCCTCCCGGACCAAGGCACGACCCCGTGTCCCCTGCATCGGCAGGCGGACTCTCAACCACTGGGCCACCAGGGAAGCCCCCCCGGCATTTTTTTTTTTTTTTTGCGGTATGCGGGCCTCTCCCTGTTGTGGCCTCTCCCGTTGCGGAGCACAGGCTCAGCAGCCATGGCTCACGGGCCCAGCCACTCCGCAGCATGTGGGATCCTCCCGGACCAAGGCACGAACCCGTGTCCCCTGCATCGGCAGGCGGACTCTCAACCACTGTGCCACCAGGGAAGCCCCCCCTGGTCATTTTTGATTAGATATCAGGCATTATAAATTTTACCTTGTTGGGTGTTGGATAATTTGTTTTACTCAAATTATTCCTGGGCTTGGTTCTGGGACATAATTAAATTACTTGGAAATAGGTTTTTCCTTTGTCATCTTGCTTCTAAGATTTGTTAGGTGGGACTAGAGCAGTATCAGGCCAGAGCTAATTTTTCCTCTCCACTGAGGCAAGACCCTTAGATTACTCTGCCCAGTGTCCCATGAATCTTGAGGTTTTCCAGTTTGGCTGATGGGAACAGAATTCCTAACCCTGGGTGACAGCTGGGCATGTTCTCTCTAATCCTTTGGAGTGTGTTTTCCAGCCTCTGGTAGTTTGCACACACACACGTGCTGGTCAGTGGCTTAGCTGAATCCACTAGGGGGACCCTTTGCGGATATCTGCAGTTTTCTCTCTGCAGGACTCACTTCTCTGGCACTCTGTCCCATGAGCTCCAGATGCCTTGGTCTTTTCTACTCTCTGCTCTCTTTTCTGAACCTAGTGTGATGACTGGGCTCCACCTGGGTTTCTCTTCCTTGAGCAGAGACCTAGACACCCAGGGACGTAAGCTGGACAATTGTAGGGCTTACCTTGTCTGTTTCTCATCTCTGAGGGATCACCGACCTTCATTGCCTGGTGTACAGTGTCTTGCAAACCATTGTTTCGTATACTTTCTCCTTTTTTTGGTTGTTTTAGATGGGAGGGTAAATCCGATTTCTGTTATTCTGTCTTGGTTAGAAGCAGAAGTTTTAGATGTGAGGGTTTACAGATAAGCTAGTCCTTTTTTATACATATGGACACCACTGGGATATTGTGTGAAATCTGCATCATATCAGCCAAGAGCTATTTTATTTATTAAATGTTTCATTGTCAAATTGTGGCTTTTGTGTGCTTTACCGAAAGTTTGACATCACTGCAGATTTAACTGTCATAATGCGTTAGTTATCATACATGTTGTGTTTTTTCCTCTCTTAAAAAAAATCTCAAACCGGTTTATAATCTTCCTTATAAGATAATTTGTTATCTTTTGAAATGCCATTTTTATGATTAAAGACTGCCATGTGTTATAGTAGCATTTTTTTTAAATTTTAATTTTATTGGAGAATAGTTGATTTACAATGTGATAGTTTCAGGTGTACAGCAAAGTGATTCAGTTATACATATACAAATATCCACTTTTTTAGATTCTTGTCTCCTATGGTTATCATATGGTAACATTTTTGTGCTTTTTATTTTCTTCAGATGCTGCAAAAAGGACATTTCAAGAAAAAGGTATCTTGGCAGGAGAAAGCAGACCTTTTAAGCCTCATTTGACCTTCATGAAATTGTCCAAAGCACCATGGCTCCGGAGGAAGGTCAGTGGACATTTTTCCTATAAGCCCTGTTTTGTTAGCCACACCAGCCCTCAGCATGGTTGGGGCATGAGGGGCATTTGTAGTGCTTTTAGGCACCCCTGCCACTATTGCTCCTGGAATTCCAAGTCAGTCTGGTTCCAGTTCCCAAGGATGCTGAGTTGTCTCAAGAGCCTCCATGGAGGCCATGGCAGCTGTCCCCTCCTTTGCCACCGTGGCTATTAGCCTCACACTCTGACCATCACTTATAGTTGCTTCATCTGTTGCCATATCTGCTTCATCCCTTGAAAAGCCTTGGGGGCGGTGCCAGAGTTGTATTTTGCTGCGTTCTTTGCTTCTGGTTCTTTGCAGCCTGCTGTGCTCAGAGCTTTCTCCACTGGCCTGCATACACTGGGGCTGCTTCCTGAGGCTGGGTTCTTCAAGGTGGGACAAGCTCCGCCCCCCTTTTACATAGCTCTTTCAAGGTTTCCAGAAAGCCACCTTGCTGTTTCAGCAGTTGTCTCCATTGAGGGTGTGGAACAGGTGTTCCAGGGACTGGGTAAGAGGGTAACAGAAGGGCTCCCCACTGCCCAGCTCAGTACTTAAAATTACTTCTCCCTGAGAATGGTCAGCAGTGCCACAGCCAGGGGACATGTCTGTTGACTTCCCCTATCTCAGGGTGACTTTCTGCCTTCCTAGGCCACTGCCTCCTCTCTCAGAGGTTGGAGTGACTTTGGAATTTTCTCTGGAGTCACGAGCAGTTTGCTTGGAATCCTAAGGGCACCCTTCCTTTTTTTTTCCCATTTCAGCCTAGGGAGGTTCTCATGCAAATTAAGACATCTGCTGACCTGCTCTGATGTACCAGAGTTTTGGAGATGGGCATGCAGATTAGTATTCGTTCCTGCTCTCCATGACTCTTTGCTGTAGTTAAGACTGATTTGCAGCTCTATAAATGAAGGTCATGTTTATTAGTAAGTAGATCTTTTTTCTAAATTCAACAGTTTGTATTTAATGTCTCTGTGCTCAGAAAGTCTTTTTGGTCCTGTAAAAACATGTGTTTGGGTGGTTGACCATCCTGTGGTTATGAGTTTTCTACAAACTATTGTGAAAAATCCCCCCCGCAATATCTTGCATGTTTTTTTAAAATAGCTATGCCCAAATTAAATAATAACTATATTAGGTACCATTCCAGAATATTTAGGTAAAATCATTTGTGTAAATCATAGATTTGGGAATTAGGAATGATAACAACTGACAAAACCTGTAGACTGACAGTTTACTTTTTTTACTCATTATCTTTCTTGTTTTGCTTTCAAATGGATTGTCCTCTTCCCAGTGGTATCAAACTTAATCACAGAATGACAATCAGTGGTGAAGGTAATACCCACATTTCAAAATGTTTCTGTCTTTATAATATTAACTTTGAAATGAGAACACCGAAGGACGTTTATCAAAGGGATGTTTAAATTAACTCTAGAATTTGTATTTCAACATTTCAGACTGCATGCGTTTTAAATGATTTCTTGGCAGTTGATTTCACAGAATCTGCTCCTTTATAGAAAAGGGATCTGAGACTTAGAAGTTAAGTGACTGAAATGAGATCACATCGTCCTCAGTTGCAGAGCCCCATCCAGAATCCCTCTTACCTCATTCTCAGTCTCATCTTCTTCCCTCCCACTTGCCAAATCCTGTCCATCCAGTTTCAATTCTCTACGTGGGGAGCTCCTTGGTCCGAATCCTACTAATTCAACAACTATTTATCAAGTGCCTACTATGTGTCAGACATTGGGTGCTGGGCATAGAGTGATGATCAAAATAGAAACAGTCCCTGCTTGAAGCCTGTATAAAATCTAAATCCGGTTGCGTTTTGTTTTGATTAGAATGTTAATCTTTGGAAAATAAACTAAGATCTTAACTGTCTTTCAGGAAGCCAAATAAGAATACTTGCTTTTAATTTGTGGAATCAGTCTGTTCCTATTTACTATTATGATGGTTAGTGTTTCTGAATGCTTAAGAAAATATGTCTTAAACTTTGGGATCCATGAGTCACCTGGTGTACTTGTTGAAGCTGCAGATTTCCATTCTCTAAGTTCAGATCTGGAATTGGACCTAAGACCTTGGCTTTCATTCAGTGTGTGTGACAGGGCTTCTGATCCAGAAGGTGGCATACATATCAGTAGATTTTTATTATGCTTTGTGGTTTGGAATGTAGATTATTTTAAAATATGTGACTCTTTAGTTTCTTAACTTTTTTTTTTACATTTCCAGCTGTCTGTTTTCCTCTCTCAGCACTAATTCTCTTCTAGGTTTTCATTCTGGGTCCACTCATTTACAAGGGTGAGACAGACCATTGATAAAGTCAATAGTGGAATTGACTAATTTAGTCAATGACTATTTAGTGAATTAGTTATTTAGTGAATGACTATTACCAGCATTCAGTTTACTTAAGATTGATAATGAAATAAAAAAGGGGGGAGAGAGAGAGAGGGGTGTGGAATACTTTTTTTCACTCATACTAGGAAGTTTGTCTCATTTCAAGTACTTGTTATTTTAAAAGTTATTTTAGGGCTTCCCTGGTGGCGCAGTGATTGAGAGTCCGCCTGCCGATGCAGGGGACACGGGTTTGTGCCCCGGTCCGGGAAGATCCCACATGCCGCGGAGCGGCTGGGCCCGTGAGCCATGGCCGCTGAGCCTGCGCGTCCGGAGCCTGTGCTCCGCAACGGGAGAGGCCACAACAGTGAGAGGCCCGCGTACTGCAAAAAAAAAAAAAAAAAAGTTATTTTAATTACAGAAGTGCTAGATGAATATATGCTCACTGTAAAAAATCTAAATATTGATACATACAAATCTACAGATTGAAAGATACATTTTTTTCCCTCATCACCAATCTCCCACTCCCTTCCTCCCATTATAATTTCGCTCTCTTAGGTACCACTACTAGTATATCCTCATGACCTTTTCCTGTACACTACCAACATATATAGAGACTCTCCTTCAAATTTCTTGATATGGAACTTCCTCTGCTACAGCGTGGTATTCTGGTTCCCAAGCTAGAGAACTAAGTTCGAGATTCTGGGAAACATAAGACTTTTTTGGATAATTATATATTTTTCTAACACCAGGAGGCATTTAGTCAATGTGTTAATTTTTACATCTTCTTAGTTTCATAAAATTCTAGTGGAATATATCACCTAAGGGAGTATTAAATCTAGTTTATTTATTTTTTTGGCTGCGCCATGCGGCTTACAGGATCTTAGTTCCTTGACCAGGGATTCAACCCATGCCCTCAGCTGTGAAAGCATGGAGTCCTAACCACTGGACCACCAGGGAATTCCCTTGAAAGTAGTTTTGTGTATCGTAAAGCTATTTTGACTCTCACTGTGCTTTCAAAGTTGTAGTTTTTTAAATCAAATGAATGAAGCCTCAGAAAACCTTATTAAATTGCTCTGTCTCTGAAAGAGTAGCTAAAATTTATTTATTTGTGTAATTTCTTTAGAGTATATTTGTTTCACATGGTTAGACTACTACTTGTTTAGGTCAGTGCTTTTTTACAGTGCATTCTTTTGGATTTATTCACATTGAGTGACGTATTTCTGTGATTTGAACGTTGCAGAAACTGGTTGGTTAGAAGTGTGTGCTAACACTTGGTGGCAGAAGAAGACCAGTTTCAAATCAAACGTGCATCTTAATGCAGATCCAGATTCCTCAAGAAATAAATGCAGTCTTTTCATGGTTAGATCAGTTGTTTTTAAGCATGAATTCTTTTCTGGGTTTCTTAGATGTTTCCTGAGTTATGACTCTTTCAAATTACTAATGTAGCACTTAAAATCAAAGCTGTAGGTTATTAATCGGCACTTCCTTATAGAAGCTTTTCACAGAGTCAGTGAGAGAACTTTAGAATGAAAGAAATGATCTTTGAAATTGTTCGCTCCCATTGTCACTTAGACTAGTTTGTTTTGAGTGCAGAATTCGATATGCACATAGCAAGGGCAGGGGGGTGGTTATTGGACCATGTGATGATGAGGTTAGGAGAATCAGGGATGAAGATACATGGCAGGCATCAGTGGGAGTGGAAATGGGTAGTTGAAAAGAAGAGTGTGTGTTTGAAAATTCTGTTCTGATGGTGCAACTAAAAGGAAAACCCAGTCCCTGAGTTATTTGGTGATTGGATATACAGGACCAAGACTGTATTTAAAAATTGGCCAGATTCCAACTTCCTTCTACATCCTTCCCCAGCTAGGACTTTCTGCTGTCATCTTTCCTTACCTACAACGAATTATTATTTATTCATTTATCTATCAGGTTGCACGTTTTCTCGGGATTTTGATAACTGGCCTGGTATAATTTGGCTGCCACGCCTGTTCCTGGGTCTGCATGATAATGGGCCTTTATAAACCATTTGAAAACTCAGGAGTACTGACTATTCCTCTCAAAGGAGTCTCTGTAATACATTGGAAGGAGCTTGAGTTTTCTTGTTTTATCTCTGTTGGTTAGCCCTGGACAAAATCTCATTACCTATCTTGACCTCTGTACTCATAGTGAAAGGAGGAGCTTGGTCTTAATGACTTGACTCCTGGGCTCTTCTGACATGTCTTATGAGGTAAGCATTATGGCCAAATAGGCTAATTTGGCTTGATGTGGAGATTTTTTTTTTTTTTTTTTTTCAGTACGTAGGCCTCTCACTGCTGTGGCCTCTCCCGCCACGGACCACAGGCTCTGGACGGCAGACCCAGCGGCCATGGCTCATGGGCCCAGCCTCTCCACGGCATGTGGGATCCTCCTGGACGGGGGCACGAACCCGCGTCCCCAAGAATTTTTTTTAGATTGTAGATTAGCTTTCTTGTATGCATGGAAGGAAAATGACAAATGGAAAAGGTCTTTAAGTACTGGTAGGAGTATGGTGGCAATCTTGCTACCTCTCCTCCTGGAAAACCTACAGAACAGTAAAGACAATTGGGAACATATCACAGACTACATTTTTAGTGAAACTGGGAGATAGAAAAATCTATAAATGCCACATCACGTGCAGGTGTGGCCAGCAAGCAGCTGGGACCAGCAGGACTTGCGTGAGAAGCTGCTTCCAGGTGGGGAAGGCTGTGCAAGGAGGAGCAGGCCTGTTGGTGAGAGAGCTCAGAAATCACCCACAGATTTTCACTCCCAGTGGGTGAGCGCTCCACTGTAAGGAGGCATGGAAAACGTCAAAAGGGGACCAGAGGGGTTGAGTCTTGGCAGGTACCACCTTCAGAAAGGGAGGGAAGTGTCTTCAGGGCGGGTATTAGAGAGGCTGAGCAGGTCACTTTCACAGGGACCCTTATTGTGAAGAATAGCCCATCGCTGTAGCAGAAGAGGCCCTGCCAGACTGCACTGCCACTGTCTTGTCTCCTTCCCTGAAAGAAGGCACTCTAGGTGTCCTTAGTATCAGCGAACCTTTATTATTCTAGACAAAAGCTGGCCTTCGAAATACCCTTGGTACAAGATAAAGCAGATTGTTTCGGTAACCTATTCCCGAATCTCCCAATGCCAAATGACTTAATCACAATTTTTCATTGTTTTTGAGTCTCTTTTCATACTATCAGGTGCACTTAGATTTAAGGCCATGGTATGGAATTCTCTTTGCATTTTTCTTAGTTAAAAATCACACATTTTGTTTTAATGTGTTTTTTTTTTAAACTAAAAATTCAGTGAAATCTGCTGTGAGATGGAATTGTAATTTCTTCCGAGATTCTAGGTGCTATTAGTCAACTGTGTCATCTGTTGTGTGTCCGAGCACTATCTATAGCAACTGACTTCAGTTTGTTTTTGTTTTTCTTTTTGTTTTTGCGGTACGCGGGCCTCTCACTGTTGTGGCCTCTCCCGTTGCGGAGCACAGGCTCTGGACGCGCAGGCTCAGCGGCCATGGCTCATGGGCCCAGCCGCTCCGCGGCATGTGGGATCTTCCCGGACCGGGGCACGAACCCGCGTCCCCTGCATCGGCAGGCGGACTCTCAACCACTGTGGCACCGGGGAAGCCCTTCAGTTTTGTTTTGAATGCATTTTTCAACTTCATGCTGTTCTGTTGTCTGTTTCCATATATTGAAAAAAACTAAATAAGTATGCTTATAATTGTTTAAAAATTGGAATGATATCTACAAAGGTAGACTAAATGTTCATTTGTAACCTTTCAGTAATTTATACGTCTTTGAATAGTGAAAAATATAGAAAATAATAAGCAGAAAGTGAAATTAGTTTTAAGGAAGAATTCTGGGAATTGATTAATGTCAGAATACCAAAATGGCTCCTGATTGACCCTTATTCTGTTAGAGATTTTGAAAAATTTGAAAACCCTAGAAGAAATGACACAGTCAACCTAATAGTAAATCTGTGCAAAGTGGAATGGAGATTTGAAGTAAGTATCTTCATTGACATTTCCTGAAAATGTTTTCTCAGAACATTTCTCAGGATTTTATGTGAGGTAACGATTCTGTGATCAAACGCGTGCTGGCAGTGATGGGTTAAATAAAGTTAATCTGGGTCTTTATTTCAGGACTTCTTAGGATCTCTGAAATGTGAATGTTTAGTGTGAATCTTAAGAGCTTACAGCAACAAAGGTTTAGTTTTTGCCTCTGGACACGGGTCATCTGTGGCTCTGGTCTTTGTTGTCTTTATTCAGGGTTTTGGCCAAGCAGCTTCCGTTTAGGACTTTGCTGGTCTTTGGCAGAAGGAAAAGAGTTGGTGATTCACAAACTGAAAGATTCTGCTAAGAAGTGACACACGTCATTCCTGTTCACATCTTATTGGCCAAAGCAGGTCATGTGGTCCCTTCTGAGTTCAGCAGAGCAGGAGGTGTAACCCGTGTGCAGAAAAGGACCCACCAGAAGGGCAGTGAATATTTTGAACAGTTACACATTCTACTTCAGCATCATTTTCCAGATGTAGTTGATCAGTGTGGGCTTTTTTCATCCATCGTGTTGTAGCACCGGTGTTCGGCAGCACGTGGTTTAGAAAATGCTGATCGTGATAACTCAGGCTTAAATGTTACTTTTGCTTCAAACATACAGATTCTGTGGACATTTTTACTTATTTTCTAGCACTTAAATCCACAGGCAAAATTCTGATTTAAGTGTAATTTAAGAAACAGAGTTTTAGAGCTTGCATTAAAAGATGCAATAATGAAGTATTCAGGGTAATTAGAATTGCGTGGGTTTGCCTTAACTGTATTCAAATATAAATGTTCTATCTGTCTCAACTATTACCATTAGCGATGGCAAAATTTTTTTCTCAACAAGTCATTTTTAGACATTTTGAGATCTCTGTAGATTTCATTTTTCTAGTCAAGGACAGAATGGAGCATAATGATCTTGTACGAAACTGCCAAGCCCCGTAGTGGGTTGATTATGGTTAAAGGCAAAAGGGAACATATGATCAAGAAAATGTAAACTTTATTCCAAAATGGTGTTGCTGTAAAATTAGCTTGTTTAATAGGTAACAGCTAATTTCCAACCCACGTGAATAGTCACATAGAAGCAAACCAGCTAAAATTATTTGAATGGCAATGAAATTTTCTCTACCACTGCAAAGAGTGCCCAAGTTCACTGGCCAGTCACCTCTTTTTTTTTTTTTAACATCTTTATTGGAGTATAATTGCTTTACAATGGTATGTTAGTTTCAGCTTCACAACAAAATGAATCAGTTATATATATACATATGTTCCCATATCTCTTCCCGCTTGCGTCTCCCTCCGTCCCACCCTCCCTATCCCACCCCTCCAGGTGGTCACAAAGCACCGACCTGATCTCCCTGTGCTATGTGGCTGCTTCCCACTAGCTATCTACCTTACGTTTGGTAATGTATATATGTCCATGCCTCTCTCGCGCTTTGTCACAGTTTACCCTTCCCCCTCCCCATATCCTCAAGTCCATTCTCTAGTAAGTCTGTGTCTTTATTCCTTTTTCACCCCTAGGTTCTTCATGACATTTTTTTTCTTAAATTCCATATATATGTGTTAGCATACAGTATTTGTCTCTCTCTTTCTGACTTACTTCACTCTGTATGACAGACTCTGGGTCTGTTCACCTCATTACAAATAGCTCAATTTCGTTTCTTTTTATGGCTGAGTAATATTCCATTGTATATATGTGCCACATCTTCTTTATCCATTCATCCGATGATGGACACTTAGGTTGTTTCCATCTCCGGGCTATTGTAAATAGAGCTGCAATGAACATTTTGGTACATGTTTCTTTTTGAATTATGGTTTTCTCAGGGTGTATGCCTAGTAGTGGGATTGCTGGGTCATACGGTAGTTCTATTTGTAGTTTTTAAAGGAACCTCCATACTGCTCTCCACAGTGGCTGTATCAATTTACATTCCCACCAACAGTGTAAGAGGGTTCCCTTTTCTCCACACCCTCTCCAGCATTTATTGTTTCTAGATTTTTCGATGATGGCCATTCTGACTGGTGTGAGATGATATCTCATTGTAGTTTTGATTTGCATTTCTCTAATGATTAGTGATGTTGAGCATTCTTTCATGTGTTTGTTGGCAGTCTGTATATCTTCTTTGGAGAAATGTCTATTTAGGTCTTCTGCCCATTTTTGGATTGGGTTGTTTGTTTTTTTGTTATTAAGCTGCATGAGCTGCTTATAAATTTTGGAGATTAATCCTTTGTCAGTTGCTTCATTTGCAAATATTTTCTCCCATTCTGAGGGTTGTCTTTTGGTCTCGTTTATGGTTTCCTTTGCTGTGCAAAAGCTTTTAAGTTTCATTAGGTCCCATTTGTTTATTTTTGTTTTTATTTCCATTTCTCTAGGAGGAAATGGGTCAAAAAGGACCTTGCTGTGATTTATGTCATAGAGTGTCCTATGTTTTCCTCTAAGAGTTTGATAGTTTCTAGCCTTACATTTAGGTCTTTAATCCATTTTGAGCTTATTTTTGTGTATGGTGTTAGGGAGTGATCTAATCTCATACTTTTACATGTAGCTGTCCAGTTTTCCCAGCACCACTTATTGAAGAGGTTGTCCTTTCTCCACTGTACATTCCTGCCTCCTTTATCAAAGATAAGGTGACCATATGAGCGTGGGTTTATCTCTGGGCTTTCTATCCTGTTCCATTGATCTGTATGTCTGTTTTTGTGTCAGTACCATGCTGTCTTGATTAATGTAGCTTTGTAGTATAATCTGAAGACAGGGAGCCTGATTCCTCCAGCTCCGTTTTTCGTTCTCAAGATTGCTTTGGCTATTCGGGGTCTTTTGTGTTTCCATACAAATTGTGAAATTTTTTGTTCTAGTTCTGTGAAAAATGCCAGTGGTAGTTTGATAGGGATTGCATTGAATCTGTAGATTGCTTTGGGTAGTAGAGTCATTTTCACAATGTTGATTCTTCCAATCCAAGAACATGGTATATCTCTCCATCTATTTGTATCATCTTTAATTTCTTTCATCAGTGTCTTATAATTTTCTGCATACAGGTCTTTTGTCTCCTTAGGTAGGTTTATTCCTAGATATTTTATTCTTTTTGTTGCAATGGTAAATGGGAGTGTTTTCTTGATTTCACTTTCAGATTTTTCATCATTAGTGTATAGGAATGCCAGAGATTTCTGTGCATTAATTTTGTATCCTGCTACTTTACCAAATTCATTGATTAGCTCTAGTAGTTTTCTGGTAGCATCTTTAGGATTCTCTATGTATAGTATCATGTCATCTGCAAACAGTGACAGCTTTACTTCTTCTTTTCCGATTTGGATTCCTTTTATTTCCTTTTCTTCTCTGATTGCTGTGGCTAAAACTTCCAAAACTATGTTGAATAAGAGTGGTGAGAGTGGGCAACCTTGTCTTGTTCCTGACCTTAGTGGAAATGCTTTCAGTTTTTCGCCATTGAGGATGATGTTGGCTGTGGGCTTGTCATATACGGCCTTTATTATATTGAGGAAAGTTCCCTCTACACCTACTTTCTGCAGGGTTTTTATCATAAATGGGTGTTGAATTTTGTCAAAAGCTTTCTCTGCATCTATTGAGATGATCATATGGTTTTTCTCCTTCAATTTGTTAATATGGTTAATCACATTGATAGATTTGCGTATATTGAAGAATCCTTGCATTCCTGGAATAAACCCCACTTGATCATGGTGTATGATCCTTTTAATGTGCTGTTGGATTCTGTTTGCTAGTATTTTGTTGAGGATTTTTGCATCTATGTTCATCAGTGATATTGGCCTGTAGTTTTCTTTCTTTGTGACATCCTTGTCTGGTTTTGGTATCAAGGTGATGGTGGCCTCGTAGAATGAGTTTGGGAGTGTTCCTCCCTCTGCTATATTTTGGAAGAGTTTGAGAAGGATAGGTGTTAGCTCTTCTCTAAATGTTTGATAGAATTCGCCTGTGAAGCCATCTGGTCCTGGGCTTTTGTTTGTTGGAAGATTTTTAATCACAGTTTCAATTTCAGTGCTTGTGATTGGTCTGTTCATATTTTCTATTTCTTCCTGATTCAGTCTTGGCAGGTTGTGCCTTTCTAAGAATTTGTCCATTTCTTCCAGATTGTCCATTTTATTGGCATAGAGTTGCTGGTAGTCATCCCTCATGATTTTTTGTATTTCTGCAGTGTCAGCTGTTACTTCTCCTTTTTCATTTCTAATTCTATTGATTTGAGTCTTCTCTCTTTTTTTCTTGATGAGTCTGGCTAATGGTTTATCAATTTTCTTTATCTTCTCAAAGAACCAGCTTTTAGTTTTATTGATCTTTGCTATCGTTTCCTTCATTTCTTTTTCATTTATTTCTGATCTGATTTTTATGATTTCTTTCCTTCTGCTAACTTTGGGTTTTTTTTGTTCTTCTTTCTCTAATTGCTTTAGGTGCAAGGTTAGGTTGTTTATTCGAGATGTTTCCTGTTTCTTAAGGTAGGCTTGTATTGCTATAAACTTCCCTCTTAGAACTGCTTTTGCTGCATCCCATAGATTTTGAGTCGTCGTGTCTCACTTGTCATTTGTTTCTAGGTATTTTTTGATTTCCTCTTTGATGTCTTCAGTGATCACTTCGTTATTAAGTAGTGTATTGTTTAGCCTCCATGTGTTTGTATTTTTTACAGATCTTTTCCTGTAATTGATATCTAGTCTCACAGCGTTGTAGTAGGAAAAGATACTTGATACAATTTCAATTTCCTTAAATTTACCAAGGCTTGATATGTAACCCAAGATATGATCTATCCTGGAGAATGTTCCATGAGCACTAGAGAAAAACGTGTATTCTGTTGTTTTTGGATGGAATGTCCTATAAATATCAATTAAGTCCATCTTGTTTAATGTATCATTTAAAGCTTGGGTTTTCTTATTTATCTTCATTTTGGATGATCTGTCCATTGGTGAACGTGGGGTGTTAAAGTCCCCTACTGTGAATGTGTTACTGTTGATTTCCCCTCTTATGGCTGTTAGTATTTGCCTTATGTATTGAGGTACTCCTATGTTGGGTGCATAAATATTTACAATTGTTATATCTTCTTCTTGGATCGATCCCTTGATCATTATGTAGCGTCCTTCTTTGTCTCTTCTAATAGTCTTTATTTTAAAGTCTGTTTTGTCTGATATGAGATTTGCTACTCCAGCTTTCTTTTTGTTTCCATTTGCATGGAATATCTTTTGCCACCTCCTTACTTTCAGTCTGTATGTGTCTCTAGGTCTGAAG
The DNA here is from genome assembly GCF_000442215.2 of Lipotes vexillifer. Taxonomy (NCBI): domain Eukaryota; kingdom Metazoa; phylum Chordata; class Mammalia; order Artiodactyla; family Lipotidae; genus Lipotes; species Lipotes vexillifer. The sequence goes on along the minus strand of NW_006784126.1, from coordinate 1,335,921 downwards.
TGGGTCTCTTGTAGACAGCAAATATATGCGTCTTGTTTTTATATCCATTCAGCCAATCTGTGTCTTTTGGTGGGAGCATTTAATCCATTTACATTTAAGGTAATTATCGATATGTATGTTCCTATTCCCATTTTCTTAATTGTTTTGGGTTCGTTTTTGTAGGTCTTTTCCTTCTCTTGTGTTTTTTGCCTAGAGAAATTCCTTTAGCATTTGTTGTAGAGCTGGTTTGGTGGTGCTGAACTCTCTCAGCTTTTGCTTGTCTGTAAAGGTTTTAATTTCTCCATCAAATCTGAATGAGATCCTTGCTGGGTAGAGTAATCTTGGTTGCAGGTTTTTCTCCTTCATCACTTTAAATATGTCCTGCCAGTCCCTTCTGGCTTGCAGAGTTTCTGCTGAAAGATCAGCTGTTAACCTTATGGGGATTCCCTTGTGTGTTATTTGTTGTTTTTCCCTTGCTGCTTTTAATATGCTTTCTTTGTATTTAGTTTTTGACAGTTTGATTAATATGTGTCTTGGCGTATTTCTCCTTGAATTTATCCTGTATGGGACTCTCTGTGCTTCCTGGACTTGATTAACGATTTCCTTTCCCATATTAGGGAAGTTTTCAACTATAATCTCTTCAAATATTTTCTCAGTCCCTTTCTTTTTCTCTTCTTCTTCTGGAACCCCTATAATTCGAATGTTGGTGCGTTTAATGTTGTCCCAGAGGTCTCTGAGACTGTCCTCAGTTCTTTTCATTCTTTTTTCTTTATTCTGCTCTGCAGTAGTTATTTCCACTATTTTATCTTCCAGGTCACTTATCCGTTCTTCTGCCTCATTTATTCTGCTATTGATCCCATCTAGAGTATTTTTCATTTCATTTATTGTGTTGTTCATCATTGTCTGTTTCATCTTTATTTCTTCTAGGTCCTTGTTAACTGCTTCTTGCATTTTGTCCATTCTATTTCCAAGATTTTGGATCATCTTTACTATCATTATTCTGAACTCTTTTTCAGGTAGACTGCCTATTTCCTCTTCATTTGTTAGGTCTGGTGCCTTTTTATCTTGCTCCTTCATCTGCTGTGTGTTTTTCTGTCTTCTCATTTTGCTTATCTTACTGTGATTGGGTTCACCTTTTTGCAGGCTGCAAGTTCGTAGCTCCCGTTGTTTTTGATGTCTGTCTCCAGTGGCTAAGGTTGGTTCAGTGGGTTGTGTAGGCTTCCTGGTGGAGGGGACTAGTGGCTGTGTTGTGGTGTATGAGGCTAGATCTTGTCTCTCTAGTGGGCAGGTCCACGTCTGGTGGTGTGTTTTGGGGTGTCTGTGGACTTATTATGATTTTAGGCAGCCTCTCTGCTAGTGGGTGGGGTTGTGTTCCTGTTTTGCTATATGGTTGGCATAGGTTGTCCAGCACTGTAGCCCTATAATTTGAATGTTGGTGTGTTTAATGTTGTCCCAGAGGTCTCTGAGACTGTCCTCAGTTCTTTTCATTCTTTTTTCTTTATTCTGCTCTGCAGTAGTTATTTCTACTATTTTGTCTTCCAGGTCACTTATCCGTTCTTCTGCCTCAGTTATTCTGCTATTGATCACATCTAGAGTGTTTTTCATTTCATTTATTGTGTTGTTCATCGTTGCTTGTTTCATCTTTTGTTCTTCTAGGTCCTTGTTAAATGTTTCTTGCATTTTGTCTATTCTATTTCCAAGATTTTGGATCATCTTTACTATCATTATTCTGAATTCTTTTTCAGGTAGACTGCCTATTTCCTCTTCATTTGTTAGGTCTGGTGGGTTTTTATCTTGCTCCTTCATCTGCTGTGTGTTTTTCTGTCTTTTCATTTTGCTTATCTTACTGTGTTTGGAGTCTCCTTTTTGCAGGCTGCAGGTTCGTATTTCCTGTTGTTTTTGGTGTCTGTCCCCAGTGGCTAAGGTTGGTTCAGTGGGTTGTGTAGGCTTTCTGGTGGAGGGGACTAGTGCCTGTGTTCTACTGGATGAGGCTGGATCTTGTCTTTCTGGTGGGCAGGTCCACGTCTGGTGGTGTGTTTTGGGGTGTTTGTCAACTTATTATGATTTGGGACAGCCTCTCTGCTAATGGGTGGGGTTGTGTTCCTGTCTTGCTAGTTGTTTAGCATAGGATGTCCAGCACTGTAGCTTGCTGGTTGTTGAGTGAAGCTGGGTGATGGTGTTGAGATGGAGATCTCTGGGAGATTTTCGCCGTTTGATATTATGTGCAGCTGGGAGGTCTCTTGTGGACCAGTGTTCTGAAGTTGGCTCTTCCACCTCAGAGGCACAGCACTAACTCCTGGCTGCAGCACCAAGTGCCTTTCATCCCCACGGCTCAGAAGAAAAGGGAGAAAAAGTAGAAAGAAAGAATTAGTAGAAGTAGAAAGAAAGAAAGGAGGGAGGGAGCAAGGAAGGAAGGAGGGAAGGAAAAGAAAGAAAGAAGATAAAGTAAAATAAAATAAAGTAATATAAAATATAATAAAGTTATTAAAAAAAATTATTAAGAGGGAAAAAAAACCCCAAAACAAAAAAACGGATGGACAGAACCCTGGAACAAATGGTGGAAGCAAAGCTATACAGACAAAATCTCACACAGAAGCATACACATACACACTCACAAAAAGAGGAAAAGAGGAAAAAATCATAAATCTTGCTCTCAAAGTCCACCTCCTCAATTTGGGATGATTCGTTGTCTAAAGGAGCGAAGGAAGGAAAGAAAGAACGAAGATAAAGTAAAATAAAATAAGGTTATTAAAATAAATAGTGATTATTAAGAAAAAATTTTAAAAAAATGTACAGATAGAACCCTCGGAGAAATGGTGGAAGCAAAGCTATACAGACAAAATCTCACACAGAAGCATACACATACACACAAAAAAAGGAAAAGGGGAAGGAATAATAAATCTTGCTCTCAAAGTCCACCTCCTTAATTTGGGATGATTCGTTGTCTGTTCATATATTCCACAGATGCAGGGTACATCAAGTTGATTGTGGAGCTTTAATCTGCTCCTTCTGAGGCTGCTGGGAGAGATTCCCCTTTCTCTTTTTTGTTTTCCCAGCTCCCAGGGGTTCAGCTTTGGATTTGGCCCCGCCTGTGCGTGTAGGTCGCTGGAGGGTGTGTGTTCTTTGCTCAGACAGGACGGGGTTAAAGGAGCAGCTGCTTTGGGGGCTCTGGCTCCCTCAGGCCGGGGGGTAGGGAGGGTCACGGAGTGCGGGGCGGGCCTGCGGCGGCAGAGGCCAGCATGACATTGCCCCTGCCTGAGGCACGCCGTGTGTTCTCCCGGGGGAGTTGTCTCTAGACCCTGGGACCCTGGCAGTGGCGGGCTTCACAGGCTCCCCGGAAGGGGGGTGTGGATAGTGACCTGTGTTCGCACACAGGCTTCTTGGTGGCGGCAGCAGCAACCTTAGCGTCCCATGCCTGTCTCTGGGGTCCGCACTTTTAGCCGCGGCTCGTGCCCTTCTCTGGAGCTCCTTTAAGCAGCGCTCCCAATCCCCTCTCCTCGCGCACCAGGAAACAAAGAGGGAAGAAAAAGTCTCTTGCCTCTTCGGCAGCTCCAGAGTTTTCCCCGGACTCCCTCCCGGCCAGCCGTGGCGCACTAACCCCCTGCAGGCTGTGTTCACACCGCCAGCCCCAGTCCTCTCCCTGCGCTCCAACCGAAGCCCCGGCCGCCCCGGCGGGTGAGCAGACAAGCCTCTCGGGCTGGTGCGTGCCGGTCGGCACCGATCCTCTGTGTGGGAATCTCTCCGCTTTGCCCTCCGCACCCCTGTGGCTGTGCTGTCCTCCGTGGCCCCGAAGCTCCCACCTCCGCCTCCCGCAGTCTCCGCCCGTGAAGGGGCTCCTAGTGTGTGGAGACCTTTCCTCCTTCACAGCTCCCTCCCACTGGTGCAGGTCCCGTCCCTATCCTTTTGTCTCTGTTTATTCTTTTTTCTTTTGCCCTACCCAGGTACGTGGGGGGTTTCTTGCGTTTTGGGAGGTCTGAGGTCTTCTGCCAGCGTGTGGTAGGTGTTCTGTAGGAGTTGTTCCACGTGTAGATGTATTTCTGGTGCATCTGTGGGGAGGAAGGTGATCTCCACGTCTTACTCTTCCGCCATCTTCCCAGAAGTTCTGTCCAGTCACATCTTGTTAACTATAATTAATTGCAAAATAAAAGAAGGTAAAGCTGTATTTTTCTTGCGAGCCCCATTTAGATTTGAGGGGAAGGTAAGGTTGCAGTCCAAAACTATAACTAGTTTACATTGGAATTATATTTCCATTCCTAAGTATGAGCTGATTTATTTTGACCATTCATTCAAATCTTATTCTCCCGAGGAGACATACCTTAAAAATAGAATATACTAAATTGCTCAATTCTTCTAATTGATTATTCCTGTAAATTAAAGAAAAAAAATGTTATTGGTCTCTTAGCCAGGGCAAAACTTCACATTAACTGTAGTTAAGCCCTAACAAATCTAGCTCATACTGCCTGAGGGGTTAGCCACCCTTGACTAGAGGAACTCCGGTTTGGTTCCTGCAGTAAGTGTTCTTTCTCTATAACCTACCTGATAGCAGCATTTTTAATTGTTAGTAAACATTGTGACACCATTTTGGAGACCTGTCTTTAAGGCCTTCTAAGTACAACTGTGTCTTTACACTGCCCTCAAGCTGATGGCCAGAGTGTGAAAGTACTTTTCTTCCTTCCTTGGCTACGGCCTTCCCCACAGCTGATTTTGACTACAACAATTTGTTACATAACATTATTTAGACCAGAACATTTCTTTCAGAGTGTTTTCACATTTGTCTTCAGCACTACTGTGGGATCTTTTTTTTTTCTAATTAATTGATTTATTTATTTTCGGCTGAGTTGGGTGTTCATTGCTATGTGCGGGCCCTCTCTAGTTGCGGCGAGCAAGGGACTACTCTTCGTTGTGGTGTGCGGGCTTCTCGTTGCAGTGGCCTCTCCCATCGCGGAGCACAGGCTCCAGGCGTGCGGGCTTCTGTACTTGTGGCACATGGGCTCAGTAGTTGTGGCACATGGGCTTAGCAGTTGTGGCTCACGGGCTCAGCAGTTGTGGCACGCAGGCTTCAGAGCGCAGGCTCAGTAGTTGTGGCGCACGGGCCTAGTCACTCCATGGCGTGCGGGATCTTCCCGGACCAGGGCTCGAACCCGTGTCTCCTGCATTGGTAGGCAGATTCCCAACCACTGTGCCACCAGGGAAACCCACTACTTTGGGATCTTAATCAGCCATTACCTGGGAGAATGTTCTGTGGCTTCCTCTAGTGGCCCTGCACCTTTAGCAGCGTCCTCTTCCTATTCGTACCCATTCTGTTTTTCATGACTTGGTCCCTTTGTGTTCCATCTTGCTCCTCACCCTCCCTGGCCTATCCCGATGATCAGAGAACGGTAAACAGAGGACTTTGTGCTCTTGAATTTCCAGTGCAAATATTTCTAGAACTTAATTCAAAGGAATCAAGTGGGGGCAGTAATCACCTGGGAATTAGCTGAATGGATAGGGAAATCATGTCAAACATACCTCCCAACAGATTGTAACTTTCTACCACACGTATCCCTACTGGCATGTGCCTAAATTGTACAAAGCAGGGATGAGGTAGACGTGCAGGGGGATGGTGTCAGGTTTGGCTGGTCTAGCTTTCCTGTGTGATGAATGTACTGGGTAGAGCAGAAGAGCAAATGGAATATGCCAGTGTATATGATCTTTGGCATACTACCATCCTAAGATTCCTTGCTTCTTGTTAACTTTTCTATTTTTATTTTTATTTATTTATTGCCTACTAAACCCGCTGCTTATTTTATTAGTCTGGAAGTGCTTCCGAAATTTTGAAGAGATTCTTAATTTTTAAAATCTCTAAAAATTACTGACTGGTGTGTTATCTTTTTTTTTTTTTTACTGTACTTTTGGGGGAGCAGTATGTAATTGAATACTCATATATTATGCTATGAGTCCGGTAGAGAAACTATGTAATCCTTTTAATTTTGTATTTCAAGAGTACACCAAAGGGTGATTTCACAATTGAATGTTAGATTAAGTTTGAAATGTGGTCAAAAGAAAGATTCCTATTGCATATTATATATAAAATTATTTTACTTAGCATTCTGTGTCACATTGAAAAAGAAAATCTATGAATACATTTCTTGCTCTACCTGGAGAGAAATATTCATTTTGAAATTGGTTTAAGGGCTACACGTGATTCCCAGGATATATGTTTAATGACTGTTTTATATCCAATTATTGTGGGGGTTTTTTCCCCTAAATCTCCTTTTATCTAATAAGATATCCAGGGAACATTTCCAACCAAGTAAGTAAAAAGGCTTGTATTGGTGGGCACCTTTCTTGCTTGCCCCATTTCCTACCCCATAGCACACTCAGTGTGAACCTTGGTGTCATTATTTCTTTCCCATCCCTTAGCTTAGTTCTTGTTGGGATCCCTTTCTGTTAGGAAGGAGCTTTGTCCTAAGTGGTGTGCAGGGAATATGCCCAGGCAATTGAAAGAGGATGAGTTAGGGGAAGTAAGATGTCCTCTGAGAATGAAGGGAGGGAGGAAGGAAGAATGTTGATGGGAGGGGAGTCAAGGAAATTGATTACTTCATAAGAAAGTGGAAAAAGAAAAAAAGTACTAGATGCATAGGAGCCGAATGAGCTACAGAAACGCTCTAGGTGTTTCTTGCTTAACATTAAGTGCTGTACTTAGTGATGTCTATGGATGCATTTAAAATATTTTGTCAATGTACAGTCCCTGCTACACTGTCTAGGTACTCAGTTCTCATTTAGGTTGAATCTGAGGCTATAGTTTGGTCTGAAATTCTGTCTGTGGATAATCCAGCCAGTTTACAGGAATGGTTCCATGCTTCTGACCTCTAGGCTATAAAAGCAGAACGGATTCAACCACAATATAAGTATGTTGCGGTATATAGGCCAGTGTCATAGGCCGAGTTAAAATTGTTCGTTAGGATTTTTCTATGAACTGATTTCTGAATGTGCTTCTGCAGAACGCTTCGCTGTCCTCTTTCGTTGTTGAGATCCTGAGAATTTTTTGCATCAGTGGCTTGCTGGCATTACTTAATGTGGAGAGAACTATTGATTAGAAGGGAAAGCTGTTGCAACGAAGGACGAAAACAGTTTAAGTTATGTGTATAGCTTGTATTTGGGGAGAGATTTGGGGAGGTGGGGGATATTTCATGATTTATTTTTAGTTGATAGAGATAAATGGTTAAGTGGGTGAATTCAGGAGAACATGTCCTTATTTGTTCCAAAAAATTAAGAAAACAGAGGTGGTGGGAGGAGCAGGCTGTAGTTTGTTTATACCTGAGTGACCACAGGCTGCGCCGAGCCAAGAACTCAGCTGGAGTTTGATCAAGGGGAGTTGAGGGTCCAGCTGAGATTGGGCTATCAAGGAAGCATCCTTGGATGCCTGAGTTATGAGGCTCTTTGTTTAACTGGAATGAGAAAAGCCACACACAAATATCATTAACAGTTATATGGCCAAACAGCATCTGATTTCTTACGCTATACTTGGAGAAAGCTTGAGGAGGAATTGCGGTTTGCTAAGTAGACAAAGAATGAGCTTATATGGGAACAGTCTGTGTTGTGAATAAAGGTATTGAGACATCCCTGTGCTTGTTGCCCTGAGTCTGCGGCCTTGAGAACTTTCTGGTTGCCATCAACATGTTCTCTCCCAGTTAACGTGTCGTTAGTCAGTATAAATGAGCTGCATGTTTGTGGACCAAATTCATGTTTCTTCCTCTGTTCTTTGTGAGGCCAGCACCTCATGGAAGGACTCCAGGCCCAGGAAGAATACAGCATATTCTCTTGGTGCTTTTTGTGAAGTGGCTTCTGCTACCAGGAGTTGTCTTATCACCTGCCCTCTGTGACAGCTTTCCTTGTCACTTGATAACCCCAAGAAGCATCCAGCTCTTCTCAGTGTTAGGACAGGGAGAAGGGGGTGTCAACAATAAGATTAAAAATTTAGCTCTAGCAGCTTTGTTTCTACTTATTATTTGCTGAAAGGTGCAATATTGTAAATGTTAGATATAGTGCTAGGGTAAAGAGTTTCTACTTTTTCTTTCTCTGAAGCCTCAAGATGAAACAAAACAGTAGTGCTAAAAGCAAGTATATAAATAGAGGGATTAAGAGGACGACCTCTTTCAAAAGCCTTATGAGGCTTTTGAAAAGCCTCATAAAATGAGATGCATAGATGCTCCAGCGTAAGGTAAAATGAAGAATTGAGAAATACTGGATACTCAAATAAACAGTTGGTTTAAAAAACGCAGATAATCTCTGCCAGTATTTTAGTTGATTATTTGCATATTTGCAGTATAAGAAGAGTTCTTTTTATAGGCTGGATTATTTGGGTAATTTTTACTATGTGCAAGTAGCATCTGTGAATTCTTTCTCATCTCCCTTTATGAAATTCATTTACTATGGACATGTAATTATCACTTTATTAATACTAATGCACATATTAAATGCAGGTATTTTAGATGCTTAAGATTCTCAAAGTAATTTTCACATTGGTTTTAGAAATATGATAGTATATATGATTATATCTTAAGAATGATTAATATTCTTAGAATTTTAGTATTTTAAATAGTGAAAGAGCTTGAATATTATCATTCTGTTCTTTTCAATTTATCTGTGTTCTCCACTTATCCTGAATCTGAATCTAAGCTCTGCTTCTTACTAGCTGTGTGTCCTTTGGTAAGTGACCTGATTTCTCTGTGACTGTTTCCTTGTCTGGGGATAATAATGGTACTAATCTTACAGGGTTATTGCAATTATTAAACAAGTTAATAAGTTCTTAGAGCAGTGCTTGTACATAGTAAATACTATGTAAGTATTTTCTATTATTGTTAAACTAATGGTAGGAAGCATCATTTTTTTCAGATTGGTACAAAACAATGAACAAAGTACAACTGTTTTTTCTATTTTCCATCACTTGTTACTTTTTCATCTCTGAAGTTACTGACAGGCACGAGGGAGGGTGTCGGGGCCCCAGGTGGGTAGGAAATGGGCATTGCTGGACAGAGGGTCGAGGCAGAGCCCAGGCCCACAGGCTGGCCGAGACCTGCAGGAGGAGATGGGAAGGCTTCAAGGCAGTTCTCACTCGGGGGTGCTGGGCACTGGCTCTCAAACCACCATGCTGTTCTAGAGAACATTAGCTGTGTGGTAAAGACTCCTAGTCTCTTTCCATCCCTGTCAAGAACAGGCTTGGGTGGAACTGAGCCTGAATGGGAAGTGTCTCCATTTTCCCCACTGAGAGGGGCTGAGGGAGGACTGCAGCCAACAAGGAGGTCATCAAGTGTCTGTATCAGGAGAAAGATGGAAGTAAAACAGTACAAGTAAGAGTGAAAAATGTAGTTTTGCTGAGAGATGGAGTCACTAAGAATCGTAAAGTAAGATTTGCTTCAGGGAAGCCCCTTGTCAATATATAATCTTTTTATAACTTTGAATCACCAGTATGTAACTTTTCACTAGGATGACTATGGATCATTAAAAATAATTTTAGTTTTTTAACCAATATCGTATCACTAAAGGTATGTAATTGTTTTCCACTTATGAAAACGAGTGTAAAAGATTACCATTCCTCTTTAATCAGCTGATGCCCAAAATGACAGGCCAATTTGGTTTGGCTCTTAATTTGCATCCTGAATTTTGGTTTCATGCCATTAACACAGGAAACATACTTTTCTTTCATAGCTGTTGGGTGACAGGAATAAACTATTGGAAAACAACAGAGCTCCAGGAATATCAAATTTAACCTCAGAAGGACCCAATTTTTTTGTTTGATATGCAGGCTGTTTATTTTTTCATCATGGAAGTTGCGATTATTATAAGATAACAAGTGGGCTTCCCTGGTGGCGCAGTGGTTGAGAGTACGCCTGCTGATGCAGGGGACACAGGTTCGTGCCCCGGTCTGGGAAGATCCCACATGCTGCAGAGAGGCTGGGCCCATGAGCCATGGCCGCTGAGCCTGCGTGTCCGGAGCCTGTGCTCCGCAACGGGAGGGGCCACAACAGTGAGAGGCCCGCATACCGCAAAAAAAAAAAAAAAGCAAAACTGGCATTCCATTGTTTTTCTGATCTCAGTAACTTTGTTGTAGAAACTAAAGATGAATAATAAGTATTTCATCTTTCAGAACCTTAACTGAATTATTTTCACACATTAATGTGAATTTTCATATTTTGTGGCTCTGTTTCCTTCCTATATTGAAAATAGAGTTGGATGCATAGTAATATAAGACTGAGCCCTCTTTGGTGCCTATTAAATTATACACATCATTTAACTAAATATAAATGATATGGTGAGTGCTTCCCGAGTAAATAATTTCCATTTACAGAAATGGATGCAGCCATGAGATGATTCTAAAACTACACATCACACTCTCAATGGCATTTTTCCTGTATTGGCTCTTTGCATGCCAAGTTACAATCGAGAATGAGGTTCCTCAGGGTTTCATGGTCCATTGTATCAGAAGTTATCAAGTGGCTTTGAACAGCACTGATAATTCTCCTTAAACAATACTTGAAACTAGGCCAAAGGGAAGTAAAACTTCAGTCATTTCTGGTGATTAATTAGGATAGTCTTGAAAAGTTTTTCTGTTTGATGTTTCTTGCCACTAATTTATTGTTTCAAAGTGTGCTGTTCTGTCTTTAACTTCCTATTTTCTCCTTCAATGTTATGATGCATAATTGATATGTCAGTTATATTGGGTACAATTATCAATATGAAGCCTTAAAAAAATATACCCTGTTTCTGTTAGGTCCAAGGCAAATGTAATTTTCAAACATAGTACTGGACAATCACAAGGCATATTCAGAATTCCAGAAATACAACACCCTTAGCGGGTTTTGTTGAAGTTACCCTACATATTGTTGGGAATAATCCCAACTCTCTCAGCCTTTACAGGTCAAATTTTCCTGGCTTTAACCATTTTTCTGTGGTTTTTCTTTGAGCTTTCCTAACATATTATACCTCCATCTTTCTTTAAATGACAAGGTACCTTGGAAAGGGTCTGGGCTGTGAAAAAGGGAAGCAAAGAGAAATTTGTGGTCCAAAACCTGAAAACCAGCCTTCTAAGCTTCAAAATATAACCTTGCCAGGGTGATGTCTCTGGGACTAGTTTGGCAACCCAGTGGATCCATTCAGAAAATAGGAGGCTGCCTAGTCTTACTCTAAAGACATGCAATTTTGATGTACTTGTTTATTTTCTTTGAATGATAGTCGTTTCTTTATTATGAAGGAAGGACACCACCTGCTGCAGCTGGATGGTGAGACTAATTCACAGAGATTTTACTAGAAAAGAGATATATTGCCATGGGACAAAAGAGCCTAAAAAAAATCCTGCAGAATATATTGTGAAACAAAAAATTCCCCAGAGAACAAAGATCATGCTAATATTATATATCAGACAAAGCAGATTCTTACAGAATCTTAAAGATCTTCTAGATCTTTATTATTGAAGATGTTTTCTGATCAGGGCATATAACTATAGTGCCTTCTAAGGCCTCATGCCTCTTTGAACCACAGCTCTCTATAAATTATGAGTTAAATAATTAATTCCATTTCACTCTTTGGTAAAAAATAACTCCTTAAGATTCATGTTGGAAGTCATCTATGGAGAATTCTTGCAAAATAGTTGGTGCTTACTTTTTGCTAAAATTAAATTAATTAGCCTAACAGATTAGAGTAGCTCTTATGTTTCCCTTGTTTCTTATTTTTAAAACAATGACATCTTACAAAACTGAAATGGAGATTATAGTGGCTAGACAGTGCTGGCAATGGTATCTTGAAAACTGAAGGTCCTGATTTTTCTGCTGACTTATCACTGATCTTCTGTCTGGTCAAAGGGAATGACACCCTTACTCCACCCCACCCCCACCCAATAAACACACACAAATGAAAAAGCATTTGAAAGAGAAATAAGAATGGTCAGTTTCCATTTACTCGGAACCTTTTTTCCCCCCTGAAATCTTACCTATTATTTTCACTAATGGTAATTATATATATCAATAATTATAGCATTTACCATATTTCACCGTTTTAAGCACTTCTATAAATTTACTCGTTTAGTGCATGTAACACAGGTAGGTAGTATTGTTAATCTCATTTTACAGATGAGGAAACTGAGGTCACGTGGCTGAAAAGAGGCTGAGCCAGGACTTGAACTCATGCACTGACTGGCCCTCAGTATTAGGCTCTGCTGTCTCTCAAGGCATTCAACTCACCAAATCAAAAGAAATCCATTCCGTTTCATTCTTGTTGAACTCTGAATGAACAGCATTTGATATTGTCAACTATCCTCTTCTTGAAACTTTATCCTCCTTTGCATTTGTGACAATTATTTATCAGGCACTGCTCCATGTCAAGCACTGTTCTAGGCACTGGGGATATTTCAGAAAATAACAGTCAGATGAAAATCCTTGTGTGGAGCTCACATTCTAATGGAGAGAGACAGCTAATGACAGACAATGAAAATAAACCTAAATTACAGAGTATGTTAGAAGATGGTAAGTGCTGTTAAAATTATACATAAGTGTGCATAAAGGAAGAAGGGTAGAGAGGATTTGGGAGTGTACCTCCTGGGTGGGGGGAGTACAAATTAAATAGCATGGTTAAGTGAGGCCCTATTAAGAAAGTAATATTTGAGCAAGGAATTAAAGGAGATGGGGATGGGCAATGAGGAGGGTATCTGGGGGAAGAGCATTCCAGGAAGAGGGAACAGGCAGCACAGGGGCTGTGAGGTGGATATGCCTGGCATGTTCACGGAAGAGCAAGGAGGTCGGGGAGGCTGGAGGGGGTCAAAGGGGAGAGTGGTGGGCATGAGGCCCAGGAAGTAGGGGGAGAGCAGAACAGGAGCCTGCAGGCTGGTCAGGCAATTTGACTCCTCCTTTGAGAGAAATGGAGACCTTCTGGAGAATTTTGACCAGAGGATGACCTGATCTGGATGTATGTTTCTATAAAATCACTCTGGCTTTAGAAGAGGCAACGGTGGGAAAACAGGAGGCTGTTGGGATAATCCAGGTGAAAGACAAAAGCAAAGGTGGCTCAGACAAAGGTAGCAGGGGAGTGGTGAGAGTGGGTGTGTTTTGAAGGTAGAGCCAACAGGGTTTGATTGGAGGGAGGGTTGGGGGAAAGAGGAGAATCAAGGATGACCCCAAGGCTTCCAGTCTGATCAACTCGAACTGAGGTGGGAAAGAAAGTCTGTGAGTGAAGGGGTTAGGAAAGATGGGGAGCTCAGTTCGGACATAGAACAAAAACATGTATCAACAAAACATGTTAAATATAATATTAAAAGTTAAGACCAACCTAAATGTTCAACAATAAAGAATTGAATGAATAAATTATATCTCCATACAATGGAGTCCTATGGAGATGTAAAAATATTTTGCACATCAATATATTATTTATTGATAGGACATATTAACTGGAATAAAAGCGCTGGTGTCAGTTAGTACTCATGGTATAACTCATGCATAGGAAAAATAAAATACATAGTAAAATTTTAGTAGTAGTAGTTTGGGGTGATTTAATATATTTTTTTTATATCTCTGTTTAAAATTTTTTTGTAACTTTTGTGAGTAAAAAGGGAGAGTATGTATTCTAATTGCACTTGAGTAAGATTTATATAAATATAATTTGATAATACATATGCATAAAAAGGATACTTGAAGGATATGCACCACAGGGTTAATGTATTTTATATAAATAACAGGGTCATGAGTGATTTTTCTTTTCTTTTTTTCTAGATTCTTTATATTTTCTAAGTTTTAACAAATAACAGGTATTTCCAGGGCAATGAAAAAGTATATATAAATTTAAAGAAAAAGTTTGCGCTCGGTCAGCCGGTAAACTTGCCCTGTAAAGTACTGTATCTTCATCTTATGGACTGTGTTTTTCGACTATGAGATGGGTATAAGACCATGTATAGTAAGGGGAGGGGAAGGCATTCTTTCCCATATTTGGGGGAACTACCAAGTTACCAAGGGCATCCCACTGTAAATTAACAACCAGC
>NW_006784126.1:1268832-1321924 GCF_000442215.2 Lipotes vexillifer | reverse complement strand
TTCCTGCTGTGAAAGTACACTGAGAATCAGGAGGGGCAGGTAAAGAAGAACTTGGAAGATCCATTGACCGCTCTACTCTAATTCAAATAGCCTTTGTCTTTCAGATGATGTTTTACATAAGTTTAAAAATTGCATCCATTTATTAAAACATTTTACACACTGTAAAGTGTTAAGATCCATATCACTTTAAAAAATTCACCCATTGCTCCATTGTTGATGATTACTCTTCCCATGGTATATCAAATTTCAACTTGATATACTTTATTATTTCTGAAGCTTAAAGTATATGAAGATTTGAGTGCTTCCACGTTCAAACTCAACACTCTTTAATGATTTTTTTAAAAAAATACAACTCATTCTAGGCAGAGGGACTTTAGAAACCACTTTACAACAATTTTGTGGTATCCATTTTAAGATGCCAGTAGGAAGTCAAAATGTAATATCAGGTTCTAAGAAAGTGGTATAGATGTGAACTGGTTGCTTAGGTGAAATGATTGATTGATGTGATTTTGTTTTGTTATTTCAAGGGAGTGAAAAAAATAGACCCCAAATTCTATGAAAAATTTATCAGTCACAGATTTGGAGAAGAAATGGTACGTCGCATAGATCTTTGCTCCATGCTGAAGAAAAAGCAAAGTAATGGTTATTATCATTGTGAGTCTTCAATTGTGATTGGTGAGTGCCATTTAAAAATTACTTATTATCTTTGATTTTGATTTCTTTAGCATCATTTTGTTTTGGCAAATGTTTATGTTGTATGTTTTTCTCAATGACGTATTTTCCTAAATATTACGTTTTGACAGTAATACATTAAACATTTTGTAGAACATATTTAGTATTCATGTTTATCAGTCAAGATTTTAGTACCTATAGTTTTTATACTTTTGTGCTTTAAACACAATCATCATGAAGTCTTCAAATGTTGATTCATAATTCATTTCAGTTTTAATTTTATTTTGTGTATATGAAGAAAGCATTTTCTCCAGTGAAGGCCTACGTGACCACAGCATTCTATACCAGGCATTTTTGTGTTCACTGCTTCTAATTAGGAAGAGAATGTGCCAGGTCAGAAAGTTTCACTCTGGGAAGGGAAAGCATAGGTGGCCTGCAAAGATTGAAAACTTGTCCTTTAATTTCTTCCCGAAGAAAAACATGTTTTAAGGGGAAACAAAGATTCATACATAAATGCTCTGTCATCATATCAGGGAGATGGCATGTGATGAGACAGGTTCATACACAATTACGTTTCTGAGTGCAAAGTGTGTACACCAAATGAAGAATCTGAAAAACTGGAACAGGGGTATTTCTCATTGTTTGCAATGTGAATGTCTTTTAAAGGAGCCTGATCTGTCGTGATTAAAATATACAATTTCAAACTGGGCAGTATTCTTACAAAATTGTGAACTTCAAGACAACCTGATTTGTATACTTTTGAAGTAACATGAAAATATTCAGAGAAGATAAATACCAGTATCTAAATATTTCAAGGTCTTCAACCAAAGTAATTTCTCTCCATGTCACCTTGAAGAAAACCTATGGAAATATACATCCTGAAAGAATCTTTATACTGAAGTTTAAAGTATTTTAAAAATGTTCAAGAGACACAACTTTGTTTCTAAATTCTCACTAGAGATCTTCAGAGAAGTCATTATTTATTTTACCTTCCAAAGATCTTAGCTATCTTAAACAGAAGATAATTAATATGTCATTTGAATTTTATGTTCTGGAACATTTCAAGTGTGCTTTAAGGAAGATTTTTGTGTTTTCAGAATCTCTGTAAGAGAGGTGCCTTCCATCAAAGTTTTGATGAAGACCAAACATTGCTGTTTAGGTTCATTGTAAAAGGCAAATTTAAATGCTTCTTGCGTAATATAGATTTTGCCTGGCTTTCCATATCTTCTCTGTAATTACTTTAGACCAACCTTGAAGGAGAACTCAGTGCTTCATTGCCTTTCCCACTCCCATTTTTTAAAAAAAGAGCAGTATGTAGATTTTACTGAAGGTATTGTGGGGCTGCATTATATAGCTCACAGCATGGATCTCCTATATTGCCATTACACAGCTCTGTTCAGGTCATCCCAGATTACTGTGTTCCATTCACTGAGTTTTCTTTTATTGCTCTTTACCAGCTTGGTTTCTAAAATTCCCCTCATTATGACAATTTCTCTAGATTTTTCTCTCAGGCTTCTTTATCTCTCACACTTTTCTACTTCAGAGCAATTTAGTTTCTTTCAAACTTCACCCATCTTATATCCCCATATCAATCATTTAACATTATTTAAAAAATGATTTTTGCCTATTACACATACTCTATATTCTCCTGCCTTTATGAACATTGAAGCAATATCTGCATCTAAAATGATGATAATTATTTAATAATTATTATTTAATAATAATTTTAATACACACTAGAGTCTTGTATTTGCTATGGATAATTACTGATTTTCTTGATCTTACCTGAGTTTTGCAACAGAGAATACTGGACAGGACTCTATCTTTGTGAGTTTCATTTCTTGTTCAGATTTTTTTTTTTTGGTATTATCTTTTTTTAAAAAAAATTTTATTGGAGTATAGTTGATTTGCAATGTTGTGCTAGTTTCAGTTGTACAGCAAAGTGAATCAGTTATACATTACATATATCCACTCTTTTTTAGATTCTTTTCCCATATAGGCCATTACAGAGTACTGAGTAGAGTTCCCTGTGCTATACAGCAGGTTCTTATTATTTACTTATCTGTTTTATATATAGTAATGTGTATATGTCAATCCCAATCTCCCAGTTTATCCCTCCCCTCCCTTACCCCCTGGTAACCATAAGTTTGTTTTCTATATCTGTAACTCTATTTCTGTTTGTAGATAAGTTCATTTGTACCCTTTTTTTAGATTCCACATATAAATGATATCATATGATATTTGTCTTTCTCTGTCTGACTTACTTCACTAAGTATGACAAACTCTAGGTCTATCCATGTAGCTGCAAGTGACATTATTTTGTCCTTTTTTATGGCTGAGTAATATTCCATTGTATATATGTACCACATCTTCTTTATCCATTCCTCTGTTGATGGACATTTAGGTTGCTTCCATGTCCTGGCTATTGTAAATAGTGCTGCAATGAACATTGGGGTGCATGTATCCTTTTGAATTATGGTTTTCTCCAGATATATGTCTAGGGGTGGGATTGCTGGATCTTATGGTAGCTCTATTTTTAGTTTTTTAAGGAACCTCCATACTGTTCTCCAAAGTGGCTGTACCAGTTTACATTCCCACCAACAGTGCATGAGCGTTTCCTTTCTTCACACCCTCTCCAGAATTTACTGTTTGTAGATTTTTTGATGATGGCCATTCTGACTGGTGTGAGGTGATACCTCATTATAGTTTTGATTTGCATTTCTCTAATAATTAGTGATGTTGAGCATCTTTCCACGTGCTTTTTAGCTATCTGTATTCCTTCTTTGGAGAAATGTCTATTTAGATCTTCCGCCCTCTTGTTCAGATTTAATTGGCTTCCACTGGTATGGCTTCTCTTTAATTTGATACTAACTCAAATTTAATGTCTGTTTCCTGAACTTTGAATCAGTATTGTGTTGTATGCATTAAAGAGTGAGACAGATTTCAGATCTTAAGATATTTTGTATTCAGAATTCTAGAGTGGAAGTTAGGCTTCAGGGACTCTGGGAACCTTCTGAAATGGTTTATAAAACTTTGTATGTAGGTACATATGTGGATTTTTCTGGGGAGAGAATTTATTAGATTTACATATTTCCTATCTCTTAATTTGTTAATGGTGCATTCTTGGAGAGCACTGGATTCCAAATCACTGATTTTCTTTTCAGCTGTCTTAATTATATCATTTAGGACATTAAAAAGAAAGCAGAAAAACAAACTAATGACTATATGCTTCATTTCCAATATCTCCAGTTGATTCTTTTTCATCCTTTCCTGTTCTGATCTTTGCTTTATAGATGCTAGTCCTTCATTTATTTCTTTGATGATGTCAATATAATTAATTTTGAAAATTCATGTTTTGAAGATCTGATTCCTTGGGTGTGAATTCTACTATTTGTTGGGTCTTTTGTGGTACTTGATTTCCTCTGGTGCTTTTAAAGTTTTTTTGAGAGCTCATTTAATTGTGCATGTTTCCCCCTCATAACCCCATGTGTGGTTTTGCAGATGTCTCAGTCCTAGTCCCGCAGGGTACACTACTTTGTATGAGGCTAGGAACTGGCAACAGCAACCATCTTTGTCCATAAGGAGTTGGATTGCATTCTTCTTGTGTCTCTTACCAACTTGTGAGGTTTTCTTTAGAGTAAAGATAATTAGCCCTTTGCCATATTGACTTCAAATATTTTTCCAGGTTTTATTTTGCATTTAGTTTTGGTCACAAGATATTTCTCATATTAAATGTTTTTAATTTTTGTAAAACTACAGATTAAAAATTCTGTGATTTCTTTAATTATTATGACTAGAGTCATCTCCAAACCAAAGATTTGACACATTTTCGTTTATATTTTCTTCTGATTTTTTTGTTATTATTTTTGCATTTGAGCTTTTCATCTATCTGTTGTGATCATTAATTAAGTAGTCAGACATAGAGGATTAACATAGAAATCCAGTTACTAAAAGTGGTTGTGAAATAGAAATTTAGTTTTGGGAAATTTTTTTGGAATTTTTTTTAACACCCCACCAACCTTACTTTGTGTTCCAAAGATCACAAATTAGCAGCCTTTCATATTGTACTCAACTAACACAGAGTTTTTAAATTTGTTTTTATAATTTTAATTACTTGCCAATCTGGGGGTGATTTTATATAAAACATCTGGGTTTCTGATGCCTTTGAATAATCCAGAAATGTGGCCACACGTGCTCTACGTTCTTGCATGTAGTGATTTCCTGGGTGGGGTAGTAGGCACACCTTGAACGTAGCTGCCTTTCATCATCCCCTGACTCTTGTTCGTCTACAATTTGCCTAACTCACTTGCACTACTTGATGGGTTCTTGAAGGCATCTGAGTTTGGATCCCCTGGCAGCTGCTGCTATTCCCTGGGTCTACTTTTCATTTCCATGCTGAGCATTTTCCTCTCCAGCGTCTGCCATCATGCATCTTTATATGGAGTGTTAGGGGAGTTTGGTAGGATATGGAGGCAACAGTCACATGTTCAGATGCAAGAGAAAGGTACTACATTTTAATTCTCTCATAATAAGAAATGTGGTTGATATTATGCTTACCTAATATTGAGATATAACTTCTTACAAACCTAACTGCATTAATCAGCTAAAATTCAAAAAAAAAAAAAAGTGAAAAACCAGTTCTTCCTGGTGAATCCAGGAATGAACTATAGCTCAGATATCCTAGCGTGGTGAAAGCTGTTCTCTGTGAGCTACTTACTGGAGTTGGGTGAATTAATTTTTCTCTTGCAGCTCTGTTCCATTTATATTTCCTTAGGGAAGGTAATTGACTAAATGACACCCTTTGTAAGATTGATGAGCAGTTTAGTGCTTGCAAAGACTAGTTTACTTTCAGCTGTCAGACACCTCTTAGAGGAGGCAGTGGGGAATTTGGAAAGGTCTAGAAGAGATACATATATATATATATACATATATATATATATTTTTTTTTTTTTTTTTTTAAATCGTACATGAAACATCCACACTCAGGTGCCCCTTGTATGGTTTTATGATATACAATATGGACATTGAATGAAATCTAGACAATGATAATTAAGTTGATTAGAAGCCTGTCTATAAAGTGGGTAAAAAAATTCTATTCATATCTATTAGCTCAGACTACAAATAGGGAAAAATAATCTACATCCTTCCAATTCAGTCAGATGGGTATTTATTTTTACTGTATTAGTAAAAGAGCTGATAAATGATCTATCAATATTTCTGTTAGCATAGCTTTCATACTCAGCACCGCCTTAATCCACTGGCCTGCTTTTCCATAAGAGGAGTTTAGTGTTCTGGTTTCATGATATGTCCTTGGAAAACTTTCTCTGATTTGCCAAGCAGCGTTCTCTCAAATTCCAAACTATATTTTTCTCTCCCATTGATTTTGGGAAATTTCCCTTCATTCTAGACATTTTCCTTTTTTCTTTTAAAAATCACAACCCCTATACTGAAATACATCCATTCTTCTGTCTTACTGAGCAATTTAGTTTACGGGACAAGAAACTCCAGATTATTGAAAATATTTTGCCTAAAAGAGAGTTGCTGAACTTTCATTTGAAGTAAGTTGGTGGAGATTATAATGAAACCTTTTGGGGGGCTTGGAGCATAAGTTCTGAGAAAGTTTATCATCTTGACCATTTTTTTCATCAATCATCTGGTACACATTTCTAGTTAGGTTTCCCTGCAGTGCCTCTGAGCAAACATTGGGTACTCATGCAAAAGGCTTCTTACTAGAGATTGATTTGTTGATTTTTAAAATGCCTCTTAGAATAAGAATCCCCATTAAATTTTGTATTGGAAAAAGAAACAGTATGTATGATTGACATCACCAAGAATGTCTGTGTGCTGTACACATACAATTTTTTGCAGTCATTGTATTGAACACGTCTCATTTTGAGAGTATGACCTTGAGTTGTCATTGCTTTAGAAAACATGGACTGGTTAGGACATCCATTAATGTCCTCGAACAAATGCTATAGCAGAATCCCCAAGGGAGACAGGGATTTTACTGGTCTCCAGACACAGGAATCCATTTGTTGGAGCATATGCTGAGTGTGATGAGCTGTACAATGAAGTTAATTTTTGTGCCAGACCAAATGAGATGAAAGCCCAAGCAGCTGGATAAGATGAAGGCTGCATATCCTTCAGAGGGAAAAATCACTGCATTTTTTTCAGATATTGTCACAAGAGTGGCCCCCGCTCGCTGCAACCAGAGAAAAGCCCGCGCGCAGCAACGAAGACCCAACGTAGCCAAAAAATAAATAAAATAAATAAATTTATTTTTTTTAATGTACTTTAAAAATAAATAAATAAATAAAAGCAGGTGTAACCAAACATCCATCTTAGCTATTTGAAAAATAATGGCATATATGAATATGTATAAAATTCCAAGGTTTTATTTTTGTTTTTGGCCACGATGCTCAGCATGCGTGATCTTAGTTCCCCAGCCAGGGGCCAAACCTGTGCCTCCCGAAGTAGAAGCTCAGAGTCTTAACCACTGGACCGCCAGGGAAGTCCCAAAACTTCAAGTTTTTAAAAAAATTTATTGAAGTGCAGTTGATTTACAATGTTGTGTTAATTTCTGCTGTACAGCAAAGTGACTCAGTTATACATATATACTTTTTCATATATATATATATATATATATATATATATATATTTTTTTTTTTTTTTTGCTGGCCAATGTACTTCTTTATAGCTTCTGCAAGCAGAGGTACAAACATGATTTTCTGAGAACCCCAGCTGTTTTTTGGTGTAATAATAATTATTCACCATTAATTTAATGAATGTTATTGAAAGTGTACAATGTGTGCACTTCTCTCAGGTATAATGAGATACAGAGAAGTATAAGATATAGCCCTTAAAAGTGATATAGCGTTGGAGGGGGGAGGGAGACGCAAGAGGGAAGAGATATGGGAACATATATATATGTATAACTGATTCACTTTGTTGTGAAGCAGAAACTGGCACACCATTGTAAAGCAATTATACTCCAATAAAGATGTAAAAAAAAAAAAGGGATATAGCATCACTGGGGAGCTAAGACTACATCTGAGAAATGGAGAGGGAGGAGGAGTAGAGAAATAGGGCTTCATCCCTGACAATAATGGGCTTTGATAGGACACAGTGGAGGAAGCTTATAACTTTAGCTTCTAGGAAAGTGGGGATGGGGCGTGGCAGAGCTTGGATAAATAGGATGAGGTGGATAGTAGAGAAAGGACACTGTCCAGGAACAATAGGTACAGTTTACAGGGGGAGAGAAGCAATAGATTGGGAGGCAGGGTGGGGGTAATATTAGTGATAATATTAAGTGATAGGAATAATAGTAATATTAGAGATAGGAGGCACCGTGACTGAGTCTACAGTCTAGTTAGCTGAGGAAGCTACAGAGGGGAGGTTTGTGTGTTTGAGGAGTTGGTGAGGGAGGTGGGAAAGGAGATGGGCACAGTTGCGTATACTAAGTCAGTGAGTAAGTGATAAAAGAAACTGAGTAGATAGATGTGAGATAAAAAGAGGGTGAAGTTTAATACTCAAGAATGACTTAGGATTGGATCCTAAAGATAAGACCTTCAATTAGTTCTAACTGTAGGCAGTGAGAGGGTTAGGGTTGGGCTGGCCATCAGCTGAAATAGAAACAAACAGGCCTATGCAGATACGGTGATAGAAGAGGACAGGGGTCATAGGCAGTAAGTTAGCGTCATCAGAACTGTAGTCAGCAGTCTGTAGCCAACGTCAGATAGGTCAGACCAACAGGACACCAGACTCAGACTTTATGGGCTGAAATAACTATGGAGAATTCCAAGTGAGTTGAGTCAATGACTTTATTCTATCCAGGTGTCCCCGCTTTTTTAGAATCACTCTTAGACCTGGACAGCTTAGACCAGTCCTGTCAGTCTTAAAAGCCTTGTCATGGTCCATCCAGTGGTTCCCGGTGGTCCTGTGTAGGTGGTTCAGCCAAAAGGAAAGTACTTTTTGGGGTTACTTCTAAGGAGACCCTGAGATTTGACTGTGGTGGTCTAACCTTCAGTGCTTCTTTACCATTAGGAGTCAGGGCAGAGCTCCAAAAGCTCTGAATCTTGCCCAGTTTGGTATGTAAGCATGGGGGTCTTCTTTATGGAAGATAATGATGTCAATGTAATTGACCCATTGGTTGATAGGGTAGGAAGGGGTGCAGGGAAAAGGAAGTCAGCAGTTTTTCTTCCTTGGGTGAAAGGCGTAGCTAGGACAAATATCTTTCAGCTTTCTAGAATCCATAAATCTGAGCCTTTGTCATATCAGTGATAAGTAATAAATTTCTAAAATGTTTAATTTGAAACTGTTTATGTTGCTAAAATGTCATACACTCACTTAAAGGTTTACTTATTAGGTAGGGGTATTGGCATTAGATATGTGCTTAAATGTCTGTTTTTTCTGACGTGAATCATTTACTTTTTTTTTGTTTTACATCTTTATTGGAGTATAATTGCTTTACAATGTTGTGTTAGTATCTGCTGTATAACAAAGTGAATCAGCTATACATATATCTCCATATCTCCTCCCTCTTGCATCTCTTCCCACCCTCCCTATCCCACCCCTCTAGGTGGTCACAAAGCACCGAGCTGATCTCCCTGTGCTATGCATCTGTTTCCCACTAGCTATATCTCTTTTACATTTGGTAGTGTATATATGTCAATGCTACTCTCTCACTTCGTCCCAGTTTCCCCTCCCCCGACCCTGTGTCCTCAAGTCCATTCTCTAGGTCTGCATCTTTATTCCTGTCCTGCCACTAGGTTCATTAGAACCATTTTTTTTAAGATTCCATATATATGCGTTAGCATACAGTATTTGTTTTTCTCTTTCTGCCTTACTTCACTCTGTATGACCAGTAAAAATGTGCTTCATTGTGCTTATCTTATGAATGATTTAATAGTCTAAGGCTACAATTTTGTTGGGCTTTAAACTCTTATGGCTTTAATCACTATTTCTCAAAGTTTGGTCCATGGATCCCTGGCAGTCCCTGAGATACTTTTAGGGTCTGTGAGGGCAAAACTATTTTTATAATAATACTAAGATATTATTTGCTTTTTCCTCTGGGTTATCATTTGCACTGATGATGCAAAAGCAGTGGTGGGTAAAACTGTGGGTTACCGGTGTGAATCAAGGCAGTTGCCAAAAAAAAAAAAGCCAATTTCACCTAAGAATGGTCTTGCTGAGTAGTAAGAATTATTAATTGTATTTAATCTCAACCTTTGAGAATGTGTCTTTTTAATATTTGTGTGACAGAAATGGGAGGTGTTCATAAAGCACCTCTGCATATTGAAGTGGGAGATTAACTCAGGGAAGAGCACTGTGTGGTTGTTTAAGTTGCGAGCTAAAATAGCCACTTTCCTTCATGGAACACCATTTTTTCTTGAAAATTGACCCATGGACATTTTTCATTTTCACACTTGGGTGTTCGGCAGACATCTTCTTGAAAATAAATAAACCTGTCACATCAAGGACAACTGACATGATTTACTGCTAATGATAAAATTCAGGCTTTCAGGCAATAGTAAGAATTTTAGAAAACTGTAATCTGTTACCATGAGTTGACAGATTCCTAAACTTAAAGACTTTCCCCCACTTTAAAAAAAAAAATTTATATATTTTATTTATTTATTTTTGGCTGCATTGGGTCTTTGTTGCTGTGCACGGGCTTTCTCTAGTTGCGGCGAGCGGGGTTACTCTTCGTTGTGGTGCATGGGCTTCTCACTGCGGTGGCTTCTTTTGTTGTGGAGCATGGGCTCTAGGCACGTGGGCTTCAGTAGTTGTGGCACGTGGGCTCAGTAGTTGTGGCTCGCGGGTTCTAGAGCGCAGGCTCAGTAGTTGTGGCACATGGACTTAGTTGCTCCACAGCATGTGGGATCTTCCCGGACCAGGGCTCAAACCCGTGTCCCCTGCATTGGCAGGCGGATTCTTAACCGCTGTGCCACCAGGGAAGCCCCCCCCTCCACTTTTTTTTAACGGAAAATTTTATACACAAAAGTAGAGAACACAGAGTAGAATAAGGAACTCCATTTTTCCAGTTTATCTATCACACTATCTGTCTTTACTTTATTGAGGTATAACTTATCCATGAGACTTGTACCTGTTTGAAGTGTATAACTTGATGAGTTTTTAACATATGTATGCACTTGTGAAACCGTTATCATCATCAAGATACTGAAAATTTCCTTCACCCCCAAACATTTACTTGCTCCCCTTGGTAATCCATAAGGACGTACCTAATGAGGTGGTGTGATATTAATGAATTTTTTGATGTTATATAATGAAATATGTCAAAATATGGAGAATCTGCATAACTCAGTGAATCAATAGTTTTAAAATGACTGATGTGTGTTGTTACAAAGACATGCGTGGATAAAAGGCCCATTAAAAGGTCAATATAGACCACAAGATTTGACTGTAAAGAGTATGAAAAGTTCACTTTTTTTTGTTTGTTTTTTGGGTTTTTTTGCGGTACGCGGGCCTCTCACTGTTGTGGCCTCTCCCGTTGCGGAGCACAGGCCCCGGACGCGCAGGCTCAGAGGCCATGGCTCTCGGGCTCAGCTGCTCCGCAGCATGTGGGATCTTCCCGGACTGGGGCACGAACCCGTGTCCCCTGCATCGGCAGGTGGACTCGCAACCACTATGCCACCAGGGAAGCCCCTGAAAAGTTCATTATTATGCTTTTAAGATTCCACATTGCAGCTAAACTTTAAGAAACTATAACTCGTCAAGTTTTGATGTTATATCAAAGAAGAATATCTGCAGTTATCTGAAAAGGCTATTATTCTCTTCCTTCTTCTAAATATACTTCTGTGTGAGGCTGGATTTTTCTTATACTTCAAATGAAACAACATATTGCAACAGATTGAATGCAGAATCAGATAAGAGGATAAAACTGTCTGATTAAGCCAGACATTAAAGAATATTCTGAGAATGAAAAATAATGCCATTCATTTCACTAGAAAAATTTTTACTTTAAAAAATATAGATATTTTCACAACACATTATTTATTATAATATATAGTGGATTTATTATTGATATTTTGAAAGGAATGAATAAATAAATTTTTAAAAATTCTTTTTTAATTTCTAATGTAGTAAATATTGACAACATAATCCAGATAAACAAAAGCTCTTGGTAGGGAGAGAATGTAGATAAGTTTTAAGAGTGTTAAGGGGTCCTGAGGCCAAAACATTTAAGAACTCCTGATTTAGTTCATGTGTCCAAGAAAACTATGAAAAAATTTAATTCTCAGACAACATTCCAAACTTAATTTTGATCAGTATTTCCTACTCTTTCTTTGAACAAATTAATTTTGATGGCTACTCAGTTATCTCTCTATAAAATATAAACTAGGTTGATTCCTCTTTCCTTAATTTTTTTGTTCATCCCTTTTAAGTTTCCATTTAAGCATTCTGTGGTAAGAATGCGACAAGTAGAAAAATACCCAAGACTGACAATAGCATATCTATATGAAACGATGCATTAAAAAAATCATTATTATGTGAAATTTGTATTCTATAATATAGGAATGCCTCTTTTGTGGTAGGCAGGACCAAAACATTTTGTCTTGTTTTCTTTTGCACAGGCTGACAGGGAGATGATTAAGAAAATTTCATCTCTAGTTAGACTGAGTAAGATGAATCTACCTCAAGCATGTTAGAAGAGGGAAAAGTGAAAAGACAGTTTATCACCTAAGGGAACTGTACTTTTTTTTTTTTTTACTTGAAAACTTAATTATCAAGTAATTTAATAAGAGCTGAGTGCAAGGTATTTAATTATTTACTCTATGACACTAATTGAATGACCATGTAATTTATTACCCAGATGGATACTTGTAAGTGTACTATGCTGGGTTAAAAGAATAAAACCAAGAGTATCCTGCTTTAAATGGGACTTACATCATCCTACCTAGAAAGCATAGTGTTCTTGAAAAGTGGAACCTTTGACATGGTAAAATATTATATTTCAAATGCCAATCTTGTTCCTTTTTGTAATCTAATTGTCCTCTTCTTACAATGTTTCCTTGATGAAACCTGTCTTCTAAAAAGAAAGTGAAGTTTCATTCTTTATGCCCCTAATAAAATTGAAAAGCAACTGATAGTTGGAACTCTCAGCTTGTTTCTTTCCATCTGCTTGAGTTAGAGGAAGTTGCAGGGTAAGTAACTGAGCAAATTAATCATAATGATGGCTCACTGTATTTTAACTGGTATATCAGCTATTAATCTGATGCTAACACAGAGTGACAGCTGTGGCTCAGGCTATTTTGAAAATCCAACCATCTGTTGGCCTGGTTTCAAACCTTATGATTTATATTAGATGCCTTGAGAACCTTACATATTAAAGGGGTAGTGCTATGTGGTAAATTTAACTATGTGACAAATTAAGCATCACTGCTAGAATGATGCAATGATAATTTGTGTTATTTTATGATTTATGTGTACAGCCTCTGATTTTAAGTGTATTTTAGAAAACATGAAAGAAAATATTGAATTCCAAATAAAAAGAAAAAGAAATGAATGAAATGATTGGAGGGCAGATTCTGCAGTCAAAAGAAACCATTAAGATATAGGGAATTAGTCTTAGGAGAGCCTGCCTAAGTTGCCAAAAGTTATGGCTCACTGGCCCATCACATTGCCTAATTGCCTCTGAACGTGTTTTTTCACCAAACTAATTAATACTTATTAATGTTTTAAAAGTACTTAACACAGTGCCTGACATATAAAATTATAAAAATGTTAGTTATTAAGATTAATGGCACTGCTAGTTATATTAGAATACTTATTGCAGCAGTATTCTTACTTTCTTAGCATCAGAACACCCAGTCAGATTTTTATAAATTTGCCTCATTCCTAATGCTGTCCTTAAATTGGCATGGATTAATTGGTGCATTTCAAAAATAAAAATGCACATATACACATATATGGTATATCTATCAAGTGCCTTTTATGTATTTATGTAATATTTTATATTGCATACACATATTTATATATAATTTATGTATAAAAATACAGTGGTGAAGATGGAAAACTGACTTTTTGGGGGAGCTATGGGAAAAACACAATAAAGTGTTACCTATGTTTTGTATAAAATACCTAAAGCACTAACTGTAGCTAACAGGAAGAACAACATTTTGTCTATTCATGAATTGTGGCTCTATTTGATCTTCTATTGACTAGGGTATTCAGGGGAATATTCTGTTTTGATTCTGGCTATGAATACAGGAAAATACATTTGATTATCATGTTTTATATTTCATACCAGGGAACCATAGCTTCCAAATATATTTTCATTGCTAACAGCTCTGATCAAAGCAAAAGCTTTTACTTAAGAAGTCAGTCTTAGCCTAATATGGTTTAGAGAAAGGGAGTTCACAGTTTTGCTCCAACTATGCATTTTTAGCAAGAATTTAGTTGATAAGTGCGGCATACATTTATCTATATATGATAGATTTTTAAAAAAATCTGGGCTTCCCTGGTGACGCAGTGGTTGAGAGTCTGCCTGCCGATGCAGGGGACACGGGTTCGTGCCCCGGTCCAGGAAGATGCCACATGCTGCGGAGTAGCTGGGCCCGTGAGCCATGGCCGCTGAGCCTGCACGTCCGGAGCCTGTGCTCCGCAACGGGAGAGGCCACAACAGTGAGAGGCCCGCGTACCTCAAAAAAGTAAATAAATAAAAAAAAATAAAAATTACTATGCCACTCTTTATCGATTCACTTTTTAGGGCTTTTATCGTGTTTTTGCTATACAAAATTATTTATAGACCTTTTCAAGAACTTTCCTAAGTTTAATTGACCAAACAGTAGATACCACATTTTTATTAAAAGTTTAATATAAAACTCTTCTGAGTTTTGCCTCTTCTGAGTCCATTCTCTTCCCGCCCTGATTGCTGATTGGCAGAGCTGTCCCTTCCCTGTGAGGCGTTGGGCTTTAGGGCACGTGGGCTCCACTTTTGCCCTGATTGGTTCCATTCTTCTTGCCAGTGATTAGTTTAGGAAGTGGCACGTGACCCAGTTCTGATAAGTGAGGGGAAGTCTGCTTGGGACCTCAGAGAACAGTTTTCTTGATGATACATAATTTATTGGGAAGAGAACGTCATTTTTTAGCTGGAAATTGTTGAGTATACTTGCGATCCCTGGACTTAGCAGCATCTTAACGACAGGGACACTAGGTGGCTTCAAGCCCATGTGCTGAGTATGGGAGACTAGAAGGTGAATCTTGATGATCTTAAGCCACAGAAATAACCAACTCAAATGTCATAGGAGGTAATGACATTTTGAAAAATTCGTAATCTCTTGAATCAGGAGTTTTTTGTTATTTGGAGCTGAATGCATCCTAACAGATACACATTTTGGATGTAAATTGCAAAATGTATTAACAGAAAATAGACTCAGTGTTTTGGGTTTTTAAGCACAGTTCTGATAGTTACTAAAACTTGTTAGATGAATCCATAAACAGAATGAATACTGACATAGTGTATCAGATGAGTGTCAGCCTAGACCATGGTGGATCATAACAGATCCTGAGACCTGCTGAAACCAATCTTGATTTAACTGCATTTCATCTAGTATAGGAGAATTTTCTTTTCATTATCTTGGGGATTCACTTTCATTCTTCTGTATCACTTTAAATGTTATTAGAGGAAAAAAACTTTAATAATTATATACTGAGTTATTAAAGCACCTTTTATTTGAAGTCTTCAAATGCTTTACACAGCAGGAAATGTGACTGTTGTCTTGCCCAAGACAAACAGTGAACCACTTTCAGAACTACGCATATTGAGGATATTCTACATAAAGAGTTAGGACCTGTGAAAACCCTCCAATAAGTTGGGAGCTGTAGAACCAAATTTTGTGTTGTTTACATTGTTAAACTACAAATTGAATCTACTTATTGGGTCCTTTTTGGCTTTTTGAAATACATGTTTTCTTCCTATGAAGGATGTTTCTTGTTCTCTGAAAGGTTCAGGGCATTAAAGGATTAAAGGCACTTGAATAAGAAAGCAGCCATATTGGATAATACAAATACTGGCCAGCAGATTAAATGTATTCTCTGCTTTTCTTTCTTTCTTTTTTTAAATAGGTTTTAACATGCAAACATTTCACTTGTCCATGAGTAAGTAACTCATGTCAGTTTTTGTGAATTCATTGTTAATGCCTGCAAAGAAGGACAGACTGTAAAAAAGCAGGCCTGAACAGTATCTGTCCAGGGTAGATGACTGTTCCCGGCCTTTGTCCTCCGGTACTGCACTGCCTTCCTAAAACTGTCAAATGGGATTTACCACAATGGAAGTACTGGGCTTCCTTCTGCTCCCTTCACACGTGCCTGCAAATGTGGGCCCCCCACCTTCCTTTGACCTAGGCTTTCTCTCTCACCTCCTCTGGCAGCACCCCTCGACTCAAGAGTTAACATCACCCCAAGAGCCGACGTGCTTATCACATTAGCACATGCTCAGTGTGTAATAAATAGCACCTGGAATCAAATTGAATTGATAAAATGGTATAATACAAATTCAAGGTGTCCAGGTACACACTGTAACTTCTCAGCCCTTCTCCCACCCCTGCTGCTGTCTGTTCTCTGAGCAGGGAAATAGATTCTCTGCCCTAATTGATTTCTCACCATTAAGGAAAGGGCTTTATTTACATACATTGTTTAAGGTTTGACCACATACATAGAAAAGAACTGACTGAATAATAAGCAGGGTGGAGGCATTTGAAGCTTGGCACTAAGCTGGCATGTGTCAGTGGAGATTGGGAAGGTCATTATGGATTGGTAAGGAAGGACTTCCTTTGTACCTCTGGTTATCTGCTTGTTTCCTCTCCTTTCCTAAATGCACGTGGTACGTTATGTTTTTCTCCTTGTGTTTCATATATAGGAAAAAACACATTGTCTTTCCAATTACATACTGAAATGGTATAGCATATGGCAGTTTCAAATACAGATAACTATAACTTTGTTTTTGAGAAAAACGGCTAAAGCACTGCAGAGAGAAGTTAAAAAGTCTGTTGAAAATATGACTAAAGTAGGAATAATGTTAAAAAATAATTCTTGGCCTCCAAATTTCTGGTTGGTCAAGATTCTTTCAGCTGGCAATTAAAAAGGACTTTACTGGTGAGATTTACAGATTATCCTTAAAGTTTTTCAGTTATAATTTTTCCGTCTCTTTCCTTTGCAGACAGACACTCATAAGAATAGCTTTCAAATATCAGTATTTAATGATGTAGTTTCAGGACCTTGCCCTTTGGGTACAAAATGGCTACGTAGATGTAGCATGACTCAAAATGGAGTAGCATCTATGCGATAGGTATATGCTTACTGTGGATTGATTATTGAGAATTAAAATTTGGTTTTACAGGAACATAGAGAAACGGAATAAATACTGAGTAAGTCCATCTAAACTTCTTCAAGCCCAGAGTAACTGCTTGGTTTTTGGTACTCTGATGTCAACATAAAAAAATTGGGATATATTCCAGAACATCCCAATTTTCATGAATTGTGTTTCCATAAATTGTCAAGCATTTCTTTTTTTTTTTTAAATTTATTTATTTTATTGATTTATTTTTGGTTGCGTTGGGTCTTCGTTGCTGCGTGCGGGCTTTTCTCTAGTTGCGGCGAGCAGGGGCTACTCTTCCTTGTGGTGTGTGGGCTTCTCATTGCGGTGGCTTCTCTTGTTGCCGAGCACAGGCTCTAGGCACGCTGGCTTCAGTAGTTGTGGCACGTGGGCTCTAGAGTACAGGCTCAGTAGTTGTGGCACACGGGCTTAGTTGCTCCGCAGCATGTGGGATCTTCCCAGACCAGGGCTCGAATCCGTGTCCCCTGCATTGGCAGGCAGATTCTTAACCACTGCGCCACCAGGGAAGCCCCAAGCATTTCTTGAAGTTATGTAACTTTTCACTGAAACTGTGACATTTCTTGGTGTAACAGTTTCTGTAAGAGTGCTACCTGCTTTATAAGGAAATCTTCCTGAAGTGTGCCTTCTGTGCTTAAAGGCATGTGTCCTAAGGCTTGGTTCCAGAATTTGGAGGGATAAACCGCTCCCCCCCCACTTTTTACACTTCATGATTTGATGTCCTCTTTCTCTCCACTCTTTTGAACACAGGAACATTTACTCATTTGCTTCTGTAAGTTGTCAAACTCAGATTTCCTTTCTTAATGAATGGGAGATCTCAGAAGAAATGGTAATCTGTACAGTTTTACACAGTCAGAATATTACAGTGAGATTTTTTCCCTTAGAGTCAGACTTTTATAGCAAGGTTGCCCAGAAATCCAAACATACATGTTTTCAGTTATAGATAGAAAATAAAGCCAAACAATGACAAAGAGAATAGAGTCTTTGGTCATAGTTAAGAATTATATTTTCCCATTGGAGATAGTAAATCAGAGCTGATATTTCAGAGTACATGAAGAAGAGGCAGCTGCTGCCCCCTCATACGTTCTGGTTTTATTCCTGCCATTTCAACCATTATGATAAAAATTCAAACAGCTATAGCAGATATGGGCAACTGTTTTAACCATGATTTGTTTGTAGCGAGGCCTGTGAGAAAAGAAAACATGAAAAGGTTATGGTTTTAAATTTATGTACATGATATCAGATATTTTTTCTCATTGATGTTAACCTTACTTCTTTTTCTAATCTTCTAGTTATGGTAGATCTCTATATATTACTGAAAGGAGTCTGTTAACCCCCTAATAAAACCCTACTAATATTTTCTAGGATTACTTGTGAATGGTCCAGGTTGCTCTTTTTCCTGGAAGGTGAATGCTTCCCAGGGTTGTTCTGGTGCCCGTGTTCTTCCTTGAGTCATTTCCCCAAGGCATAGCAGGCAGCCGGGCCAGGCTCCAGCTCCAATAAGGGATTTGTCTTTAGGTCTTTGTTTTAAAATAGGATTTTAAATACTCTAGCACCATTAATAAAAGGATCTGGTGACAAAACATGAGAAACCAAGGCATTTACAACATATTACCATAGAGCTTGATTAAGTAACTATTTTTCTGAACATTATTCTGAAATTGGAAGAGGTTTCATAAAGTATATACCTGATACCACACACAAATTGTGTTTAATGATACGGAACTCTGCAGTGAGATGCTCAGGGCTTATGCAGCCAGGCAGATTGAATTCAAATCCCATTATTGTCACAGTTCTCTGAGAGATTTTGGCCAAGTTACTTTCCTGAGGTTAAGTTTTTTGCCTGTGCAATGGGGATAGTAATTGTACCTACCTCAGAGCCGTGGTAGGGATTAAATGGAAAGCCCTTAGCAAGTGCCTGGTATATAGTAGGTGTCCAGGAAACGTTAGTGATTATTTTTAATTTTAACTTACCACTTGATTGTTTTGTGAGCTAGGGATGGGTGAGGAGGGGCTTACATCTTAAACTATTCAAGTTAGTTACATACTGACATACTGTTGTATTTCCAAATAATTGGGTAAAAGATGGCTACATTCTAGGTCCTTCTGAATGATAGCTACTGAGATTTGCGGGGGGAGGGGGCATGGAATGGCAGGGAAACAGATCTATTTTTTCACCAGAATTCCATATATATAGCTTGTTTCCTAAATGAAAACATACAGACACATGAATTTCTTAGTTATTTTTGAGTTGAAAATTTGTGTATATGAAAACTTATGAAATCTGTAGAAGGAAAATCACATTTAATTGTATGTTGAAGGAATCATCTTTATTGAAAAAATCCAAAACTATGCAGTGTGAAAACTCCTCAGTAGTTATAAACCTACAGGGTGAAATTACAGCCTTTCAGAACTGAGAAAAACCTTAGTGACCTTGAACTCAGATTCCATCCCCTCTTTGAGGTTAAGCGGTGTGCTAATTATTTGCACAATTAAAAGCCAGTTTTTTTTTAAAACTCCTGTCTTGAATTTCTCAGTTGTTTTCTAATCTTTTATTATGGTTAATTCACTCTTAACGCTTATGAAAAAAAAGAAAAGCCTCTAACATAGCCATGCCACCTGCCCACCCCACCTTGGATTGCAGGATATCCTGAGATACACACTGTTACTTAGCTAATGATACAATTTCTATCTTTCATTCTTAATTGTATGTTTTCAGTAGTAGTGCCAACAGGGTCTAATTAATAAAGTGAAGTTGGTAGGGTTCATCACAGAATGTTATCCCCTGGATGCTGCACTGGAGTGAGGGGTCTTCTTGTTTGGAGGTTCCATGGATAAGCAGTAACTCAAGATGACGGCTAGGGGGGGCCAGAAATTTGTAGAGGAGGAGGTGAGATCGCTAGCTGGTGCTGGAAAGACTGAGGTGCATATAGATACACTGCTCCCACGGTCTGTTCTCTTCTCCTTTCCCTCCTCCCAAACACTACCTACTTTGCAACAACAAATTAAAACTTTATATTGGGGCTTCCCTGGTGGCGCAGTGGTTGAGAGTCCGCCTGCCGATGCAGGGGACTCGGGTTCGTGCCCCGGTCCGGGAGGATCCCACGTGCCGTGGAGCGGCTGGGCCCGTGAGCCATGGCCACGGAGCCTGCGCGTCCGGAGCCTGTGCTCCGCAACGGGAGAGGCCACAGCAGTGAGAGGCCCGTGTACCGCAAAAACAAACAAACTTTATATTGAACTTACCAAATTTACAGATGAAGAAATCAGAACTCAGACAAAAGAGGTCAGTGTTTCAGAACTGTTAATACCTGAAAGATCTGGGATTCAAACCTCTATTTCTAAAGGTTCTATCACTACACCAATGCCGGGATTGGGGGATGCTAGGAGTTGCTCATTTTCCTCAATGAAGAGTGTTCACTGCAAATATTTCTTTCTTTAACACGAAGAGTAATGCTTAGGATTTTAAAAATTGACAGGTTTTATTCTTCCAGACTGCACACTCTTTTTGTTCAGATGAATAGGAAGGTAGACACACTGCCTCCAGAACTGCGGGCAGTTTTCATTATCATCCACTGCCCTCTCCTTTCAGTGCCTGGTGAATGGGTGTGAGTGCTTAGCTGGGAAGTCGAGGAGTAAAGTTAAGAATTTGGGTGGTAACCCTGACGCTATGAGCAGTCTTTCCTTCTCATGGTGTCATAAAATAAGGCTCTTCCCTAGATAAGATAACAGATTTGGAACGATGCCATGAAATCTTACGTCATGAAGTTCAAAATATAGCCTCATGTCTGGAAATCAATTGCTTTGTTTTCCCTGAATCTGCCTAACCACCTTGTGTTTTCATTAAGAAAGATGCTATTATCGCTGATCTTTTTCTCAGTGATGCTTCTAGATTTGGGGCATTTTCTGGGCTCCTGACATACTTGATGCTCTAATTTTAGAATTCATAGTGTTGGCTTAATGCTTTAATAGAGGAAGAAAGCAGTGTTTCAGAAAGCAGGTATTTAACTTTAAAAGATAAGATGTAAAGTGTAGACGACAACTGATGTTCTTTACCCCCCTACCGGCCCCCCCCCGCCCCCGCATTTCTACTCTTACTGCAGCTTGAAGTTCGTGGTGCTTCATTCAAGTTGTGTTTTCTGTGTTTTGCAAAGTCAGGTTCCCTATTCCTAAAACAAAGAAAGAAAAATCTGGGGGTGAAAGAAAGCTCTTCCTCTTTAAATGCAGACAGAAAATCTGGTTTTTTTTCCCCCTTTGAATTTCCCTGTGTAATTACCGCATTTGTCTGCAGGAGAAAGGACCGGTTGTGGTTTGTTCTCGATTACCTTTCTTAAAGATACATCCGCAGAGCCACGCAGCGCACGTGGCACTCACCTCAGGGCGAGAGCTCCCAGTTTTGCGAGAATTAGGCGAGCGGAGGGACACTGCTTTCCCCGAGAGCCAGTCCCAGAGCAGTTGCGTGGGTCTGGAGCCCGGGGAGGCGGAGCCTTTTTGCTCCCGGCGGCGAGTGCCCCCTCCTCTGCCTGCCTGCCTGCCTGCCTGCCTGCCTGCCTGCCTGCCTGCCTGCCTGCCGGGTATCCTGTGCAGCCACTCGTCGTGCTCCTGTGCTGCTCCGCGGACCGTGAGATAAACCGTAGTCGCTCTTTGGGGAGCCCGGGGAGAACACCAGGAAGGAGAGAGAGCGCTAGTGCCATGGGCCAGCTCTGCTGCTTTCCTTTCTCAAGAGATGAGGAAAAAATCAGTAAGTGTGATTTGTTCTGTGCCAAATCCTAAGTGCCTGGCTATTTTATGTGGCTGTCTTCTAGGGATAGTTTTGTTTTTTTCTTATGGGAAACATAGCAGACTAATGAGCTGTGATTTTTCTTGTGCATTTACTGAAAGGATTGGTAGATGTGTAGTTAATAATTAACTGTCAAAGTACAGCAACTCAATGAATAGAGCTATGTTAAAGATACAGAATACCGAAGTCATTTTTCATTTTCTTCTGTTGGTATTTTACAGCTCGTTTTTATCACACTATCTAGAGTCAGAATTTAGTTTTGAGTTTCTTTATATCACTGCATACAGTTTGATAAATTATACATGCCAGACTTCATTTTTCTTGTCTGAAATTGGGATGTTTTCAGAGCAATGCTCAATAATAACATGTAGAGAAGTAAAGCTGGCTCGAAAATGACATATATTATACATTTGCAGATATTTTCATGTGTCCTCTGCTTTGTCCTCCATGGAGGGAATTCGGGTGTAACTGTAAGATCCCTCCAAACAAGTGATGCCACTTTAATTTCTGCAAAAACTTCACTGAATATTTTTAAACTAATGTCAGGCAGGTTCCACATCTGCTTATGGCCAAAAACAGAACTTAAATTGATGACATTGCACTGAAATTTCTTACTCACTGGCTTACGTGTGTGCACTTACATTTCAACTTTGTTAAAAACAGTACTGGCATTGTAGTTAGTTTGCTGAATAGAATTTGCCTTAATGGCAGTTGCCCCCAAATATTGAATTTTTACTTCTTTTTCAGTAAAATGTTTATAGACATACTAATGAAAATTTGCAGCCACATTTATGTCACATCCTTGCTTTATTTAAATAAATTTAAATAGGTCAACAGAATCTCTTGATATCTGATTCAGATACTCAAAGATACACATCTGGCTTGTATTTCCTGCTGCTCATTCCTCAGGAAACTAGCCAGGGACAGGTTTAAAAATAATTAATACATATCTTATACATATTCACTTGGGAAAATAAGCCAGGTTTTTTTTTGTTTTTTTTTTTTTTACAAGAAATCTTCTGAGAATGCTGTAGAATAAATGTTGGGAGGCTTTGGAGCATTTGCTTATTAACAAGAGCCCATAGCTGTGCTCTAAATTTTACTTGTGAAAATGATACTGTACAGTAGGCGATGGACCTGAGCTTAAAACCTGAGGTGACTTCACAACAGAATTGTTCATTTTCTAACAATGAGCATTGGTATTCATTTGGCAGCGTGAAACTTTTCAGATATTTGTCAGAATGATCCATTTGTAGTTCCTGAGGGTTTTGGTTGATTGATTCCTTGAGGAAGATCTCGATCTGAAAAACCTTGGTCTGGACAGATGTAGGGAGAGTGAATTCTTTCCTTACCTTTTTCCACTTCCTGTTCCACTGCTCCAGGTTTTCTTGGAGTTCCTGCTTTCCTTGTGTTCTCTTTCTCTTTGTCCCCTGTCTGTAACTGAAGACATCAAGTTTCACCTCAGTGAGGAATTTGCTCTTTTCTGTCTTTCTCATCTGGGATCCTTGGAGTGCAAAGTCTTCTGTTTTACATACAGCGCTTCTCAGTATTGATCGACAGGAAGTGCTCTTGGGGGTTTACCTTCTCAAGTTACAAAATTTTAAAAAGAAAATGAAGATAAGACTCTGTCTGAAGCGAAGTTCAAATCTGAAAGTGCAAATTATGGTTAGAATCAGTGCATTTGTGCCCTCTTTCCTCTTCACTCCTACTGGCCCCAGATCTTCCCCGTTCTCTCCTTATTATTCTTTGATCCGTCTTTGATTTTGTCGTTACTTCACTTTTTCTCCTCCTAATCTGCTCCACGCTCTGTTCACATACCACATCAGCTGTTTTCCGGTGCTGTGTTTAATTTCTCTGCTACAGGATGGTCTAAAGAGAAGGTTCTCTGCCAGACACTGCTATGCTGCTGGTAATACATGTCTACCAGTACTTACAAAGGGAACTTGAAAAAAAAAGGCAGAGAATTCCTTAGCCAGCATGCTTCAAGAAACATGTAAATTAGCACTAACTGTAAATATCCAGCTCATAAGCTGTGTTGATTGAATGTAAAAGAACCCATAGTAGACATTTGGGAGGGCCCGATCTTGCTAGTGGATTGTACAGTAACCTTCTGGGTCTTATGCATCTTCGTGACCCCACCTCGTAGCCTTGTTAGCCTGCTCTGGGCCACATGCTCAGTGAGGACCTCCTAGCCACAGAGCACAAAAGTGCTTATGCCCACACCCTTCTAATTCTGCTGTAAAGGGTGATGGCCATAGAATGTATCTTCTGAGAGCAGCTCAAGTGGAGAATTAAACAAGTTTTTGGTGAAAGTTGAAATTTATGGTTGTCATTCTCAAAACACAGGTGAGTTGGGAAGCCCATCCTCTATAGCCCTGCAGAGATACAGAAAGGAGGTACCCAGCTGGCCAAGTGGTAAGAGTCAAGGGGTCCCTCTCCCCTCCTACTGCTGTTTTATCCTGCTTTTGTCCTTGGTGGTGGTGGTAGATAGAAAGTATTCTCATTTCATTGATTTATTAGTGCTACCATTTTAATCTATTAAGAGCAAACAAAATGATTTTTTAAAAATCAACTAGTTGTGTAAGGGCTATGTTTGTGTGGGAAGTTAACTGTACGCACAGCCAGAAATCTTGGTTATGGGGTGAATAGTCAAATACAGTAGAACTCGTCATGGTTTATTTTTCAGTTAATGCAGCACAAAGCAGCTAGACCCTTTTTGTTTAAATCCCAGCAGTTGAACATTTTCTCAAACTGTATACTTTTTGGCCAAAAAAGGTAGAATAGACTGACAATAAATGCTTATTTCTTGGTAGATTAAGTACTTTCTGTTGCTACACAGGACCATATTTAACCTGAAACATTCCCATAGATATTGTAGGATTAACAAATGTTGTAGATAGTCTCCAATATAGTTTTTGCTGAATTCTTCTATAGCGCTTGTGTCCTTTGAATTACCGCACGTCTCATAGTGAGCTTCCTGAAGGGAATGTTCATGAATAAGAATGTTGTTGCACAGGCTTACTGGCCTCTGCAGTTTATCAGACTCACTAAATAAACCTGAAAAGGAAACTTAATCACTAAAGAGATATCCCTATAACTAATTTAGAAGACATTTTACGTGCTCCTTTCCTAGTGCAAATTTTCCCTTTTTTTTTTTTTTTGTGGTATGCGGGCCTCTCACCATTGTGGCCTCTCCCGTTGCAGAGCACAGGCTCCGGACGCACAGGCTCAGCGGCCATGGCTCACGGGCCCAGCCGCTCCGCGGCATGTGGGATCTTCCCGGACCGGGGCACGAACCTGTGTCCCCTGCATTGGCAGGCGGACTCTCAACCACTGCGCCACCAGGGAAGCCCCAAATTTTCCCATTTTGAAGTACATTTGTTTTATGTAGAATGAAACAGGTGAATGTCCAGAGATGAACCAAGCCTCCTCCCATGGTAGTTTGTCATAGGGATGTGTCATAGGGGAGAATGGGACAGCTAATGAATGGATGCACTGACAACTCAGTTACTTTCTAGCCCTGATCGTCTGTGATGCTGAAAATGAAAGAGTATTAGTATGTATTTTAACAAGAAACATATCTTAATTTTATAAGTATGTGTTTAAACAATACACAGACATTTTACTTTTATATATGAAATATGTTTCAATATAGTCTTTGTATTTTTTATTTAAAAAATTTTTTATTGGAGTATAGTTGATTTACAGTGTTGTGTTAGTTTCAGGTGTACAGCAAAGTGAATCAGTTATGCATATACATATACCCACTCTTTTTTCTTTTTTTTAGACTTTTTTCCATATAAGCCATTACAGAGTATTGAGTAGAGTTCCCTGTGCTATTCAGCAGATTCTTATTCATTATCTATTTTATATATAGTGGTGTGTATATGACAATCTCAATCTCCCGATTTATCCCCCCTACCCCTCCTGTAACCATAAGTTTGTTTTCTACATCCATGACTCTACTTCTGTTTTGTAAATAAGTTCAGTTGTACCCTTTTTTTTTTAAAGATTCCACATAGAAGTGATATCATATGATATTTGTCAGTCTGACTTATTTCACTCAGTATGACAATCTCTAGGTCCATCTATGTAGCTGCAAATGGCATTATTTCATTCTTTTTTTATGGCTGAGTAATATTCCATTGTATATATGTACCACATCTTCTTTATCCATTCCTCTGTTGATGGACATTTAGGTTGCTTCCATGTCTTAGCTATTGTAAGTAGTGCTGCAGTGAACATTGGGGTGCATGTATCTTTTTGAATTATGGTTTTCTCTGGGTATATGCCCAGTAGTGGGATTGCTGGGTCATATGGTAGTTCTCTTTTTAGTTTTTTAAGGAACCTCCATACTGTTCTCCATAGTAGCTGTACCAATTTACTTTCCCACCAACAGTGCAAGAGTGTTCCCTTTTCTCCACACCATCTCCAGCATTTATTGTTTGTAGATTTTTTGATGATGGCCATTCTGACCAGTGTGAGGTGATACCTCATTGTGGTTTTGATTTGCATTTCTCTAATAATG
Organism: Lipotes vexillifer; assembly: GCF_000442215.2. Taxonomy (NCBI): domain Eukaryota; kingdom Metazoa; phylum Chordata; class Mammalia; order Artiodactyla; family Lipotidae; genus Lipotes; species Lipotes vexillifer. Next base: position 1,295,593 of record NW_006784126.1, on the reverse strand, counting down.
AGGGATGTTGAACATCTTTTCATGTGCTTTTTGGCCATCTATATGTCTTCTTTGGAGAAATGTCTGTTTAGGTCTTGCACCCATTTTTGATTGGGTTATTTGTGTTTTTGATACTGAGCTGCATGAGCTCTTTGTATATTTTGGAGATTAATCCCTTATCGGTTGCTTCATTTGCAAATATTTTCTCCCATTCTGAAGGTTGTCTTTTTGTTTTGTTTATGGTTTCATTTGCTGTGCAAAACTTTTAAGTTTATTTAGATTCCATTTGTTTATTTTTGTTTTTATTTTCATTACTCTAGGAGGTTCAGTATAGTCTTTTTGTGTGGGATGAGTTAAATGGACCATTTGTAGTATTTTACAAATATGAGTCAAATCTCAAGGTGGTTTGTTTCTGATGATTTGGAATTTGATGATATAACATTAATATATAAATTGAGGTAAGCAGTTTGTTAACTTCATGCCTGATGAATGCTTTCATTTTTTGAACTGGTGGTTATTGTTCAGTTATACTCAGAGAAGTATTTAGATTTTCCAGTTTTCCAGAAGGCTTCCTATAAATCCTATAGCCATATACTGTGCTCTTTTCACTTGCACTTAGATACACTGACTTTACGGTTATCTTTCATACATGTGCTCTGTTTCATCTCATAGATTTCAAGCAGGACCCAGGTCGTATACCATTCTTCATAGCATCAGATCCCAGCAGGTTCTCCCTTAGACACTGCAGCATGGGCCCCAGGAAGTGTGTGATAGGGAACCCCACATCAGTGGACAACAACATTCATTTTCCTTCCTTAGAAATGTGTTTCTGCAGGGGATACAGCATGACTCCAGTCTCTTGCTGCCTATTGAATACAGATGGCCCACCCCTTGGCATGCAGCTTTTACTATAGAAAGAGTACAGGACTAGGAGAAAGGAGACTTGGGTGATAAACCCAGCTCTGCTCCTAACATCCAGTCTGACACTGGGCAAGTTGCTAATTTCTCTGGGTCTCAATTCCTCATATTTAAGAAGTGGGGGTTGAACTACCATGATCTTGAACGTTTCTTCATTGACTCTTAGAGCTTAGAGTCTAGGAAATAAATATTATAGATGCAGTTCTTTCTTCTTCCTGGTCTTTCTCTCCACCTCATCCTCATTCTCTTCTTTTTAATTTATTGAATGCTTACTGTGTGCTAGGTACTCTGCCAGGGCCATTTGGAAAACTGCTTATGAAGTGAAACTATTAGAAAAAAATGCTTCCCATCTGTCCCATTTAAGAGGGGAAGTGGCTGAAAACTAGTAGTTTGGGGGACTTCTCAGTTACGGTCCTCCAGGGGTGCTGTGGGGGCAAGAGCTGGTAGGAGGCTGGGACGCCAGGCAGCCCATTATCTGCTACCTCCTTTCTGAAGCTGTGAAGCACAGCAAAGCCAGTGGTGCTCCGTGTAACATTGTGCCTAAGGTTTCTGTGGGTAACATTGTGGTAGCAACAGTAATGTGCAATATCAAACATTTAACCCTAGTCACTAAAAATTAGATTTTTCCTTTAATAAGTAATGTATACCCAAGAGGTTTATGTTTCAAAAATTAAGTATTGGAACATTAGAGCAAATGCTGATAGCTACTATGCCTGGTTCCCTTTGTTAATTCATAGGCTATATGGTGACTGAATTTTTTGTTGCTGATTCTATGATCAAATGCTGAGTAATTTTCATTGGGAGTACAAAGGTTGTAGAATTTTTCCCAGCCCCCTTGGCTGTTGTGAGCTCTGCCTAGATGCCCTGTCAAACAATGTGATGCTACCTGTCCCTATATCTTCTTTCTTGGGGGCCATGTGAAAAAAGGAGTGGGGAATCTGATGTACATAAAGGTTTCGGTAAATAGAAGAAAGCCTCGAATGTTACCCCTTCCTGGGACATATGCATTTAACAAGACTGAATTATTCCAAGTGATCTTGGGAAGTAAAATAATAAATTAAGCTTCCCTATTGACTTAGCCCAAAATAATCTCTAATGAAGGAATTTCAGGCAACTAGTAAACTCTTTCAGGGCATCTGATAAGTCACTTCCTATAGATAGTTGCCTTCTGTTTAACTAAGTTGACCCTGACTAATATGTAGATCTTTGAGCTTTCATCCACCAACTTCTGATGCCCACAGTAAAGAAACTCAAAAGAGCCCCTGAACTCTCAGTGCTGAAAGCAGAGGATTTTGGAGGCAAATGGACTCGGCTTGCATCCTTGGCTCTAGTATTTATTATTCTAAGTAACTTCTCAAAGCCTCTGTACCCTCATTTTAAATGTCTGCTTATCATAAGCAAATGTCTATAAAATGCCTGACACAGTGATTGGCTAATAATAGACCCAGTAAATATAATTTCTCTGTAATGAATGAGAACGTACTGTACAACCAAAGTCACCTTAGAAGTCAACCTGACAAAATATGGTTTTATTTCCATCTTGCACAGGAGGGGAAAAAAGGGACTTAGAATTTCAGACCTTGAATTGTTTAGCAGCCTTACAACATTTATCTTTGTAGCTTCCCTCCTCTTCTTCTTGGGGTTCTGTCCATCATGATGCCGTGCTTCCCTGCCCTGGGAGAGACATGTGGTCCATGTGGAGTTAACCATAGCCTTCCCTAAGATTTGATGGAGGATCTGTCTTCCTTTCGGGTTGTGAGTGGAAAGGATGTAAGCGTAAGATTGCTAGCTGGTAGGGAGTGAGGGGGAGTCTTCCTGAGAATGAAGCACAGAAGGAGGCCAGAGAAGGAGAGACAAAGAGATAGTCCTGTTGATATTGTTTGAGCCTCTGAGTTCAGCTTTGACTGAGACCTTATCTTATGAAGCAATAAATCCTCCTTCTTTTCTTTGTTTAACTTGCTTGGGTTAAATTTTTGCCCCCTGCAACCAAAAGGCTTCGGATATATTCTGGAAGACACTCAGTGTGTCTAAGGGTACATCCATTCTGGAGCAAATATTTCTAAACCTAGTGAAGAGGTAAAAAGTCTTTGATTTCTTCTCAACTTTCATGTTCCATTTTAGTGGCAATGAAATTTATTTAGCCTTAAGTGAGAGCTGTTATGAAGAGTAATTCACTTCACTTCAACTAATAAATATTGTTGAGCATGTCACATTTGGAAAGCCCTGAGCCAAGTGTTAGGAAGATACAGTGATGATACATGGTCCCCATTGTTGGAGGATTTCTTTTTAATTTACGTGACTTTTTAAAAAGAGATGTTTTGGGTCCCAGTATTTATCATATGCTCTGAAGGGAGAAAGCGGGGATGAAAGATCTTGATGCTCTCAGTCTAACCAGCAGAGCCACACCCCTTCCTTCATTCCAGGAAAGTTACAGAGCTAAGTCAGCCAAGTCCAGTGAAAGTGAGTTAATTACCACTCAGAGTGGAAGTTACCTCAAGCTCCTATCACAGGCAGAGGTTACAGCTTGACGCAGGCAAACACAGTTTCTACAGCAAACATTTTAGCAAATAAAGTTTCCCTTAACAAACATTTATAATGTCAAAGGTACAAGTTAACGGAACTTAGAACTATTAACACCAACCTTTCTGTTGTATAGTAACGTTCTTTGCCCTTAAATAGTCGTAGGCAAAAACTGAACTATATGATGAAAATATAAAGAATGAGTATAGTTTCAACTGTATAATCAAAGTATAAAGAGTAAGTATAGTCTGTGCTAACTAGGATATAAGTGATGTTAATTTTACTAAAGGCTGAGTCAAAGATATTTGAGGCTTATAATTTTCTGTTTTTACACTCACCCCCCCCCCCCAAAAAAAAAGAAACTTAGGTCTTTAGTCAAGGTCATTTGTAAACCTCAGATATATATACAGAAAAATTATAGTGCCGGGAAAAGGTGATGTAAAAACAGGGTGCTTGGAGTACATGGAGAGAACTCACCCAGTTGGTAAGAATCTGATGGAAAAGGGTGATTCACTTTTTTTTTTTAATGTGTCTCTGCTCCCCCATCCCCCCAACTTTGTGGTTAGATAGTTGGTGTTGGCATTTGCCATGTGAATTACACCAAGTTTCAGTTTGATACCTCACATCTGACTGTTAGAGCAAAAATAAAATTCACACTTTCTAAACATTTAAAATATCCAGCTAAAGTTAGCTGTGAAACTCAGCTTTTTGAGTTTTGATTGATGTTTATGATAACTAATAAACTGGCAAGCAGTTGATCTGTTAATCTAAAACTTTCTATCTAGATCTATAGCAGTCAGACCTTATTTAGAATTCTGACAATCAGGAGTATGTCCTAAGGAGGGAGGCCAGGATGGTGAAGAGGCTGGAAACCACATCGTAAGAAGACTGAAGGACTGCAGCTGCTTAGCTAGGATGATAAATTAATTGTCTTAAAATATTTGGAGGATTCTTTAATGTGGAAGGGAAAGAAATTATTCTCTATGGCTCCAGGGTGGTAGAATTAGGACAGTGAGTGTTCATTTTAACACATTTTCTTTTGGTGATTTTAGGAGCCAAATGGTAAAGATATATTTACCCAGTAGTATTCTAATTATGTTTGCATATCTCTCATTTTAAATAATGAAAATACTGAAATGGAGCCCTAAAAGAGAAAGAAGTTATCACAGTCAGATTTTACCTTAATACTTCTTAATACATTGCCTGAAAGAAGATATTTTAAGGTAGCGTTTTCAACTGTTGTAAGCCATCACACTCTTTAAGTGGAAGACCAAAATTTTTATGAAAAAAATGTATGCCTCATTATTATTTCATATTTTATAATGACTGTTAATGCCTATTTTAAATGAGTACCTTTAGGATCAACAAACTTTGTTTAAAATAGAAATGTAACATACAACTTTGGGTTCAGGTCTAGGTACACTGTTGTATCACCTAAGCAGCACATAAAATGTTGATTACTGAACTCTGTAGTAACAGCAGGCAGTTGGTATCAATAAGTCCTAGAGATAACAGGCTAAGGTATATTGCCTGTTGTATGATTGTCTTTGTGAATGAAATTTTTATGAAAACATTTTGTCCATATTTACATCTATTTTAAATTAATTTCCATAATATGGGTAGAGTAAATTTAAGATAAAAATTCATTGTGATGCTATTGTATACCCACTACTGTATAATATACACTATCCTTTACTTAATCTTCAATGTAAAATTAGATATACAGATTGTTAGATTTTATAAAACCTAAAAAGTATATGTAAAACTATATGAACTTTGAATATTAAATTAAAAGATAGTAAACAAATTGTTTTGTAGGGAAGCAAGTTCATGAAGTATGCAATTTTTAGCAATATGTTTTAAAAAATTAGCCTCATAACTGCTCTTAACTTTGTACCCTTTGCCCTTGTTATTTATATCTTAGTCCTCTGTAAATGCAGCATTGTGAGGGGAAAAATACAGAAATAGTTTGTGTCAGTTAGGATCCAGTCAAGAAAGTCGGAGTGACACCAGTTATTTTAACAGAGAGAATTTAACACAGGGAATTCGTTAAGTTTTGGAGGAACTTTTTTTAAAATTACATGCTACAGTAATTCAAATTAATTGTTGATGTTTCTAGGGAAACCCCTCACCCAGATCAATTTAACACACTTCAGGCTTTGCTTGCTGGTGGTGGCTGTGGCTTCCGGCATCCTCTGTGTCCTCATCTTCTCAGGTTTTACTCCGTGGTGGGGATATGACTTCCAGCAGCTCTGGGGAGTATTTTTACTGTTCAACGTTCAAGTGGAATGAGTTCTTCTCTTCTAATTTCCATATGTAAAATCTGAGGGAAGGTACAGGTTGTAAACTATACAACCCTGGAGGGCACTATACATATCAGAGACATTGTAATTTATTATGGCATAAAGTACTTTTGTATATTAACAAAAGTATATTATGAAAAATTTCCAAGAGATAGAAATGAAGTATCTTGAGGAAGAGGCACTTTAAAGAAATTTATACATGTATCATGTGAACCAGTGTAGCTCTGGCAGATCAGCAGCCCCACTGGAGCCATATAGAATATGAGATGGGCAGTTACCTGAAGGGGAGAAGTGAAGTGGTTGCTTTTGCCGGAAAGGCTGGAGGGTACGTGAGGAAGGGGTTTGGGGAAGTGAATGTGGCCTGGAGCCCTGTGGGAGTATCAGCAATGGAGCAGTCACTCTGATCCTAAAGGATCCATGATTTGCTCTTCCTACCTTTTTTTTTTTTTTTTAAATTATTTATTTATTTAGGCTGCACTGGGTCTTAGTTGCGGCACGCAGGATCTTTAGTTGCAGCATGTGGGATCTAGTTCCCGAGCAGGGAATGAACCCAGGCCCCCTGCATTGGGGGCGCGGAGTCTCACCCACTGGACCACCAGGGAGGTCCCTGCTCTTTCTACTCTTGACAAGAGGAACCACCATGTTTCCCTTTTCACTCCGAATATCAGGAAGCTCAACTGCATTTCATGGCTCTCATGACCTGCACTTCTGTGATCCATATTTCCCTCTGTTCTTTACTTGCTACTGTAATTTATGTTTTTTTCTTCATCCTGATTTTTACTTTTTACTTGTAGTGTACCTTTTACTGTATGTTTTTTTTCTTGCCATTAATTATCTCAAGTCTTGTGAGTATTTGACAATGAATGGATGAATGGATGGAAAGAAGCACTGTGACTGAAAGTATGTAATGGCTCTACTAGGAAGACAAGAGCAAGCCTGAGGCTACGAAGGATTGTGACATTTACCACATGTGCATAACACACGTTCTAAAGTCGATATGTTCCTGGGAAGTTGCATATATCCTAAACTTGATATGATTGTTTTTATCTATTGTGATTTTCAAGTACAGAAAAGTCACTATTTTCAATGCTTCACCTTTCAGTTTGGTGCATCTAGAAACCTAAAACGATCTGTATCTCACTGTTTTGAGTACTGTCTGTTCATATGTCTGCTTGGAGGCCTTTTACAAGATTAATTAGCAGTAGCTCTTCTCTTTACCTAAGGAGGAACATCATTTAGTTACAGAAGAATGTAAATGTAAACTATATAGAACAATGCATACATTTCTTGTTTGCAGTTATTCCAGTTGTATAACGTGAATAGGTTGCCCATATCATGTTTGCTTACAGAGCCCTATAGCAGGGACCTCATAAACAAATAGCCTTGTAGCCTTATAAATTAAAAGAGGGTCATAGCATCTCTTTCATTTAAATCAAAACAGTAGTAATAGTAGCTAATTTTGTTGACTATTTACTGTAAGGGGAGCACTGGGCTAAGGGCTTTGTGTTATTATCTTACTTAATTTTCACAACAGCCCTTTAGTATAGCACTACTGTTATCCCTGGTTTACAAATAAAGAAAGTGACCCTTAGAGGTGGTTAAGCAAATTTCACAGAGATACAGAGCTAGTGAATGGGGGAGCTAGGATTCTAGTCCAGGTATTCTGACTCTGTAACTAAACCGGAAGCATTATAAATATTTTCTGGTTGGAAGTCTCATTTTAGAGCTAAAAATATCATAGAACATAAAAATAATTTCCAGTTGCTAGACATAAAGAAGCATGGTAGTATAATGGCAGAAGTGTGGTTTGAGTCTCAACTTGGCCATTCTTTAGTTGTGTAGACGCGGGCAAGTCTCATGACTTTTCTAACTGTTGGTTTTCTCGTCGGTAAAATAGCAATAATAATAGTAAGCTTTTGATTTAAATGTGTAAAGAAAAAAGGCACATAATAGGCAGTTAATCGTAGGTTTATTATTATTAAAAGGATCCAGGGCTTCCCTGGTGGCGCAGTGGCTGAGAATCCGCCTGCCGATGCAGGGGATGCGGGTTCGTGCCCCGGTCCGGGAAGATCCCACATGCCATAGAGCGGCTGGGCCCGTGAGCCATGGCCGCTGAGCCTGCGCATCCGGAGCCTGTGCTCTGCAACGGGAGAGGCCCGCGGACCCCCCAAAAAAAAAAAAAAAAGGATCCATAAATATAACTTACAACTAAAGTTATGTGCTACGTGTCATGGAAACGTAAGTATTGCAGAGTCTTGGGACTTGATATGCAGGACTTAACTGGGTCTTAGAAGAAGTTGGTGATGAAAGAACGTGGCTATTCAGCCTCTAAGGCTCCTGGGAAGAGTCTCTAAGCAGCGGTGATGGGGGCAGCTCTGGTTTCATCCTCAGAGAGGAACAGTGGACACCGTGGAGATCATCTCTCATCTCCTTCTAACCATCTTTTTGGTGCCCTGCTTTCCCCAGGGACATCAATCTTGCCTTCAGGGGGCCTGGAGAGGAAGCCCAGTGCAGTAGTGATTGTCGTTTGTCCACCCCGTACCACATGTGTGTGTTTCTACCCGATTCCTGAAATTCCTTTGACTGGGAGCAGTTCTTCCCTATTTAGACATCAAGAGCTTGAGAAGCAAACATCCACTGCTGGAAGAAATGAATTTACACTTACAGACCACCAGCAGTTAATTACTCAACAAGTTCAAATGCTCGTTTAATCTCCTCTAGGAGGAATTCACATATTCAGAGAACTTGAATGAACAGGGGATATCACCAAAGAGAACTTAAAACATCATTTGATTTTTGTCTGAATGCTTTGTGGAAGCCTCTAGTAAATTGATAGTCTTAGGTCGAGAAAAGGAAAGTATATCCTAAACAATTACTTTTCTCAGTCATTCTTCCTGAGGCGAAAGCAATAAATTTAGGAGTTCACCAAGCTTCTTTTTTTTTTTTTTTAATATAACGAGACCGTGTGTACTGAACACAGTGGGCAGCACAGGCAAAGGGCCGTGGGAGCTCAGGTGACGGGGTGTTTATGAGGACTGTAGTGGCCAGGGTGGTGGAGCAGCGCCTCTCCCCTCTCTGCGGACTCACACCATCCCCCTCAGAGCCTCTCAGAAGTTCTGTGGGGACAGCAGAGCAGGTGACTTGCCCCATTTTACAGTTGGGGAAACGGTTCCAGTGCTCGGAACTCAGTGCTTGAACGCGTGCTCGGTTTCTTTATGCGTTTTTATTATGTGCCCGGAAGAATAGCCAAGGATGACTGTAAATGATCAGGTTTCTCCTGATTTTATTTTAACTCTTAATCATCTCATCTTCAAATTTTCTTTAGCACGGAACACTCTTTATTTGACCCATCATCATTGCTGGTGTGATACCCACTTGACAGGGTCCACAGTTTTCTCAGTACTCACAAGCCAAATACGGTGGCCAAATCGTCCTGTGCACCTGGATTTTCATGGCCAGACTTTAAAAATTAGGTCTTGGAAGCCATGAAAGGAAATGAAGAGAGGCAGTTTAACCTACTTTATGTGTTCGCTAGTTGAATAGCTAGATGGTAAATTTTATAACAATAAACGTACTCTGCACACTCATCCCAAAAGCGTTTGCTTTTGGATCGGGCAGCTATAGCTGCGTTAAAGTGAGCTATGTGAGATTTTAAAGGGATTTTAAAATTCCTTTAAAAAAATGGGATTTCTTTCAACCGGTGTGTGATATTTCAAGTATTTGTGATGTTCTTGATCACATTGTAGTTATGCTTAGATTTCGTCCTTGTCACTAAGTTTGATGACTGGAAGCATTAGCAGGGTTGTGAAAATCTAATTTTCTTTAACATTATACCTCATGAGTCGAAATAAGCAATTCCTTGAAGACAAGCCTTAGTAATTTATGTATATCTCAGAATCTAGAAGTGTAATTTGATGATACTAGATGCTCTAGAAACAAGACATGTACAAACTCCACAGCGTGTCCTACAGGAGCCTTCATGGTCTCTCCTGTGTACATTCCCAGCCTCATCATTCTTCCTCCCTGCCACCTCCTCAGTCACCTAGACCGAGTTCTGCAGTTTCCCAGACAGGCCAGCCTGGTCTTCCTTCCCTGTCATGCCCGAGAAACACTCATTTCACAAGATCCAGCTCAAGCATCACCTCCAGCATGAAACTTTCTTTTGATATTTTCTCTTCAATAGAACTCATCACTCTTTTCTTTATGGATCCACTCTGTATTGTACATCTTTCCTTCAGAGCATTCATGAGCCCTTATTTATTAACACACACTTGTACCTCTACTCCGTTGCAGGTTCCCTGAAGGCAGGGCCCATGCTGGGTTCATTTCTGTATTCACAGCAACAGTGCTTATCGCAAATAGAGGGTGCTCGGTGACTGTGTGGATGGAAGGATGGAAGGAAGGAAGGAAGGAAGGAGGAGGGTGAGGGAGAAGGAAGACGCAAGGAAGGGAGGGATTGTACTACATCAATCAACATCCGTTATTTAGTCTAAAAATTTCAAAAAAAATAAAATAACAATTTCAGTCTGCTAGCGAAAGCTTCTGACTCTTTCTGTTTTCCAGTCAGCCAACCATTAAATGATGTGATGTTTCTCACATGTATACCTTCATTTCCCCAGGACGAGGGTGCACCGGGGAGCTGTGGAGTATCTGCCGGGGTGTGGGTGTCCTGGATGAACTCATCTTCCTGGTTTCGAGTGGGAGCTATGGATTCCCATCACTTTTGTGTGGTATTGTTAGGCAATTTATGTAGCCTTTTGTATCTCATTGTTCTTACTTGTAATATGGAAGAATAATACTTATTTTACCTCGTAAGATTTCTTTGAGGGCCAAATGAGAGAATGTTTCTGAAAGCACTTTGGAAAGTATGAAGTGTTACCTAAACAGACGGAGGGATGCATTCCTGAGCACTTTGGAAAGTATGAAGTGGTACCTAAACAGACGGAGGGATGAATTCCTGCTATTGCTGTTTAGTGACCTGGTACCGTGGGGTTTTTCTCAGCCTTTGGAACCTTCTGATCAGGGTGTGTCCTTATTGCTTATAAAAGAGGTAAAGTGATATCTACAATTATGATTTATTTCACCAGTTAGATTAATGGCAGCATTTATGCTGCTGATCTACGTTGGTGAACAAAACAGGAAAGTGACCTTTATTTCTGCTTGAATCAGAAATTTCTGCTTGAATCAACTCCCAACCTGGAACATCAGCCTAGAAACAAAAGTATATATTATCATGAGAAGGTGTGTTCATCAAACAAGTGAAAATTAATTCTAGTTAGTCGTACTTTTAAGTTTTATGTAAAACTCTCTTAAATAGAAGATAATAAATTTCATGACCATAATAATTTTAAGATTCAAGGCTCATTTTAAGGCTCATTTCCTAGCCTCCTTGTTTTTCTGCCAGACAAGAGGATGATTATTTGAAAATCTATGCTTTTGACATGTTTGAAACTTATTTATTTCTCCTTTGTCATAAGAATAATTTTCCAGTGATAGCTGTACTTCTGTTTATACTTCTTTGCACCAGGACTTGTGTTTGGAACGTCAGCTTCTTTTATCACTGCTCAAATTGCACTCCTCAATCATCTTTGCATAAAATGACACATAGTGGTCCTGAGCAAACAGTCAGGGATATTGAGAACTCCTTATATTCCTACCTGAACAAATACAGGAATCAAAATTTAGGGAGGAAACAACCACAGTTTCCATTGAATAGAGAGCAATTTATGATATAGAATAGCAGATAGACAACTACAAACAGTACAAGGCAAAACAAGTGAGCAAAACAAACCACAGTGAGTACAGTGCCCCTTGGAAATAGATTTCAGCAACAGAGTGACGGTAATCACTTGTCAGTCAAGTACTGGGTACCAATTTAGTTTGCAGTCTTTGAGCAGATTGGAGCAAGTGATACGTGTCTGATATGCTGAGCAGGAGAATTAAAATGATTTGGCTTTATTCATGCTCAGAAACTACTCCAGTCTCTTTTCACTGGAAATTATTTTCAAATTTTGATGTTGAGCACAAGAGAAAAAATATGATTTGGAAGGAAAGCACCTGAGAATCTGAGGCCTGCAGCTGGGAGAGATTGCAGATATCACAGTTGAGATGTGTATCTTAGAACAGAGAGAGGAGCTGAGAAAGTCATCCTTATTACTAGCTACCATGCTAATTGCAAAGAGTGATAGGGTGCCAGTCCATTCAGCGAGTCCACATGTTGAATAAACCTCTCAATAGCTCCTCATCATGGGGAAGAAATTGTTCTCATTAGTATTTTTTTAATTGAGGTATAATTTACATAAAGGAAAATTCACTGTTTTTGTGGGTGTACAGTTCTATGAGTTTCAGTCAACACATAGAGTCATATAACCACCACCACGGTCAAAATTGGGAACAGTTCCATCATCCTTCATATGCTCTCTTGCCCCTTTATAACTCCTTTTCTCATCCTCAGCCCCTGGTAACCACTGATCTGTTTCAGTACTGATGGTTTTGCCTTTCCCAGAATGTCAGAAAGATGAGATCATGCAGTGTGTAGCCTTTTGACTCTGGCTGCTTTGACTTAGTATAACACACCTTAGATTCATCTGCGTTGTTGCACGTATCAGTATTCATTCCTTTGTATTGCTGAGTACTATTCCATTGGGTGGATCTACCACAGCTTATTGAGCCATTCACCAGTTGAAGGTATTTCAGTTGTTTCTAGTTTGGGGCATTTATGAATAAAGCAGCTACAAACATTCATGTGTGGGTTTTCGTGTGAGCATATGCTTTCATTTCACTTGTTTTCAATTCTAGCTAGGAATGAGATTGCAGGGTTGCATGGTAAGAATATAGCCAACTTTCATAAGAAAAACTTTTAGTAGAGGTGTCCAAACTTTTTACAAACCAGCTATGCCATTTTTGCATTCCCACCAGCAACGGGCGTTCCACTTGCTTCACATCCTCACTGGCACTTGATACTGTTTATCTTTTAAATTTTAATTTTAGTGGATGAGTAGTAGTATCTCATTGTGACTTTAATTTGCATTTCCCTGATGGCTAATAATATTGAGTATCTTTTCACATGTTTATTGGCCATTTGTATATCATTTGTGAAGTAATGCTTCAGTTCTTTTTGGCTGTTTTTTATTTTATTTTATTTTATTTTGTCTTACTAAATTGTTGGAGTTATTTTTGAATTCTGGATACACTTTCTTTATATGTATTATGTATATATTTTTGCAAATATTTTCTCCCAGACTGTAATTTGCTTTTTTTGCCTTAACAGTATCTTAAGAAGAACAAAAGTTTTACATTTTGATGAAGTCCAATTTATCCTTTTCAGGGAATATATTGTGCTTTTCATGTCCTATTTAAGAATCTTTGCCTAATCCAAGGTTACTGAGAAGTTCTATATTTTCTTCTTAAAGACTTTATAATTTTAGCTCTTATAACATGTCTGTGATCCACTTTGAGTTCATTTTTATATATGGTATGAGATAAGGGTTGAGGTTCTTTTTTTATACATACCATTGTCCTAAGCACCATTTCTTGAAAAGATGATTCTCTCTGTTGAATTGTCTTGGTACCTTTGTTGAAAATCAGTTGGCCATATGTTTGTAAGTCTGTTTCTGGATTTTGTTTTGTTTCGTTGATCTATACGTCTGTCTTTATACGTATACCACACTGTCTCTCTTTCTGTGGCTTTATATGAGTCTTAAAAATCAGGTAGTATAAGTTTTCCAAGTTTGTTCTTTTTTAAAAAATTGTTTCAGCTGTCTTAATTCCTTCACATGTTCATATGCCTTTTAGAATTAACTTGACAATTTCTATGAAAAGGCCTGGTGAGGTTTGGATTGTAAAACTGTAGTTTTGCATTTATAGAGCAATTGATGGAGAATTGACGTCTGAACAATATTGAGTCTCTCGATCAATAAGTGTAGCTTATTATCTCTATTCAGGTCCTATTTAATTTCTTTTAGGAAATTTTGCAGTTATTAGTGTTTAGGTGTTGCATACATTTTGTTGAATTGTGCCTAACTGTTTCACATGTTATGCTGTTAAAATGATTATCTTTGAAAGATATCTTTCTGTTATTGATTTCTTATTTGACTCCATTGTGCTTCAGTCAATGCACTGGATGAATGTAATAATTTAAAATTTACCGAGACTTGTTTTATGGCTCAGAATATGATCTCTTTTTGTAAAGGTTTTCTGTACACTAAAAAGAATGTGTGTGTTTCTGTTGTTGGGTGGAGCATTCTATAATTATCAGTTAGGTGGTTTTGGTTACTAGTGTTCACATCTTACATGTTCTTATTGAATTTTTCTCTCCTTGTTCTGTCAACTATAAAAGTGGCCTTGAAATCTCAAACTGTAATTGTGGATTATCTGTTATACTTTCAGTTTTATTGGTTTTTGCTTCAGGTACTTTGAAGCTCTTATTATTACGTGCATACACATTTAGGATTTTTTTATCCTTCCTCTTGATGAACTGACTCACTTATAATTGTAAAATATCCCTCTTTATGGCAGGTAGTATTTTTTTTCCCTGAAACCTGCTTTGTCTGGTATTGATTCTCTAGTTTTCTTTCTTTCTTTCTTTTTTTTTTTTTTTTTTTTTTTTGCGGTGCGAGGCCCTCTCACTGCTGTGGCCTCTCCCGCTGCAGAGCGCAGGCTCAGCAGACATGGCTCACGGGCCTAGCCGCTCCGCGGCATGTGGGACCCTCCCGGACCAGAGCACAAACCCGTGTCCCTTGCATCGGCAGGCGGACTCCCAACCACTGCGCCACCAGGGAAGCCCTCTAGTTTTCTTTTGATTAGTGTTAGCGTGATACATCCTCTTCCATCCTTTTACCTTTAACCTTTCTGTGTCTTTATATTTGAAGGATTTTTTTGTTGACATCACTGTTGATTCATGTTTTTTATTCAAATTAACAATCTCTGACTTTTTAGTGGAGTATTTAGAGCATCTTATGTTTTATATGATGATAAATATGGGTGAGTTTATTTTTTCTTTTTATTTATTTTTTAAACAGCGGGTTCTTATTAGTTATCTATTTTATACATATTAGTGTATATATGTCAATCCTAATTTCCCAATTCATCCCACCACCATCAACACCCCCCTCACGCCCCCAGTTTCCACCTTTGGTGTCCATACGTTTGTTCTCTAAATCTGTGTCTCTATTTCTGCCTTGCAAAATGGTTCATCTGTACCATTTTTCTAGATTCCACATATGTGCATTAGCGTACGATATTTGTTTTTCTCTTTCTGACTTGCTTCACTCTGTATGACAGTCTCTAGGTCTGTCCACATCTCTACAAATGACCCAATTTTGTTCCTTTCTATGGCTGAGTAACATTCCATTGTACATATGTACCACATCTTCTTTATCCATTCCTCTGTTGATGGGCATTTAGGTTGCTTCCATGACATGGCTATTGTAAATAGTGCTGCAGTGAACATTGGGGTGCATGTATCTTTTTGAATTATGGTTTTCTCTGGGTATGTACCCAGTAGTGGGATTGCTGGGTCGTATGGTAATTCTATTTTTAGTTTTTTAAGGAACCTCCATACTGTTCTCTATAGTAGCTGTATCAGTTTACATTCCCACCAACAGTGGAAGAGGGTTCCCTTTCCTCCACACTCCTTCCAGCATTTGCTGTTTGTAGATTTTCTGATGATGCCCATTCTAATCAGTGTGAGGTGATACCTCATTGTAGTTTTGATTTACATTTCTCTAATAATTAGTGATGTTGAGCAGCTTTTCATGTGCCTCTTGGCTATCTGTATGTCTTCTTCGGAGAAATGTCTATTTAGGTCTGATGCCCATTTTTTAATTGGGTTGTTTGTTTTTTTAATATTGAGCTGCATGAGCTGTTTATATATTTTGGAGATTAATCCTTTGTCTGTTGATTCATTTGCAAATATTTTCTCCCATTCTGAGGGCTGTCTTTCCATATTGTTTATGGTTTTATTTGCTGTGTAAAAGCTTTTAAGTTTCATTAGGTCTGGTTTGTTTATTTTTGTTTTTATTTCCATTACTCTGGGAGGTGGGTCAAAAAAGATCGTGCTGTGATTTATGTCAGAGTGTACTTCCTATGTTTTCCTTTAAGAGTTTTATAGTGTCCGGTCTTACATTTAGGCCTCTAATCCATTTTGAGATTATTTTCGTGTATGGTGTTAGGGAGTGTCCTAATTTCATTCTTTTACATGTAGCTGTCCAGTTTTGCTAGCACCACTTATTGAAGAGGCTGTCTTTTCTCTATTGTATATCCTTGCCTCCTTTGTCATAGATTAGTTGACCATAGGTGTGTGCGTTTATCTCTGGGCTTTCTATCCTGTTCCACTGATCTGTATTTCTGTTTTTGTGCCAGTACCATATTGTCCTGATTACTATAGCTTTGTAGTATAGTGTGAAGTCAGGGAGTCTGATTCCTCCAGCTCCATTTTTTTCCCTCAAGACTGCTTTGGCTATTCGGAGTCTTTTGTGTCTCCGAATAGATTTTTTCTTCTAGTTCTGTAAAGAGTGCCATTGGTAATTTGACAGGGATTGCACTGAATCTGTAGATTGCTTTGGGTAGTATAGTCATTTTCACAATATTAATTCTTCTAATCCAGGGACATGGAATATCTCTCCATCTGTTTGTATTATCTTTAATTTCTTTCATCAGTGTCTTATAGTTTTCTGAGTACAGGTCTTTTACCTCCTTAGGTAGGTTTATTCCTAGTTATTTTATTCATTTTGTTGCAGTGGTGAATGGGATTGTTTCCTTAATTTCTCTTTCTGATCTTTCGTTGTTAGTGTATAGGAATGCAAGAGATTTCTGTGCATCAATTTTGTACCCTGCAACGTTACCAAATTCAGTGATTAGCTCTAGTAGTTTTCTGGTAGCATCTTTAGGATCCTCTATGTATAGTATCATGTCATCTGCAAACAGTGACAGTTTTACTTCTTTTCCAATCTGTATTCCTTTTATTTCATTTTCTTCTCTGATTGCCATGGCTAGAACTTCCAAAACTATGTTGAATAATAATGGCGAGAGTGGACATCCTTGTCTTGTTCCTGATCTTAGAGGAAATGCTTTCAGTTTTTCACCATTGCAAATGATGTTTGCTGTGGGTTTGTCATATATGGCCTTTAGGATGTTGATGTAGGTTCCCTCTATGCCCACTTTCTGGAGAATTTTTATCATAAATGGGTGTCGAATTTTGTCAGAAGCTTTTTCTGCATCTATTGAGATGATCATTCAGTTTTTATTCTTCAGTTTGTTAATATGGTGTATCACATTGATTGATTTGCGTATGTTGAAGAATCCTTACAGCCCTGGGATAAATCCCACTTGATCATAGTGTATGATCCTTTCAATGTGTTGTTGGATTCTGTTTGCTAGTATTTTGTTGAGGATTTTTGCATCTATGTTCATCACTGATATTGGTCTGTAATTTTCGTGTTTTGTAGTGTTTTTGTCTGGTTTTGCTATCACGATGATAGTGGCCTCATAGAATGAGTTTGGGAGTGTTCCTTCCTCTGCAATTTTTTGGAAGAGTTTGAGAAGGATGGGTGTTAGTTCTTCTCTAAATGTGTGCTAGAATTCACCTGTGAAACCATCGAGTCCTGGACTTTTGTTTGTTGGAATATTTTTAGTCACAGTTTCAATTTCATTACTTGTAATTGGTCTTTTCATATTTTCTGTTTCTTCCTGGTTCAGTCTTGGAAGGTTATATCTTTTTAAGAATTTGTCCATTTCCTCTAGGTTGTCCATTTGATTGGATAGAGTTACTTGTAGTAGTCTCTTAGGATGCTTTGTATTTCTGTGGTGTCTGTTGTAACTTCTTTTTCTTTTCTAATTTTATTGATTTGAGTCCTCTCCCTCTTTTTCTTGATGAGTCTGGCTAAAGGTTTCTCAATTTTGTTGACCTTCTCAAAGAACCAGCTTTTAGTTTTATTGCTCTTTGCTACTGTTTTCTTTGTTTCTATTTCATTTATTTCTGCTCTGATCTTTATGATTTCTTTCCTTCTACTAAATTTGTGTTTTGCTTTTTCTTCTTTCTCTGGTTCCTTTAGGTGTACGGTTAGATTGTTTATTTGAGATTTTTCTTGTTTTTTGAGGTAGGATTGTATTGCTATAAACTTCCCTCTTAGAACTGCTTTTGCTGCATCCCACAGGTTTTGAATCATTGTGTTTTCATTGTCATTTGTTTCTAGGTTTTTTTTTTTCTTGCGGTATGCGGGCCTCTCACTGTTGTGGCCTGTCCCGTTGCGGAGCACAGGCTCCGGCTGCGGCCCCCGGCCCCAGCCGCTCCGTGGCATGTGGGATCCTCCCGGACCGGGGCACGAACCCGTGTCCCCAGCATCGGCAGGCGGACCCTCAACCACTGCGCCACCAGGGAAGCCCCTCTAGGTATTTTTTGATTTCCTGTTTGATTTCTTCAGTGATTTCTTGGTTATTTAGTAACTTATGGTTTAGCCTCCATATGTTTGTGTTTTTTACATTTTTTTCCCTGTAATTTATTTCTAATCTCATAGCCCTGTGGTTGGAAAAGATGCTTGATATGATTTCAGTTTTCTTAAATTTACTGATGTTTGATTTGTGACCCAAGATATGATCTATCCTGGAGAATGTTCCATGTGCATTTGAGAAGAAAGTGTAATCTGCTGTTTTTGGATGGAATGTCCTATAAATATCAGTTTAATCTGTCTGGTCTATTGTGTCATTTAAAGCTTGTGTTTCCTTAGTAATTTTCTGTCTGGATGATCTGTCCATTGGTGTATGTGAGATGTTAAAGTCCCCCACTATTGGGCTTCCCTGGTGGCGCAGTGGTTGAGAGTCCGCCTGCCGATGCAGGGCACACGGGTTCGTGCCCCGGTCCAGGAAGGTCCCACATGACGCGGAGCGGCTGGTCCCGTGAGCCATGGCCACTGAGCCTGCGCGTCTGGAGCCTGTGCTCCACAATGGGACAGCCCACAACAGTGAGAGACCCGCGAACCGCAAAAAAAAAAACTCCCCCATTATTATTGTGTTACTGTTGATTTCCTCTTTTATAGATGTTAGCATTTGCCTTGTGTATTGAGGTGCTCCTATGTTGGCTGCGTATATATTTATAATTGTTATATCTTCTTAGATTGACCCCTTTATCATTATGTAGTGTCCTTCCTTGTCTCTTGTAATGTTCTTTATTTTAAAGTCTGTTTGATCTGATCTGACTATTGCCACTCCAGCTTTCTTCTTTTTTTTTTTAACATCTTTATTGGAGTATAATTGCTTTACAGTGGTGTGTTAGTTTCTGCTTTATAACAAAGTGAATCAGTTATACATATGTTCCCATATCTCTTCCCTCTTGCGTCTCCCTCCCTCCCACCCTCCCTATCCCACCCCTCCAGGCGGTCACAAGGCACCGAGCTGATATCCCTGTGCCATGTGGCTGCTTCCCACTAGCTATCTACCTTAGGTTTGTTAGTGTATATATGTCCATGCCTCTCTCTCGCCCTGTCACAGCTCACCCTTCCCCCTCCCCATATCTTCAAGTCTGTTTTCCAGTAGGTCTATGTCTTTCTTCCTGTCTTACCCCTAGGTTCTTCATGACATTTTTTTTTTCTTAAATTCCACATATATGTGTTAGCATACGGTATTTGTCTTTCTCTTTCTGACTTACTTCACTCTGTATGACAGACTCTAGGTCTATTTACCTCATCACAAATAGCTCGATTTCGTTTCTTTTTATGGCTGAGTAATATTCCATTGTGTATATGTGCCACATCTTCTTTATCCATTCATCTGATGATGGGCACTTAGGTTGTTACCATCTCCAGGCTATTGTAAATAGAGCTGCAATGAACATTTTGGTACATGACTCTTTTTGAATTTTGGTTTTCTCAGGGTATATGCCCAGTAGTGGGATTGTCCAGCTTTTGATTTCCATTTGAATGGAATATCTTTTTCTGTCCCCTCACTTTCAGTCTATATGTGTGCCTAGGTGTGAAGTGGGTCTCTTGTAGACAGCATATATATGGATCTTTTTTTTTGTATCCATTCAGCAAGCCTGTGTCTTTTGGTTGGAGCATTTAATCCATTCACATTTAAGGTAATTGTCAATATGTATGCTCCTATTATCATTTTCTTAATTGTTTTGGGTTTGTTTTTTTAGGTCATTTTCTTCTCTTGTGTTTCCCACTTAGAGAAGTACCTTTAGCATTTGTTGTAGAGCTGGTTTGGTGGTGCTGAATTCTCTTAGCTTTTGCTTGTCCGTAAAGCTTTTGATTTCTCCACTGAATCTGAATGAGATCCTTGCAGGGTAGAGTAATCTTGGTTGTAGTTTCTTTCCTTTCATCACTTTAAATATATTGTGCCACTCCCTTGTGGCTTGTAGAGTTTCTGCTGAGAAATCAGCTGTTGACCTTATGGGAAGTCCCTTGTATGTTATTTGTCTTTTTTCCCTTTAATAATTTTTCTTTGTCTTTAATTTTTGCCAATTTGATTACTGTGTGTCTTGTCATGTTTCTCCTTGGGTTTATCCTGTATGGGACTCTGTGCTTCCTGGACTTGGCTGGCTGTTTCCTTTCCTATGTTAGGGAAGTTTTCAACTATCGTCTCTTCAGATATTTTCTTGGGTCCTTTCTCTTTCTCTTCTCCTTCTAGGACCCCTATAATGTGAATGTTAGTGTGTTTAATGTTGTCCCAGAGGTCTCTTAGGCTGTCTTCATTACTTTTCATTCTTTTTTCTTTATTCTGTTCTGTGGCAGTGAATTCTACCATTCTGTTTTCCAGGTGACTTATCCATTCTTCTGCCTCAGTTATTCTGCTATTCCTTCTAGTGTATTTTTCATTTCAGTTATTGTATTGTTCATCTCTGTTTGTTTGTTCTTTAATTCTTCTAGGTGTTTGTTCTTTAATTCTTCTATGTCTTTGTTAAACATTTTTTGCATCTTCTTTTTCTTTTTTTTTTTTTGTGGCCTCTCCTGTTGCAGAGCACAGGCTCCGGAAGCGCAGGCTCAGCCGCCACGGCTCATGGGCCCAGCCGCTCCGCGGCATGTGGGATCTTCCAGGACCGGGGCACGAACCCGCGTCCCCTGCATCGGCAGGCGGACTCTCAACCACTGAGCCACCAGCGAAGCCCATTTTTTGCATCTTCTTGATCTTTGCCTCCATTCTTTTTCCAGGGTCCTGGTTTGTCTTCACTGGCATTATTCTGACTTCTTTTTCTGGAAGGTTGCCTGTCTTCACTTCATATAGTTGTTTTCTGGGGGTTTTATCTTGTTCCTTCATCTGGTACATAGTCCTCTCCCTTTTCATTTTGTCTATCTTTCTGTGAATGTGGTTTTCGTTCCACAGGCTGCAGGATTATAGTTCTTCTTGCTTCTGCTGTCTGCCCCTCCGATGGATGAGGCTGTCTAAGAGGCTTGTGCAAGCTTCCTGATGGGAGGGACTGGTGGTGGGTAGAGCTAGGTGTTGCTCTGGTGGGCAGAGCTCAGTAAAATTTTAATCTGCTTGCCTGCTAATGGGTGGGGCTGAGTTCCCTCCCTATTGGTTTTTTGGCCTGAGGTGACCCAGCACTGGAGCTCACAGGGTCCTTGGTGGGGCTGATGGTGGACTACGGGAGGGCTCATGGCAAGGAGTACTTCCCAGAACTTCTGCTGCCAGTGTCTTTGTCCGCCCAGTGAACCACAGCTGCCCCCCACCTCTGCAGGAGACCCTCCAGTACTAGCAGGTAGGTCTGGTTCAATCTCCTATGGGGTTACTGCTCCTTCCCCCTGGGTCCCAATGCACACACTACTTTGTGTGTGCCCTCCAAGAGTGGAGTCTCTGTTTCCCCCAGTTCTGTCGAAGTCCTGCAATCAAACCCCACTAGCCTTTAAAGTCTGATTCTCTGGGAATTCCTCCTCCCATTGCTGGACCCCCAGGTTGGGAAGCCTGACGTGGGACTCAGAACCTTCACTCCAGTGGGTGGACTTCTGTGGTATAATTATTCTCTAGTTTGTGAGTCACCCACCCAGCTGTTATGGGATTTGGTTCTACTGTGATTGCGCCCCTCCTGCCATCTCATTGTGGCTTCTCCTTTGTCTTTGGGTGTGGGGTATCTTTTTTGATGAGTTCCAGTGTCTTCCTGTCGATGATTGTTCAGCAGTTAGCTGTGGTTCTGGTGCTCTTGCAAGAGGGAGTTAGCGTATGTCCTTCTGCTTTGCCATCTTGAACCAATCTCCCAATATGGGTGAGTTTAAATCACCCAGTTTGCTTGTTGTTTTCTAGTTGTCTCATCTGCTCTTTTTTCCCTTTTCTCCTCTTTTATTGCATTATTTTATATTAAGAAGTTTTAGGATTTTATCTTAGGTTCATTATTAGTTTATTAGTTATGCCTCTTTTTTATTTTTACTTTAGTGCTTGCTCTAGGTTTTCAAAATATACATCCTTAACTTACAATTGTGTGCCTTCAAATAATATTATGCCACTTCACATTTAACATAAGAAGCTTATGACAATTATTTCCATTTTCCCTTAGTCTTTGTGCTGTTGCTACCATATACTTTATTTCTACAAATTTTATAAACCCCATTTAAAACAGTTATTTGTCTTTTAAGGAGATTAAGAATGAGAGAAAGTCTTTTATTTTCATCTATATGTGTACAGTTTTTAGTTCTCTTCTCATCTTTGAATAGATCCAAATTTCCATCTAGTCTCATTTTCCTGCTGCCTTATCTTTTTCCTTTAACATATATTCTAGGGCTCTTTGGCTGATGGTGGATTAATTCAGCATTTATATGTCTGAAAAAAATATTTCTGTCATCCTCACTTTTTTTTTTTTTTGCAGTGCGTGGGCCTCTCACTGTTGTGGCCTCTCCCGTTGCGGAGCACAGGCTCCGGACGCGCAGGCTCAGCGGCCACGGCTCATGGGCCTAGCTGCTCCGCGGCATGTGGGATCTTCCCGGACCGGGGCACGAACCCGCATCCCCTGCATCGGCAGGTGGACTCTCAACCATTGCGCCACCAGGGAAGCCCTCTGTCATCCTCACTTTTAAAATGTAATGTGTACAGATGAAGAATTCTAAGTTGCCTTTTCTTTTTCTTTTAGTAAAGATGTTGTGCTAGTGTATTTTGGCTTGCATTGTTTCTCATGCATAAGTCTGCTGTCATTCTTGTCTTTGTTGCTCTAATGCATCCTTTTTCCTTTGGCTGCTTTTATGATTTTCTTTTGTTATTGGTTTTCAGCAATTTGATCATCAAGTTCCTGGCCCATTGATGGGAAATTTAAATTTGGAGAGATTGTGAACAAGCCTGTGCAGATAGAAAATGGCAGAATTGTATTTCAAAGTCATATGTATATCATATTTTTCCCTCCTTGCACACATATTAGGAGTTCTGCCACATCACCACTGATAGTTCTATCACATCATCAAGGTTTCCAATGAGAAATGACAGCATGACAGTAGAAATTGTGTAAAGAACAATGTGGATCATAGTGTGAACTCAGAAAACTGATGTTACAGACCGAAATGCAGAAGTCTATCTAAAAGGTTATTGTGTATGTCTGGAAAGAGTTCTTTGGTAGACTGTTTTTGGCCTACAAACATCCAGGGCATATGTCGTGTCCCACCTCTGATATGACCATATGAAGGCCAGTCTTGAGGGTACAAGTCATAGAAATCATCCTCAGCCATGTGATTTGGAGGTTCCTACAGGGATGTGTGAGGGGTCTGGCTTCAGGCGGTGACTCGGGGAACAGTGGAGGAAAGGGAAGACTCTGGAGGTACCAGCTGTGTTAGCAAAAGACTCAAGGGGCTCAGAACCCTCAGTCATCATGACAGCTTTGCCTGGCGCCATCTGCGTCATGCCTCTGCCCACTGAGGTTGCAGGTCACTGCCTTTTGGACCTTATCTCCTCTTTGGTTTCCCTCAAGGCTACTATTGATATTCAGTCTAATTGCAATCAACTCCTACCCCTCCAGTTTAAAAATAGTGAGGGTGGAGTGTTGGAGTATAGTGCTCTCCAGAACCCCTGGGGGTTGTCCTTTTGTGCATAAAGCATCATCATTTAAAAAAAATCTATTCCGTGCTACTAAATCAAGAATAAAACTTACAAAGGCAGGATTCTTTCCTCTTTGGACTTTATATTCTAGAAAATATTTAAAATATGGTTTTGTTGTCTTAATTCTAACATTTTCTGGTGTGTTTGTGTTGGGGGTGGGGGAGAGTTCTGGTATTTGACAAGAAGAGGGGAGCTTTTTTTTTTTTACAGCAACTCTGTTTTCTGCAGTGTTGGCAGACAAGTGTCTGAGGACGGTGTCAGTTTAAATGTGTACTTGGGGGCAGTTCTTGACCTGTCCTTCATCTCCAGTGAGTTGCAGGTGGTGTGCAAGGAAGCTGAGCGTGCCACCTCAACTTTCTGAATAGCCTATAGATCTTTTTTTTTTTTTTTTTTTTGCGGTACGCGGGCCTCTCACTGCTGTGGCCTCTCTGGTTGCGGAGCACAGGCTCCGGACGCTCAGGCTTAGCGGCCATGGCTCACGGGCCCAGCCGCTCCGCGGCATGTGGGATCTTCCCGGACCGGGGCACGAACACGTGTCCCCTGCATCGGCAGGCGGACTCTCAACCACTGCGCCACCAGGGAAGCCCTATAGATCTGTATTTAGTGTTTCTTTTAGTCTGTGTAGGTGAAAGAAAAGGTAAGCTCAGCTAAAAAGAATTTTGCTTCTAAGGAGGATACATTATGCTGCAGGAATGAGAAGGGCAAGATTGTGCAGGTGATGGGAAGGTGCTTAAGCCTTGGTTCAAGATACCAACTCAAGTTTTTTGATACTTGTCAGCAAGTGAGAATATTTTTTTTCTAATTAAGACTTTTTTATTTTTAGATCAGTTTCAGGTTCACACAGCAAAATTGAGAGGAAGGTACAGAGATCTCCCATGTACCCTCTACCCTTACACATGCATAACATCCCCATTATCAGCATCCCTCACCAGAGCAGTACATTTGTTAACAATTGATGAACATATGTGGACACACTTTAATCACCCAAAGTCCATAGTTTACATTACAGTTCACTCTTGGTGCTGTACATTCTGTGGGTTTGGACAAATGTGTAGTGACACATACCCATCTGTATGTGGTATCATACAGAGTATTTTCACTGCCCTAAAAGTACTCTGTGCTCTACCTATTCATCCCTTCCTCCCCTCTCCCAACCTCTGACAACCACTGATGTTTTTATTGTCTCCATAGTTTTGCCTTTTCTAGAATGTTACATAGTTAGAATCATACAGTAGGTAGCCATTTCAGATTGTCTTCTTTCATTTAGTAATATGCATTTAAGGTACTTTCATGTCTTTTCATGGCTTGATAACTCATTTTATTTTAGCCCTGAATAATATTCCATAATCTGGGTGTACCACAGGTTATCTCTTCACCTAATGAAGGACGTCTGGGTTGTTTCCAAGTTTTGGCAATTATGAATAAGAGTGCTATAACATCCCTCTGCAGGTTTCTGTGTGGACATAAGTTTTCAGCTCTTTTGGGTAAATACCAAGGAGCATGATTGCTGGATCATATGGTAAGAATATGTTTAGCTTTGTAAGACTGCCAAACTGTCTTCCAAAGTGGCCATACTATTTCGTCTTCCCATCAGCAATGAATGGGAGTTCCTGTTGCTCCACATTCTCACCAACATTTGGTGTTGTCAGTGCTCCAGTTTTTGCCATTCTAATAGTTTTATAATGATATATTGTTTTAATTTACATTTTCCTGATGACATATGATGTGGAGCCTTTCTTCATCTGCTTATTTGCCATCCGTATATCTTTGATGAGGTGTTTATGAAGGTCCTCAGCCCATTTCTATAAATTGAGGTATAATTGATATATAACATTATATTAGTTTCAGTTAGGCAGCATAATGATTTGATATTTGTATATATTGCAAAATGATCACCACAATAAGTCTAGATAACATACATCACCACACATTGTTACAGGATCGTTTTTCTCATGATGAGAAATTTTATGATTTACTGTCTCAGCAACTTTCAAATGTGCAGTATAGTGTTGTTAACTATAATTGCCAGGCAGTACATTACATGCCCATGACTTATTTATAGCTGGAAGCTTATGCCTTTTGACTCCCTTAACCCATTTCACCTACCCCCAGCCCCCCGCCTCTGGCAACTGCTAATCTGTTTTCTGTATCTATGGGTTTTGTTTTTTTAAAATTCCACATATAAGTAATATTGTACAGTATTTGTCTTTATCTGTCTGACTTATTTTACTTAGCATGATGCCCTCTAGGTCCATCCGTGTTGTCACAAGTGGCAAGATTTCATTCTTTTTTATGGTTGAATAATATTCCACTGTATGTATGTACCACAGTTTCTTTCTTCATTCATCTGTTGATGGACACTTGGGTTGTTTCCTTATCTTGGCTATTGTAAATAATGCAGCATCGAATATGGGGGAGCATATAATCTCTTTGAGTTAGTGTGTTTTTTTTCTTTGGATAAATACCCAGAAGTGGAATTGTTGGGTCACATGGTAGTTCAGTTTTTAATTTTTTGCAGAAGCTCCATACTGTTCTCCATAGTGGCTGCACCTATGCACATTCCCAGCAACAAGGATTCCCTTTTATCCACTTCCTTTCCAACACTTGTTATCTCTTGGTTTTTTTGATAATAGCCATTCTGTCAGGTGTGAGGTGATATCTTATTGTGGTGTTGATTTGTAGTTCCCTGGTGATTAGTGATGTTGAGCATGTGTTCATGTACCTGTTTGGCCCATTTTTAACCAGATTGTCTGTCTTCTTGCTGTTGAGCTTTTAGAGTTCTTTGTACATTTTGGATAACAGTCCTTTATCAGATGTGTCTTTTGCAAATGTTTTCTCCCAGCCTCTGGCTTGTCTTTTTATTCGCTTGACATTGTCTTTCACAGAGGAGAAGGTTTTAATTTTAGTGAAGTTCAACTTATCAATTATTTCTTTCATAGATCATGCCTTTGGTGTTGTATCTAAAAAGTCATTGCCATCCCCAAAGGTCACCTAGCTTTTCTCTTGTGTTTTCTTCTAGAGGTTTTTTTTTTTTT
>NW_006784126.1:1237690-1268757 GCF_000442215.2 Lipotes vexillifer | reverse complement strand
TTTTTTTTGTGGTACGCGGGCCTCTCACTGTTGTGGCCTCTCCCGTTGCGGAGCACAGGCCCCGGACGCGCAGGCTCAGCAGCCATGGCTCACGGGCCCAGCCGCTCCGCGGCATGCGGGATCTTCCCAGACCGGGGCACGAACCTGTGTCCCCTGCATTGGCAGGCGGACTCCCAACCGCTGCGCCACCAGGAAAGCCCTCTTCTAGAGGTTTTATAATTTTGCTTTTTACATTTAGATCTATGATCCATTGTGAGTTAATTTTTGTGAAGAGTTTCAGGTCTGTGTCTAGATTTATTTATTTTTTTTTTGCATGTGGATGTCCAGTTGTTCCAGCACCACTTGTTGAAGAGATTGTCTTTGCTCCATTGTATTGCTTCTGCTCATTTTTCAAAGATCACATTGATTACACTTGTCTGGGTCTATTTCTGGGCTCTCTGTTCTCTTTCACTGATGTTTTTGTCTATTCTTTTGCCAATACCACACTGTCTTGATTACTGTAGCTTTATAGTTAGTCTTGAAGTTGGGTAGTGTCAGTCCTCTGCCTTTGTTGTTCTCCTGCAATATTGTGTTGGTTATAATGTTTATTTTTGCCTTTCCATGTAAGCTTCAGAGTCAGTTTGTTGATATTCACAAAATAATTTGCTGGGATTTTGATTGGGACAAATGAGAACTTTTAATGTGTTTGCACTCGTTCTCTCAGATCTTAAATGGCATTGTTATGAAGATTTTTTTGGTTCTCTTTTAAAAACTATTAATATGATTTATTCTTGTCAGGACAAATAGGCACCTAGATATTGGCATTGGGTGGAGGGTGGTAATGGTTTCTGGAGCCCTTCATGTGATATCAGTTAAGCAATTATTGGGTCAGCTCACACATAAAAACAGCTGACCCACATTAATATTGACCTTAAATTATCAAGTAGGTAGCACATATTCTTGCTACCACAAAGAAGGTCACTTATTTTCTTTTTTATAATCACAGATACAGATTTTATCTATGTGCTGGCTTGATATCAGCGATCTCAGATAATATAAATAAAAGCTGAATCTTGGGTATATACTGTGGATTAATTATGTTACAACTCTTATAGAGAGTGGAATTGCTTCCTTCAAATTTGTTGAAAAGTTTCTTAAGTCTGTTCTTTTAGGGACACTACTGTGTTTGGTGGACTTGATAGCATTTCTCATTCCCTTTCTTTCATATTTTTAGTATTCTAAGAAATTGATTAAAAATTTTCGGGGGGGGGATTTCTTAAAAAACAGTCTCAAAGAGAAAGATTAATCTGTCATTTTAAATAGGTATGATAGTAAGTAACCTTGGTAGACCAAGAAAGAATATTTTTGTCGAGAGGGTGCTGCATACACTGGGAATATTTTTTAACATAAAATATGCAGACATTTTATTTTATTTTTTTTAACTTTTTATTTTGTACTGGGGTGTAGCCGATTATCAATGTTGTGATAGTTTCAAGCACACAGCAAAGCGACTCAGCCATACATATACATGTATCCATTCTCCCCCAAACTCCCCTCCCATCTAGGCTGCCACATAACATTCAGCAGAGTTCCCTGTGCTGTACAGTAGGTCCTTGCTGGTTATCCATCTTAAATATAGCAGTGTGTACTTGTCAATCCCAAACTCCCTAACTATCCCTTCCCCCAACGCTTCCTCCCTGGTAACCCCAAGTTCCTTCTCTAAGGGTCTGAGTCTATTTCTGTTTTGTAAATGAGTTCATTTGCATCATTTCGTTTTATATTCCGTCCACTGGGAATATTTTTTGTGTGTACTTTTGTTGGAATATCGAATGATAAATCATGTACCTTGCGGTGACACATTGAACTGCCATTGTTAACTAGGCTTCAGGTAAAATGAATGTAGTCATTTATCTTAGAGGTCACTGTGGGAGACAGATGCCTTTATTCAAGTAGTGGTCAAAAGAAAAATACTTTAATCTTAAAATGCCTCTTTCAAGTAAGCTGAATTAAGTCTACTGAAAGTGGGAACACACAGAATCTCACTGGAACGAAGATACGCATTTCTTGAATTGCTGCGTTCTCGCAGGCCTCTGTGACGAGCCTTCCAATAGGCTTTTCCCTGGGCCAACGTTGATAGTCTGAGGATGCCTTTGTGGAAATCATAGGTGGGGCAAGAATACAGGACAGTTCTGGAAGATTCATTTATAAATTTATTTTTTGTTGATTGGTTAATTAGTTTGTTATTGTAGATAGTTAATATTTGACCCATAGGCTGGATAGAGTTAAAGATGGTAATAATCTTGTTTTGAGCTTGGTTGTCTTGGTTAATAGTAAAAGCATAAACAGAAATATGAAAGAAGGGAAAATTAACTTTCTGTGGGAAGATTTTTGTGTTTTAAATTTCTTAATGTTTGAAGTAATGGGACACTTTATTGTGTACTGAGAGAAATCACTGAAGCACACACTTTTTGACCTGAGATGCTTCTTGGAGACTGAGTAACGTTTAGACTCAAATCCAACCCTATTATCTTACTGGTGATGTATCAGTAATGTGACGAGTGATGTTATCTTAAAGCTGACTGGGGTCAGGAAGAGTTGCAAGAATGCAATCTCTGGCCTAGATGCAGAGCACAAATAGGGTGGCAGATGTAGAGAGTCGTTTACAGTGTATTGAAGGGTACTTGAGAAGTATTTCTGCATGTGAAGTTTGATTTTCCCTCTTAAATTTGAAGAGCCACTAAAAAATAGTTCCAGGTAACACATCTGGAGGTACATCTGTACAGTATAAACACTGTGTTTTAGATTAATAGAATTCTTTAAATATTAGGCAATATACTCATTCATTCTTACTAATAAAAATAGTCTTAACTTGCTCCCAAGTATGGTATTAGTAATGAATTTCTTTATCTTTCTTTTAACAATATCTTGACATATTTAGTTTAGTAAATTCTATATAGACATCACTGAGTTGAAGCTTACTATCCAGGACTTTTGATCATGGGTCTGGAGTACCATACTGTCACTTTTGAGGGGAGAGCAGCTGCTAAGGCCTCCCACTGTAGCGTGTCCAGATGGGCCTTTAACCCATCCCTCTTCTGCTTGGATGTTGCTAGGAATGATGGTTATAAGCATAATTGGCCTCGGACGTGTGTTAAGGAGAAGTGGTGGGGCTCAGAAGGAGGGTTAGGAGCTAGTTCTCACCCTTGGCATATATGCTTTTGTATTCCAATCCCTGTTACATGTGACGTTAGCAAATAATGTCCATCTTCCTGTTCACACCCTTTGCGTCTGCCTGTCCCAGAACTGAGGTCGTAAGTGCGGCATTGGGCTTTTGGCTTCTGGAGGTCATGGGTGATGTTCCAAAACTGAGCTGAGGTTTAATGTGTGAGCGTTCTAATTACTTCTTTTTTTCCAGCTTTATTGAGATATAATTGACATATAACATTATATAAATTTAAGGTGTACAGTGGTGATGATTTGATACATTTATATATTGTGAAATGTTTGCTACAATAAGATTAGTTAACATATCCTTCACGTCACATAATTATAATTTTGTTGTTATGCTGACAACATTAAAGCTCCACTCTCATAGCAACTTTCAAGTATAGGATCCAGTATTGTTAACTGTAGTCACCATGCTGTACATTAGAGCCCCAGAACCTATTCATCTTATATCTGAAAGTGTGTTCCCTTTGACCAACATATTTTCCGGGCCTATCTCCCTCAGTTCCTGGCAACCTCCATTCTCCTGTTTCTACAAGTTCAGTGTTTTTAGATTCCATATGTAAGTGAGATCATACAGCATTTGTCTTTTTCTGGCTTATTTCGCTTAGCATAATGCCCTCAAGGTTTATCCATGTCACAAATGGCAGGATTTCTTTCTTTTTAATGGCTGAATAATACTTCATTGTATATATATATACACCACATTTTCTTTATCCATTCAACCATTGATGGACACTTAGGTTGTTTCCATGTCTTGGCTATTGTGAAATATGTTGTAGTGAACATGGGAGCACAGATATCTCTTTGAGATAGTGATTTCATCTTCTTCAGATATATGCCCGGAAGTGGGATTTCTGGATCGCATGGTAATTGTATTTTTAATTTTTTTGAGGAATCGTCATACTGTTTTCCATAGTGACTGCACCAATTTACATTCCTACCAATAGTGCACAAGGGTTCCCTTTTCTCTACATCCTTACCAGCATTTGTTATTTCTTGTTTTTTTTTTCATAATAGCCATTCTAACATGTGTGAAGTGATACCTGATTGTGGTTTTGATTTGCATTCCCTGATGATGAGTGATTTGAACACCTTTCCATGTACTTGTTGGCCATTTGCATGTCTTCTTTGGAAAAATGTTTATTCAAGTTCTCTGCCCATTTTTAAATAGGATTTTTTGTGTTTTTGCTATTGAGTTGTATGAGTTCCTTATATATTTTGAATATGAACCCTTTATCAGATATGTGATTTGCAAATATTTTTTCCTCTTCTGTAGGTTGCCTTTTCATTTCATTGATTGCTTCTTTTGCTGTGCAGAAGCTTTTTAGTTTGATGTAGTCCCACTTGTTGATTTTTACTTCTGTTGCTTGTTGTTTTGGTGTCATATCCAAAAAAGGCATTGCCAAGACCAAAGTCAAGGAGCTTTTCTCCTCTCCTCTGTTTTCTTCTAGGAATGTTATAGTTTCAGGCCTTAAGTCCTTACTTCATTTCAAGGTAATGTTTGTGAGTGGTGTAAGATAAGGGTCAAATTTCATCCTTTTGAATGTGGATATCCAGTTTTCCCAGCACTACTTATTGAAAAGACTGCCCTTTCCCCATTATGTGTTCTTGGCTCCACTGCCAAATATCAGTTGACCATACATGTGTGAGTTTATTTCTGTGCTCGTGATTCTGCTCCATGGCCTATTATATGTCTTTTTTTTATACCAGTACCATATTGTTTTGAAATCAGGAAGTGTGATGCTACCAGCTTTGTTCTTTCTCATCATTGCTTTGGCTTTTGGGGGTCTTTTGTGGTTCCATATGAATTTTAGGATTTTTTTTTCTATTTCTGTGAATAAATGCCATTGTAATTTTGATACGGATTGCATTGAATCTATAGATGGCTTTCAGTAGTATGGACATTTTAATGATATTAACTCTTCCAATCCATGAACATGGGGTATTTTTCCATTTATTTGTGTCTTCTTCAGTTTCTTTCATCAGAATCTTATAGTTTTTAGTATATAGATATTTCACTTCCTTGGTTAAATTTATTCCTAAGTATTTTATTGTTTCTCATACTATTTTAAATGGAATTATTTCTAGAATTTCTTTTTCAGATGGTTCATTGTTACTGTATAGAAATGCAACTTATTTTTGTATGTTGATTTTGTATCTTGAAACTTTACTGAATTCATTTATTGGGTCTAACAGTTTTTTTGGGTGGAGTCTTTAGGATTTTCTATACACAAGATCGTGTTATCAGCGAACAGAGGCAACCATACTTCTTCCTTTCTGATTTGATGCCTTTTTTTTTTCTTATTCTTGCCTGATTGCTCTTGCTGGGGCTTCCATTACTATGTGGAATAAGAGTGGTGAGGCTGGGCACCCTTGTCTTGTTTCTGATTTTAGAGGGAAAGCTTTCAGCCTTTCACCTTTGAGTGTGTTAGCTGTGGGTGTGTCATATACGGCCTTTATTATGTTGAGATATGTTCCTTCCGTACCCAATTTGTTGAGAGTTTTTATTACGAAGGGATGTTGAATTGTGTCAGATGTCTTTTCTACATATATTGAAATGATCATATGATTTTTATCCTTTATTTTGTTAATATGGTGTATCCCATTGATTTATTTGCATATGTTGAACCATTTTTATATCCCAGGGATAAATGTCCCTTGATTGTGGTGTATGATCCTTTTAATGTGCTGTTGAATTTGGTTTGCTAGTATTCTGTTGAGGTTTTTGCATCCAAATTTATGAGGGTATTGGCCTGGGTTTTTTTTTTTTTTTTTCCTTATAGTATCTTTACCTGGCTTTGATAATCAGGGTAATGCTGACCTCATAAAATGAGTGTGGGAGTGTTATGTCCTCTTTGGGTTTTTGTTGTTGGTGTTGTTTTGGTGTTTTGTTTTTCTTTTTTTTGGGCAGAGTTTGAGAAGAATTGGCATTAATTCTTTATTTTTTATTATTATTGTTTTTTGCCATTTTACTGTTTTATTAACACAAACAAAACGTGCACACGAGCTGTCTATTCATTTTCTTTGCTGCGCATTCTGGCGTTGGGCTTGGTGACTCTGATGGCCAGCTGGGCTGCTCTCTCCACAGTGGCTTTGAGGTTCTTGGAGGAGACGTTGTGCACAATCTCAGCACAGTAAGATTTATTGCACATCAGCAGTTGGTAAAGTTCACCCATAAAGCCATACTGTCCTGAGCTTTTATTTGTTGGAGGTTTTTGATTACTGATTTAATCTTAAATTTGTTATTGGTCTGTTCAGATTGTCTGTTTCTTCATGATTCAGATGTGAAGGTTGTACATTTCTAGGAATTTATCTATTTCTTCTGGGTTGTCTGATTAGTGACCTGTAATTGTTCACAGTAGTCTCTTATGATATTTATTTCTGTGGTATCAGTTGTAATGTCTCCTCTTGCTTTATAATTTTGTTTGAGTTCTCTCTTTGTCTTGGAAGTCTAGCTAAACGTCTGTTGTTTTTATTTTATCTTTTCAAAAACAACCCTTATTTTCATTGATCTTTTCTACTGTTTTTCTATTTCATTTATTTCTGCTCTGATTTTTATGTCCTTCCTTCTGCTAACTTTGGGCTTAGTTCTTATATTTTAGTTTTTTGAGATGTCAAGTTAGGTTTTTTTAAGAGTTATTTATTATTTATTTATTTTTGGCTGTGTTGGGTCTTAGTTGTGGCATGCGGGATCTTCGTTGAGGCATGCAGGATCTTTCATTGTGGCACGTGGGCTCTTCGCTGTGGCCCGCGGCCTTCTCTTTAGTTGTGGTGTGCAGGTTTTCTCTTCTCTAGTTGTGGCACACAGGCTCTAGGGTGCGTGGGCTCTGTAGTTGTGGCGTGTGGGTTCCAGAATGCTTGGGCTCTGTAGTTTGCAGCACACAGGCTCTCTAGTTGAGGCACGCAAGCTCAGCAGTGTGGTGCGTGGGCTAGTTGCCCCGTGGCATGTGGGATCTTAGTTCCCTGACCAGGGATCTAACCCACGTCCCCTGCATTGAAAGGCAGATTCTTTACCACTGGACCACCAGGGAAGTCCCAAGTTCGGGTTGTTTACTTGAGATCATCCTTTTTTCTTAGTGCAGACATTTATTGCTATAAACTTCCCTTTTAACACTACTTTTGCTGGATCATAAGCTTTGGTATGTTGTGTTCCCATTTTTGTTTGTTTCAAGGTATATGTTTTTAATTTCCCTTTTGATTTCATCTTTGACTCATTGATTGTTCATGAGTGTTTGTTTAATTTCTATATGTTTGTGAATTTTCCAGTTTTCCTCTTGTTATTGATGTCTGGTTTCATACCATTGTGGTCAGAAAAAGATACTTGGTATGCTTTCAATTTTTAAAAATTTGCTAGGACTTGTTTTGTGACCTAATATATAATCTATCCTGGAAAATGTTCCGTATGTGCTTGACAATAATGTGTATTCTGGTGCTGTTGGGTGGAATGTTCTTTATATGTCTCTTAGGTCCATTTGGCCTCAAGTATAGTTCATATCCAATGTTTTCTTATTGATCTTCTGTCTGGATGATCTATCCATTGTTGAAAGTAGAATATTAAAATCCCCTACTATTACTGTAATGCTATCACTCCCTTGAGATCTCTTAGCATTTACTTAATATATTTAGGTACTCAGATGTCTTTGCTTCCAGTCATCTGCCTTCCTGGATCCATAGCTCAGTGGAAGGAGATGAAGGACTGACTGGGCGCGAGAGATGAGCCCCCTGGGTTTTTTTCCTCAGTTAAGGGAGACAAGAAAGAGAATGAGTGGGGAATGTGCAGCATTTGAACAGATGACAGCCACCCCTTTTACAGAAAAATGA
This sequence comes from Lipotes vexillifer, assembly GCF_000442215.2. Taxonomy (NCBI): domain Eukaryota; kingdom Metazoa; phylum Chordata; class Mammalia; order Artiodactyla; family Lipotidae; genus Lipotes; species Lipotes vexillifer. The sequence continues at coordinate 1,260,729 of NW_006784126.1, read as the reverse complement.
AAGGATAATTTAACCTTGATCATCACTAGCAGGGAAGCAAAATGGCCGTAAAATACTAGCATCTAGTAATTTACTGTCATAATCCTAACTCCTCCTCGAGGAGTTTCCTGTTTCTTAAATTGCAGTGATAGCTCTGAAATTAAAACGAATATTAGTTTTACAAGCTTATTTTAACCATTTCCTAGCAGTAGTAATTGCTTTTGTCTTCGTGGGAGGGCTGAGACTTTAACCACCATCCAGGCCAAGGGTTATAAAATTGCTGATCTGTGTGGCTAGTTGATGAGGAAATCTCAATTACCTGACGTTTGGTACTGGAGAAGTGGAAGCAAATACATCTTGTTGGTGATTTCACATGTCTGAGGCTCCAGGTGGTGGGTATGTGGACTTTAGTAGTAGTAATCACTTTTGGACGAGAGAAAAACAAAAATCCCGTGTAGAAATGGGGAACTTCCAGCATTGCTAGGTAGAATATTTTAAGATTGGGGCTAATGAACTGCTTTTCAACCTGAAGTCTTCAGGAACAGGCAGTCTCCTGCTTCTGCAAATACCAAATGAAAAGCCAAGCCAGTATTCTTGGATTTATAGATGCAGTTTACCAGACTGAAGGACACTTGCTCTTTGTAACTAACTGAACTAGCTGGCCCCTGCATGCTGAGTTTCTATGGCAATATGATCTCAGTGACCTATCTTCTCTATTGTGGAATGTAGGTGATAAGAATGGAGGTGAGCCCGATGATGCTGAACTGGTAAGGCTCAGTAAGAGGCTCGTGGAGAATGCGGTGCTCAAGGCTGTCCAGCAGTATCTGGAAGAAACACAGAACAAAAACAAGCCAGGGGATGGGAGCTCTGTGAAAACTGAAGAGGCTGATAGGAATGGCACTGACAGTGACAACAACAGGAAATGAGACCCGAAGGCAGGCAGGCCCCCGCCACGCCGTGAGAAGCATCCCCGCTCCCCTCTGCCGAGTCAATGGACTAAATTGCATTTTGTGCTATTTAAGTGTCTCTTGTCCAATCTGTGGAGACTGCCTGATACTTTTATGATCGATGTGTTTGCATTCCTGAAACGCAGCAGAAGAGCAATGGAGTGCTGGGACTATCAGAGGAAATTAATTCATGAAGGAAGAATGGCCCAGGTTTTACTTGCCCTCAGCCGAGGCTGTGGGAGAGAGTATTTTGCGTGATGCCTCGTGGACTCAAAGGCCATGGAAGGGGCCTTGCCGTAAATGGAATACCACCATTTATATTGCTTAGCAGGGCATTTGACTACTTTATCTGAGGCCAAAACACACACAGAGCTAACAAGTGCTATGATTAAAATGATCACTGTTGAAATTATTATCCATATAGCTAGTCCATAATGTTTCATGTTTGTCCTATGTGTGCTGTCGCTGTGCAGTGATCTTTATTTCCAGTAAGTGTGTTTCATGTAAATGATATAGTTTTGGTGAAATGCAACCTTTTCTATAAAATGTGGGCAGCATTTTAAAGGTTTCTTTTTAACCCTCTTTTGATAAGTCAGTGTGCCATATTTAATGTTTTTCATTGGCATTTGTATGTAAAATGTATCATATAATTTTTTTTACATAGGCCAGAAACCTATTGGAATCCGGGACTTAATTAATGAAGCTTTGCGTCAAGAGAGGATGGGTCTGCAGTCCAAAGTGAAACAGATAAAGGAACTTTTATTAAAGCCTGAGACTCAGGCCAAAATTAGGAGGGAGCTTTTTGAAGGAAGATTCATTAACAACAGTAATGAAGGAAATGATGTTGATTTCAGCGCAATTTTGACGTAAGCTCTACATTGCTATCTGGTACCAGAGTTTATGAAATCTTTTCAGCTCGTTAAATAGCTCTTTGGTAAATACCACAGAAGTGTTCTGATAGAGTCTGCGCAGCAGCAAACCAACATTGGTAAGGAGTTAACCATTTCTTACCAAAGAAAACTGATTCCAAACAAACAGTATTTTAAGGGTAACTTGTCTCCTGTTGACATGATTTTTGTTGTTAAATCAAAAGAAGCATTGTTCACATGTATCTATGTATCTAATGAGACTTTGAATGTTTATTGATCACTAGTACTTGAATGAACATTTATAAATGTAATTATTGCAGTCACTGGATAAGAATATTTTATAATGTCCGTATGTATTACTTTTCAGTGATCAAAATGTAATTTGCTTTTTCATTTCTTTTTTTTTTTTTTTTTTGCGGTTCGCGGGCCTCTCACTGTTGTGGCCTCTCCCGTTGCGGAGCACAGGCTCAGCAGCCATGGCTCACGGGCCCAGCCGCTCCGCGGCATGTGGGATCTTCCCAGACCGGGGCACAAACCCGTGTCCCCTGCATCGGCAGGCGGACTGTCAACCACTGCGCCACCAGGGAAGCCCTGCTTTTTCATTTCTTAATGAATGTTTGGGATTTTTATTTTCTACTTTTCTGAAGATAAGCCCCTGGTCTTACTGTATCCCTCATAATCTGAATTTGTTTGCACTGGTTCATTTTTAAAGAAAATTCTTGAAAAGTTTCCCTCCCATACGATAATCACTGGTAACAGCTTTTTCTATAGTCAGTGTAAAATTGCTGCTACTAAGAGATCATGATGGAGGGGGAAATTATTAGAGATCAAATATGTAATCATTTCAAAGATAAAATCCAGTTTACTCATGGATTTTAGCTATTTTTTCACTGGGTAAATTATACTACATTTATTTATAAGTGAGTTTATGCATTTTCATGCCCATTAATAAATGTATTGTTTTCCCTTGTTGCCTTCCTTCATTTTTTTTTTCTCACTCTTAGAAGCTGTTGGATCTTTGTGAATATAGTGAAGTCAGAAACAGGCGCTTTGATAGTTTAGTGTTTCTTAACTTTTACGTTTTTGTCCTTCATGCTAAGATAGCACAGCTGGCAGATCACCTTTAACCTGAGACTTTTAAAGCTCTTCAAATCAGTCAGCTTCACAGAGAATTAACAACAGAACATTGAAAGCAAAGAAAATCTCAATAGCATCTCATAAACTGCTAACAGTGGGTCACTGAAGTGATATCAGTAGCAGAGATGAAGAGAGAGGGTCCATCCAGATGCAAAGACCTGGGAGCTGCTTACCAGGAGTCCCTCCTGGGGGCGGAGGGCTTTACTGTTGGTAGATGGCTTCCTTAAGTCAACCCTCGAAGTGGGAAGCAAAGATATTTGGGGGCTTGCCTTGTATTTTAAGTGAGGAAACAGTCATAAGGAGATCAAGTGCCATATCCAAGGCCATTCTGCTGCTAGGGCACAGGACCTGAACTACAACCCAGGGCTCCTCCCAGAACCTAAGTTAACAATATTTCAGGAAAAATAGCACTTCTTCTTTTTTTTTTTTTTTTTTTTGCGGTACGTGGGCCTCTCACTGTTGTGGCCTCTCCTGTTGTGGAGCACAGGCTCCGGACGCGCAGGCTCAGCGGCCATGGCTCACGGGCCCAGCCGCTCCGCGGCATGTGGGATCTTCCCGGACCGGGGCACGAACCCGCGTCCCCTGCATCGGCAGGCGGACTCTCAACCACTGCGCCACCAGGGAAGCCCCAGCACTTCTTAACATACATCTATAAACCTCTTTATCCTCAAGGAGCTACTCCAACCCTTCCCAACAATTTGAAAGGCTTAGAAAAGTATCCTTTTTGCAGTCTGAGGTTACATGCCCTACTGTTCTTTTATTTAAGAATCATACCTCCCATTTGTTAAGTACCTGGCTGTGAGCGAGGTGATTTTGGCACATTATTACATTTCTTCCCTTCAGTGACCCTGTTAGGAAGTTACTGGTTCTGTTTTACAGATTAGGAAACTAGGAAACTGGGGCTCTAAATGGTTAAATGGCTATTTATAAAGCTAATAAAAAAGTAGGGCTAAATTTAAACTTGGGTCTATTCTACTTCAAAGCCACTCTCTTTCCACAATGTGGCAGTTCCTCTCTCCACCGAGTACAAATCATTTCAAAAGTTAAGGATGTGGAACAAAGGGAAAGTCACTTTCTTTTGACCAAACCAGCTCCCTTGCAGCCCTGAAGTTCTGTGAACATAGGAGAGTGGTCAACTGGTATGGTGGAACTGGAAAAAAAATACCCAGATATTTAATTTAGGTATTAAAGATTCCAGTTTTGATCAGTGAAATCTTCATTTAATCAGGTTTACAAAAACAATGGAAAGTGTACAGTAAGATAAATCTTCCTCTTGTTTCCATTTTAAAAATCTAACTAAGACATTAATTTGCAAAAATCAAAGTTTGGGATTGGAATTACATGAAATGACTTTTTCTCCATTAGTCAAAGTCATAGAAGAATTGCTCGTTGGGTCACATAGACAGACTTTGTTGTCCTAAATTGGTGTAGTATGTTATGTAGGCTAGTCTCTGACAGGGAGGCTGCATGGTTGGTGAAAGAGCATTGTTTTGGTCCAGGGGGTGGACCTGGGCCCACCACTGACAATGATTCTGAACAAACCAATTCACTTTTTTGTATTGAAACAGTGTGGTGCCAGGTGATTTGGCCCGGTGATTTCCAAGGACCCTAGACTCTTTTTTTTTTTTTTTTTTTTTTTTTGCAGTACGCGGGCCCCTCACTGTTGTGGCCTCTCCCGTTGCGGAGCACAGGCTCCGGACGCGCAGGCTCAGCGGCCATGGCGAACCCGTGTCCCCTGCATCGGCAGGCGGACTCTCAACCACTGCGCCACCAGGGAAGCCTGACCCTAGACTCTTTGTGACTATACTTTGATACTAGTCCTGCTGATTCCATGTCTGGGACAGCTACCCATGTTTGGGGCCTTCTTGACTGGGCTGCTCTAGTGCATCTGTTGTCTACAAGAGACTTAGAATTCTAGAAAGCTCTGTCGACGTCACATAGGGAAACCTAGTGGCACATACTTACATTTATAACCAGATTCCAACATTTTCAGTCACTGGTAAAATAGTAGATCCTATATGAATAGTTTAAGGGATGTCAAAAAAGTAATATTTTCAATAGCAGGGCAAGATTCTGCCAGCTTTGAACTTGGTCCCATTTATAGCACCCTAGATCGTTATCGTATTAACCTACTTTTCAGTCTAAACTAACTATAAGCCTTTGAGATATTCTAGATTTATATCTAGAGCATACTTGAGATTCAGACTATTCACTCCAAAATCCCCAATGTGCTTCTACCTGGTCATCCCAGCAGCCAGATGTTCCCGTAGGGAGGTAATTACAGTAGTTTGACTTCACACTCTAGATGTCATTTCAGACATAAGACTAATAAGGTATGTTGGCACCTCTATACTTGATCATCAATTCATAAACTAGCTATCAGATTATGTAACAAATTAAGAATTTATTTCATTATATAATCAAAGAAAACAAACCTATAGTATCTCCAAACCTAAATTGATGAATGGATAATCTATCATCGTCCATTATTTTACCTAAATTGATGAATGGATAATCTATCATCATCCATTATTTTCATCACTTTCAAATAACAGTTTTATCATTGAACAAATTGTGGGTGCATTCCTGAATAACAGGTTTTCCAGGTAGTCATATAAAAAATAAACCCAGTGTACTTTAAAAAAAAGTTTCCAAGTCCCTACATGAGTTTGATGGCAGTACACATTCTTAACAAGACAAACCCCTGGATTATTCATTCACAGTAAAAATGAATATTAGCGCAACCCACTCTGAGTCAGTGAATTTAAAATTCTGATGCTAGCTAGAGCATTTCTTTCCTGGGTCACTATTTTGGGGATAAGAAAAAGCTAGTTTAAAAGGTAATTTGAGAGCTGACGGAAGGTGCTCTTATCAGCTCTAGTATAATATCCTCAAAACCACTTATTTGCATTCATTAAATGTAACTGATAAATTCAGGCAGTTTGGGATAATTTTAAAATGTAAACTGCAATACTTATTCCCCTGTGTAGTCCACAATTACTCATTCATTGTAAGGCCATGAAGTTCTGTTATAGCATCAGAGATAGGAGTAATAAAACTGAGAAATCGATTCATTGTTTCTGGGAAACTTATGTTGCTTTCCCTTTAGTGGTTCAAGTGACTTCTGAAAAGCCACTGTTCTATGGCACTGCCCTATATATTTATGTGTAAAATTCTTTGACCCATTTGCTTACAGTCCTGTCCACTTAAGTTGCTATATGGAGCTCTTGTTCTTAGGTAACCATACAGCAAATGGTACACTTTTGATTACTCCCCACACTTCCTGCCAAAAACCACATGGACACAAAGTCACCATGATTATGCCTTTGAACCAAAGTGCACTGTACTTTTTTTTGCTTTTTTTAAAACCACATACATGTTATCTTACCCCATAATTAAAAGAATTTTTTTTTTTTTGTAAATGCTCACGTGAGATATGTAAAGGTGTAGGAGATGAGAGGACAAAGAAATAAGAGTCGTAGAGCTGGGCAGGAATTACCATGCTGGGACTTCACTGGTGGTCCAGTGGGTAAGACTCCATGCTCCCAATGCAGGGGGCCCGGGTTCGATACCAGCTCGGGGAACTAGATCCCGCGTGCGGCAGTTCAGAAGTCTGCATGCCGCAACTAAGAGATCCTGCGTGCCACAGTGAAGATCCTGAGTGCTGCAACTAAGACCCAGTGCAGCCAAAATCAATCAATCAATCAGTTTTTAAAAAAAGGAATTACAGTGCTGAGGAAAGAAACAGCAGTGGTAGGTAAGCAGCAATCCAGAAAATATCTGATATGCTAATTGAGGTAGGGAAAATAGAATGAAAATGCAGCAGTAGGAGAGACTAAATATATCTTTTTAAGATGCTGTAAGACAATTTTGGAGGCTGTTTTTATCAGGTCCATGCTTGGGAAGTGTCTTTATGGAGGGAAATGAGATGAGGGCTTTTGATGATTTTCTGGACATTTGTCACAGTGACTGCTCAGCATCTTTTGAACACCCTTCCTGTGTTTGGGGAACCTCATACTCTGTGAGCCCTGCTTCCCTGGGTAGAGACCCACAGTAGAGGCCAGGAACTCACCTTCTCAGCCTCCTTTGTCACTGGGGTTCAGATGTGATCTGGGCTCCACCAAGCAAGAGGGAGACCTTGCATGAAATCATTCTGGTGAAGATGGTGGAGGGAGACCCAGCTCTCAGAAACTACAGTGGCAAAGGTGCTATCTGGGGGATCCCATGACCTGCGTAGGTGGTACATGCTGGCAGAGGCTGGTGGCAACAGCATTTCCCTGGAGCATCTAGCAGTGAAATGAGGCATTTTTCCTGCTGCGTGGCCACCCAACCTGATTCTCTGGACCTGCTGGGGATTCTGTGAGCTACCAAATATCCTTTAATGTAAAGTTCCTTTTCCACTTAAACTAGCTAAGTTATTCTGTTGTTTGCAACTAAAAGTCCTAATACAGGCCAAACTCCACTAAGTCAGTATATCAACACAAGGCACAACTGGCATTTTGAATTGGACACCTCTCTGTAGTGTGAGATGGTTACCATTCCTGACCCCTAGGCGCTAAATGCCAGTAGCAGACTCCAGTTATTGGGACAACTAAACATGCCCCACACACTAACCAAATCCCCTCCAGATGAGGGCACCATAACCCCCAGCTGGGGAGCACACTATATGCTTTCCTAACAGCATAAAAGAGTTAACAGTGCTTCCTCTCCTGCCCATTCTATCAAGAAGTAGTTTAGGCCTTAAAAAGGACCTATTCACTGGGGCTTTCTTTGTACACATTTTATCACGTCTCTCGGTAGAAACAATAAAATGAAACTGAAACCACCTGCATATTTTAAGTGATATGGATCAAAACACCTAGTAATTTGGTGGAAAGCATCAATTGTGATGGTAATGACACCATTGTTGAAAAAATTTTATTGGTTTGTGTAATTTTGGGGGGCAGACTTAGAGATTGAAAACAGTTGACCTCCAAATTCTAAAACAATATGAGGTGATTAACATTACTATGATAGGGCTATCCAGTTTATTAAAAAGTAAGTATTTTGCATATGCTTAAGGACAGAAGTTTATAATAAATAGATGTAGGGATATTTTAATGTAAGAAATGTTAGAGATATTTTAGAAATATAAAAAATGTTTTAATATACCAAAAATATTAAGATTCCCTGAGAGAATATGGTAGAAAGATTTCAGCTATAGAATGGGAAAGCACTATTCCTATAGGGCTCTACTGAAACCTGGAGAAAGGTGGATTCCTGAGTTAAGTGACACATTGAAATACAGACAAAAGTTCAATGGAGCATTCAAAAAAGGAATGTAGTAAATAGACTAAAGCAAATAAGTACATTATAGATTGTGGAGAATTCAAACTTCCTGTTTTAAGAGAAATTACCAGTCTTTAGTGCATTCAGAATGTGTCTTTCATGTTTATACTAAATAAATGTTATAGTTTGTTGTTTAACATAATGAAACATTACAGAAGATCTATGAATATCCTAGACCTAACTACAAGGAAATGATAGAAAGAAGGATGTTTAGGCCTGGGGTAGACTGGATTATTGTTTCCAGTTCTCCTTTCCCGTATCCTTCCCATGTGACTGCCTGTTTCATGTAACTTTACAGTGAATCCCACCAAAGACATAATATATTTCTTTGCCCTACTGATGCTGGGCTTGGCCAAGTGACTTGCTTTGGCCAATGGGATGTATGTGGATATGAATCAAGCAAAGGCTTGAAATTTAGAGACATGTGAAGCGAACCTGAACCAGACCTATGGCCTGGAGCCAAGCCCAGCCAAGTGCAGTTGTGACTAGCACACCCGCTTCTGCAGACGTGAGTGAGAACCACATGCTCACTGTTCTTTGCCACCTGTTTTTAATTTATTTTTATATTTTGGCTTCAGAGCATGTAGGATGTTAGTTCCCCCACCAAGGATTGAACCCGTGCCCCCTGCAGTGGAAGCATGGAGTCTTAACTGCTGGAATGCCAAGGAAGTCCCACCTGTTTTTTGTTTTTTTTATTTTTTTGGTCGTTGTTGTTCTTATGCAGCATTATTGTGGCAAAAGCTGACTAGTGTAGGACCTATGAGTCAAACTGAAACACAACAGCAAACTTGAGCAAAGTTGTGCTTAAAAAAAAGGCAATAGCATCCAGGGAGGATGTACCATTTGGGGGCTGTATGGATTTCATATCATATAATTTATTTTATTTTTGTTTTTAAATAATATACATAATATATGTTTATATATGCATATAAAATGTTAACAGTGATGAGTTCTGAGATTACAAGTGACTTCCTAATTTGTGCATTTTCATATTTTCAAAATGTTATACATTAAACATTTATTCTTATAAATCAAATCTTAAATGCTATTTTAAAATAAAACTAACCTATTGAGATATCAGACAATTCATTGCATTGCAGCCATAAGGAAGCACTACATAATGATTGCCTTACTCAGAAATAGGGCCCATTCATTCACGCATTCATCCATTCACTCACTGTTTGAACATTTCCTCTGGGCCAGATACTGGGCTGGGTGCTTGGTACGCAAAAAACCCATGTTGAAATGATACACGGTGTATTGATATAGGTGTATTTATTCCTTTCTCTGTAATCTCTGTTTCCCCCATTTCAAATAAGACCCTGTCTTTGGTGGGAAAAACAAAGGAGGCTGATTTTTATAGTTTTGGCTTTTGGGCTCCCAATGCCCCAATTCTTGGTATAAACCACAGGTTTGGCTAACAGGATGTTGGAGTTGGTCTCTGTCTGCTGTCATTTCCACTGAGGCACTAGTAAGCTGATACAGAGAAGGATGTGTGTGTGAGAGAGACCCTTCCCCTTATCATATGTACAAAGGGAGTGACACCCAGACCCGTCAGTGGGGTCAAGGACACAAGAAAGGGATAAAAAAGCATCTTGTGTGGAGGAGGTATTTGGAGCAAGCTGTGCTTTATACCTTCTGCTCTTCCTGGTGGGGACGGCCTGCTGAGAACTGCAGAAACTTTTGGCATAAACAACTTCATCTAAACTTCATCCAAACACCTGCACTAAGAGACGTGACCAAACTCCGCCATGACTTCTAGTGGCCTAAGGTTATGTCCCTGCGATGACCTGGTCCCCCCTCGCAGTTCCTGTCTGCAGAAGGTCAAGGCTGCCCAAAGAATTTTACCATTTGTTCTACCCAACACCTGATGTAGGCCCCTGACTCCCGTTCTTAGAACACTGACTAAAATGCTACTAAACTTACAGCTGTAAATATTTCCTCAGTCCCTTTGAGAAATATTTGTATCTCTTACAACCCAGGAGAAACTTTCTCAAAGACCTGAAAGCCATTCCTTTGAAGTGTACTCATCAGGAAGTAGAGGGCTTGTTCCCCATCTGTTGGGAGGGTAGAAAGCTGTCTTCCATAAGCTCCAGTGAGCAGACACAGCTGGCCTGATGCCTTCATACTGACCCACCCTCTGCTCACCTTCTGTAAAGGTTCACTTCCCCAACTCTGCTCAAGTCCCCGCTCTGCTTCCCCTTCCCACTCCCTCAGTCTCCCTTTAAAATGCCAGTGACCTCTGTGCAAATAGGGCTGGAGCTCAGCTCTCTCGCCTGCTGCAGTAGTTACCGAATGAATAAAATCGTTGTTACCGCTTTAATTTCTGTCCAGCTTTGTTTATCCTTGAAGCTGCCCGCTCACCTCAATCTCCCTGGGGGTTAGAGGCACAGAGGAACCTGCCTCAGGCATCTGAGACAACGAAGCCCACTGTGGCTGCATTCGCTCCCCCTGGGGGGTGTAGAGGGTGAGAAAACGTTGACTCACTGCCTTGGGCCTGGCCTGGCCACCCAGGGTGCTGGAGAGGGTGAGAAGGCCTCAGCCAAGGAGGCCTGGGGAGGGGGTGCTGGGCCCACTCGGACAGAGCTGTATCCTCTGGGCTGCGGGGAGGGGCTCGGGCAGGAGGACACTTCCATCACCTGTTTTCTCGCTCGGGAATGCCAGCTTGAAACAGGTCTTGAGGGCATGAAGCCACCCAGGCCAGGAAGTACTGTTTTCTCCCCTCGTGTCTCCTCCTGCCTGAGCTGCGGGGGGGGGGGGAGGACCATGCCTCCTTCCCCGCTCCTGGCTTTCAGCCCCCAGCAGCCCAGGCAGGGGCTGGGCATGGAGTTTGACTCTCACCAGGACTGGACATGCTGATGACTGAAAAGAGATGGCGTGTGTTACTCAAAGTGACTATGGGAATATATATATTCCTATATATATAAATAAAGAGAAAACACAAAATCCCCAAGGGACTTGCAAATATTTTTCCTGGAGAAAAAGAAGCATGGGCTAAAGTTTAAAGGGATGGGAAAAGAAAAACAAAGCTCTACTGGATAATGTCACCAGTTCTGTTTGTTCAACAAACTGCTTGCAGCAGGATGACTGACTGAATCCGGCTCTCATCTTCTCTGCCCAGGCCAGATAAGGGCCTCAACTGGGGGTGGGCCGGGGAGGGCAGGGGGGCAAGTGGGCTGCTGAGGAGAGGAGCGGGCAGCACTGTGTCCTCCACGCCTCTGCTGTCTTGCTCTGCTTGGGGTGATGCTAGGACCCTTCCCCTTTTTTTTTTGGCCGTACCACTCGGCTTCCGGGATCTTAGTTCCCCAAGCAGGGATTAAACCCGGGCCATGGCCGTGAAAATGCTGACTCCTAACCACTGGACCGGCAGAGAACTCCCCCGACCCTTCCCCACTTTAAGTTTGGGGTCTGAGAGTAGAGGCACCCTTGGCCCCATATCTGGTGGAAGTGCCAGAGGTGGCCAGCCTGACATAGAAGTGACCCTTTGCTGCTGTCCTGGACGCCATCTGTAGGAGTAGAAATGGTGATGGGGTTTGTTTGGACTTGAGGCAGAAAAGAGCCAGTGGCCCACTGTGGGATGAATTTTCTGAGGACTCACAGCACCATGAGAAAAGATGTGAATCGATCCCAGAATGGGCAAAAATATACATTGGCCAAAATCAAATATTGTATACGAAGATGTGGACCTCACTAATAATTAGGTCAAACAAGTTAAAACAATAATGAGGTGCCTTTTTTTAACCTATTAAAGAATAAAGATTTAAGTAAAGATTTAAAAGTTTGGTAACGTATTAGCTTGGTGAAGTTGTGTGAATCAGGAACTCTGGCATCCTTTTGGTAGGAATATAAATTGATACTATATTTTGGGAGGACAGTTGGTGAAATTTACGAAAATGAATAAACTGAAAGTGTTGACCCAACAATTAATTCCGCTTCAAAAAGTTTTCTATAATTACACTTGCATGTCTTTGCAAAAATATGAGTACAAGGATGTTGACTGCACCATTGCTTATGATGGTGGCAGCAACAAAAATGAATAACTGAGAATCAATAAAGGTGTGATTAATAAGTTATGGTACATACCAATTATGCTGCTGTGAAAAAGAATGAAGTGAGTATATTTATTTTGAAATACAGCGATCAGTAAGCATATTAAGCAAAATGCAAAGCACAAGACAATATGAATAATATGCTCCTATTCATATGTGTTTTTCAAAAGGGTGTGTGTGTGTAAAGCATGTATACACAGGGAAAGTTCTGGAAAGATACCCAAGAAATCATTGAAGATGCTTCCTTTGGAGAGATGACTGAGTGTCAGGAAGCACACTGAGATTCACGTTCCATCCGTGCACACTGGGTAAGATAAGCAACTCTCAGACCAACAGACCAGGAAACCAGAAGACAGAAGTCTGAACAGGGACGCCTTCGAGAAAAGTTCAGAGTCCCTGTTGTAGGGAATAAATGGAGTCATTGTGATGGACAAAAACAAGATAGCAAGGGATGGAGGGCAACTGGGAAGAGGTAGAGATGCAAATATTAAGCTCTAAGAGCCAGTGATGGGAGGTGTCCAGAGATCCACAGTGAGAGACCTTGCGACCCACGATGAAATGAGTTTCTCTCCTAAGGTTTACCTTAGGGATCTGCTATTTGTACAGGATTTATAGGACATGGCTTGCAAATGGAATAGGGTGTGGATACTCCTATTCCAGAAACACAGCAAAATAGAAAATGCTCAGCCAGGAAAGGGTTTTCAGGTGGAGGTGTTAGAGTGTGGACACCTAGACCCACGGTACACTGAAGTGGGAAGTCTTCCCTCTAGGTTTGAAGACAGTACTCTCTACGGCAATTGTGTGTGTTCAAACATACAACACCATACCAGGTTCCATTAACAACTTGACCATGGCAAAGGGGTAAGGAAACCAAGGAGAATGAGGAAAGGAACTACTAGTATACGAAAGTCTTTTTCAGATGCTTTATTCATGGCATCAATTTTGCACTTAAAAGTTGGTTTTATTTTTTCCAACTTTATTGAGAAATAATTGACAAATATAATTGTATTTAAAGTGTACCATGTGGTGATTTGAATACATATACATTGTGGAATGATGACCGAGATCAAGATAGCACATCTATCACCTCACATGGTTAACTTTTTTTGTGTGAGAATACTCGAGATCTACTCTGAGCAACTGTCAAGTATACAATACAGTATTATTAACTATAGTCACCATGCTGCAAATTAGATCCTCAGATCTTATAACTGAAAGTATGTATCCTTTGACCTACCTCTCCTTATTTCCTCCTTCCTCAGCCCCTGGCTACCATCATTCTATTGTCCATTTCTATAAAATCAGCTTTTTTAAAAAAAAAACAGACTCCACCTGTAAGTGATACCATACAGTATTTGTCTTTATCTGGCTCATTCACTCAGCAGAATGTCATCCAGGTTCATATGTCCTGGCATTACTGATACCCCAGTTACAGGATAAACCACTTCTCAAAAATGTGTGAATAGTAATTATTTTATTACAATTTCTGGTTATTCTTTTAAAGAAGGAAGAGGGAAGGAACAAATTAAGGGAATTTGTGGTGAGGCATACATTTTTGGTATAAGATAACAAAAATTTCCTGTTATTTATGTATCTTGCTAGTTGTGTATTTTAAAATAGCGGCCTCAAAGTGAGAGAAAAAAAGTGAAAGCAGGAAAATGGGAAGAGTGCTTCACACCAACCATTACTTTAGTTTGATTTATATTACTTAGGTAAGAGGCTTAAGAAGCTTAAGTGACACTGAAATAACAATGCTCTAATGATACAGAAAATAATGCTGTAATAACGTTCTAGTGATGCTGAAACAATAATTCGCTATAATGATGCTGATTAAGACTGTAGGTGAGATGCTGAAAATTCAGCATCATTATAGCAAGGAGAATCTCATTGTTGTATTGCTACAAAATAGACACTAAAATTATTTCTAAACCAATTAAAATTTTTGCAAAATTCATTTCTTGGTGTACAGTGTTATAAGTTTTTACACATACATGGATGCTTGTAATGACCACCATAGACAAGATACAAAATAATTTTAATACGCCAAAGAATACCGTCCAGCTGCCCCTTTTTATTCAGACCCTCCCTTCACTCCAAACTCCTGGCAATCACTTATCTGTTCTCTGTTCCTGTATTTTTGACTTTCCAAAATGTCACAGAAATGGAATCATAGAGTATGAGTTTGAGACTCATACCCATTCGAGACTGAGTTTTTCACTTAACATAATACAGAAAGATTTTTTTTTTTTACTATTTTTGAAAGAATGTTTATCTTTGCTGAATACAAGATAAGGAAGGAAGACAAAAAAGATCCAGTTACTGCAGAACTCACATGGATAACATCTTGACATTCTAAAAGAAATGGAGAAGTAATTAAGATACTGCCAAAACACTGTTTTCCTTCGTATATAATGAGAGCTTCGTCTATTTAAAGCATATGGATTCAGATTTGCCTTTTCTATTTTGGGCATGTTCAAATATATGTCCTCTAGAGGCACGTTGGAAGAAAATTCACCTCCCTACAGGCTTCCCTTAGTCTCTGCATATGGAAACATCATTATTCAGAGCTTAATTAAATTTTTTATTTAGTTGGGCACTTGAGCTTATTCTATTGCTAGTGAGATGATCCTTAGCAGCATATTTTCTTGTTCCCTGGAAAACCATTGACCTTCCAGACTATCATAGGTTTATTCAGCCCCGGCCGTGCGGCATAGCACAATTACATGCGACGCAAAATTGAATTGGATCTATAAGAGTTGAGAAGAGCCATGGCTTATATTTTACTGCCTGAGGGGTATTGCCAGCTTCCATCAGTGTGCTCCCACTGCGGTTATAAGCAATGCATTCTCTTTGCTGCTGAGCTCTGCTCTTTCATACGATGGAAACCATTATTTAGGGAGGGAAGTAAATTGTGTTTTGGAATCTCATGGAGATGAACTTATTTAGCAGATAGTTCATACATATTGAGTAAATAAAAGCAACAACCTCCATTTCCAGCTACACACACACACACACACACACACACACACAAACACACATTCATATGTGCTGTCAGAGTTGGGGAGAGGTGACTTTCAGGGAACAATCTACATTGCAAACAGGTTCACTACTGCGTTTTTATTAGTATGCTTCCATAAAGAAGCAGATGTGTGTGAGATGTATAAGACGGGCTAGAGCCTAGAGAATGGCTATATGAAAACTTGATGGCTTTCTTCAAATGGTTAATATCAGACCACTTGAATTGATCAAGTTCTGCAGTGGGCTCAATTCTGTACTTCCTAGGGCTTTCTTTAAAATGTGTTATAATTACCCATGAATTTGTTTTCAGTTTTAATTTTCAGTTGCATTTCCTCTGAGGTTGATTGTATTCTCTATTTGCTTATTAAAAACTTCAGTTTGAAATTATGAAAAGTTTGTGATCAAGAGGCAGAGTAGTTGAATAACCAAGCAGAGCATTGAAATACAGTTTCTATTTTTATCCCCATTGTTGTGCCAAGCAGACTGGGAAACCCTTCCCTGGTTTGTCTTTCACACAGGAGAAAGATAAGGTACTGCACCAAAAACTAAAACATGAGTAGGTCATTGTCTATATTTCGTTGGGCAAGTCAGATCGGCTGATTTCTTCTGGCTGGGCTACCCTGTTTTGAAATCAGGAATGTTGTCATGAAAGATCTGTTTTGAATTGTATAGGTTTGGCTTTTACCCAAACAGCAAAAAAATGCTTCATCATTGTGCTCTGATTACACCTTGAACATACTCTTATAAGCATTGGCTTAATGTAGCTGTTTCTCCCTCTGTTGTCTAGGAGGCCTTCAGTGACAGGAACTTTTCTTTGTACACGTAGACGTTCAATAAAGATTTTTGAATAAATATTTACATATTGAGAATTATAGCTTTTCCATTGTTCCTAGTCTTAAAAGTCAATATACTATGGCTTTGAAAATGAAAGTTTGGAAATCTAGTCTGCTATAAAAATGAGTCAGCCATTTTCCAGGTCATCGCTTCCTATATTGCAAGAATTTCTGAGAGGGCTTATCCAGTATTTTCTGCCCTAGCTTCTGTTTATTGCCATTCTTCTGCCAGTAAGATGCCCAAATGCCAGCGTCTAAGCCTCCATCATTCACTCCTGTGCTCTGCCACGCATGCCTCTGTTGCCCCTTTGGAAGAATGTTGCCCTGAGCAGGGTGGTGTTGTTTCTTCCATTCCCATGGTGGAAACCATTGAGGTGACAAAATGGTACTGCCTTCCCTTCAGTCCTCACTGGGTGGAGCCATGATTGTTCCTCAAGAAATAGAGAGCATGCCCCTTACCTCAACAATGTGGCATACTTTATCATCTAGACTTTTAAACACATTGCCTAGTCTCACAATGTCATCCATGAAAAACTACTCCAAACTTCCACTTTTGGCCATGATGAAATAGCAATGAACAGACATAACTTTCCCCCCAAAACAACTTGAAAACTGGACACAATATATTACACAACTGTTTTCAGACATTAGACAATAGGCAGCATAAGGTTGAAACCCTGAGGAAGAGAAACAAATCCTAAATGTCTCAGCTTTCACTCAAAGGCAAATTCCAGACTGGGAAGGGAGCCCCTTCAAAACACTGGTGGCCTGACTGAGTTGAAGCTCAGGGAAGCTGACTGGACAAGTCTCAATAAATTTAAAAGGACTGATATATTGTAGAGTATATTCTCTGACCATTGAAGAATTGAGGTAGAAAGAAATAAGAGAAAGCTATATGGAAAATGCCTAAATATTTAGAAACAAAAAAACCCCACAAATTTACAAATAATTCATGGGTCAAAAGATATATTACAAGGGCATTTATAAATTATTTGGAACTGATTGAAAATAAAAATGAAGCACATTAAATTTTGTGGATACATCTCAAGTAGTGATTAGAGGGAATTTTATAGCTTTAAATGTTATAGTAGAAAAAAGAAAGGTCTCAAATCAATGATCTAAGCTTATACCTGAAGCTAGAAAAAGAGAAAGAAATTTAACCCAAAGTAAGTAGAAGGAAATAAGAAAACAAGAGCAGAAATGAATGAAATAGAAATTGGAGGAACAATTGAGAACATTTTGAAAAACAACAAATCCTCATTCCATGTTTAAAAACCCAGTTAATTGGTAAGGCTGTTGTCAGACTCACCCAGAAAATAGAAAGAAGGTGCAAAAATGACCAACACCATGGGTGAAATAGGAAACATCTCTACAGATTTTATAGATATTAAAAAGATAATAAAAGAAAACTGAAAAATATATACCAATAAATGTAAAAACTTAGATGAAATGGACAGATTCCTTGAAAGATTTACATTACCAGAACCGACTTAAGGAAAAATAGAAAACTGAATAGTGCCATATCTATTAATGAAATTAAATCCATAATTCAAACTTTCCCACAAAGAAGACTCGAGGCTCAGATTGCTTCACTATTGAATTCAAGCAAATATTTAAGGAAAAATTCATACCAATATTACTCAAACTCTTCCAAATAATGGAAGAGACGGATTTTTTTTTCAATTCATATTATGAAGCCAGCATCACTTTGATTCCAAAACCACAGAAAATACGAGGAAAAAACCCACTACAGGCCAATATCTCTCATGAATAGACACAAAAATAACAAAAACTTAGCAAATAAAAGCTAGCTGTGTGTGTGTGTGTGTGTGTGTGTGTGTGTGTGTGTATTAAGTATGACCAAGTGTGGTTTACATTAAGATTGAAAGGTTGATTTAATATTTGAAAATCAATGTAATTTACCATGTTAACAAAATAAGGGAGAAGACTATATGATCATTTCAAGAAATGCAGAAAAAGCACTTGACAAAATTCAGTACCCTTTCATTATAAAAAAAAATACCTCTCAGTAAACTAGGAAAAGAAGAGAACTTTCTTTAAAAAAAAAAAAAAATTATTAATTTATTTGGCTGTGCCAAGTCTTAATTGCAGCACCTGGGATCGTTGTTGTGGCATGCGGGATCTAGTTCCCTGACCGGGTATCAAACCCAGGCCCCTTGCATTGGGAGCCCAGAATCTTAACCACTGGACCACCAGGGAAGCCCTGAGAACTTTCAGATAAAAGGCATTTATTAAAAAGCTATCACTAATGTCATACTTAATGGTGAAAGACTGAATGCTTTCCCCATAGGACCAGAAATAAGATAAGGATGCCCTTTCTCATGATGATTTCTGTTCATTATTGTACTAGAGGTTCTAGCATGTACAATAGTCAAGGAAAAAATAAAAGGAATACAGATGGGAAAGGAATAATTAAAATGATTTTAATTCACAGAAGACATGATTAAATACTTAGAAATTCGTTTAGAATCTATTAAAAAGCTGGAAGAACTAAGAAGTGAGTTTGGCAAGGTCCTAGGATACAAGGTCAATACACAAAATTCAACTGTATCTTTAATATATTAGCAATGACAGTTAGATACTAAAGTTTAAGAAGTCATTTAGAATAGCATTCAAAAACATGAAATACTTAGGAATAAATTTTATAAAATACATATAAGATTGGTACAGTGAAAACCGCAAAACTTTGCTGAGAGAAATTAAAGAAGACTTAAATAAATGGAGAGATATACCATGTTTATGAATTAGAAGACTCAATACTGTTCAGATGTTAGTTTTCCCCAAATTGATTTATGGATTCAATACAATCTTTTTAGGTAGCGTTTGCTTTCACTTTAGGCAGGGGGGATTTTCCCTCTGAGTTGGTTCATCTATATGTTCTGCTGAGCTGGAATGCCAATGTTGAGCTCATGGTCTCTGGAGTTTGTGCTGCATGTAGAACATGATATTTTTTTACTTGGCTTCTATTAAATTTGATATCTTGGAAATATGCTTGTCTGGGTGGAATATTTCCTTTGGTAGCAAAGGTGAGAATATTGCAAAATTAAATTTTGTAAGATTTTCTGGTTTTAAATTAGCTCTCCACAGAAACCATTCAAGAAGTAAAAAGGGTGAGCTAACTAGTAATAAGTATCTGAGCTCAGTTATTTCAAGGTCATTTGTTACACTAATTGCCAAAACATACCTTTATTCCTCCTTTTCATAAAACAAGTCCAATAACTGGGGTCTCAATTGGCAGTGGTTAAGTTCATAGTGATTTAAGATTCAGGATATTGTCATTGGAAATGGAGTTGACAGCAATGACCCCTTCTTATTCTTTATTGCCTTACTTCTCAAAGGGCAGTCCATAGACAGGAAAAATGGACAACCCCGGGACACATGTAGAACCTCAGACCCCAACCCAGGTCAATTCAAATAGAATCTGCATTTTAACATGATTCACAGGTGATTCCCATGTATGTTAAAATTTTAGAAGCATTGAGCACTTATTTTCCATTACAAAGCCTCCAGCGAATCTGGGCTGGCCCATTTTGTCCTGGAGAGGAGTAAATAGCAGGGATATCACCTGCTATATTATAATCTCACTGGGACAACTTCTCAAACTTAACACATGAAATCTCTAATGACTCTGATTCACTATCTTCCCTGACAAGATTTAGAATCATAAGGAATTGCTTTCAGTTAATATATTATTGAGGTTTCCCAAGCCTTACATTTTGGATTTGACTATATATATATAATTTAAAATTATATATGCTTTAACAAATTCACTACATATGATTGGGACATAGTTAATGAAAATAATTTTAAGACTTGCCTTCTACTTTAGAAAGGAACAATTAAAAAATTTGTGTACATCCTAGGTAGCAGTTCACTCATTCATTCATTCATCTATTTGTTACCTTGTTCATTCCTTGATTATCTATTCATTATCTACAGTGTATCAGGTACTGTATTAAATGCCAAGGATATGAAATGGGGTTAAAACATGGTCCCTGCCTTTAAGAAGGTAACAGCTAAGAAGGAAGGAATTGCCATAAAGCATTGGGTACTATGATGGAGGCATCAACAGGGTCCTGGGGCTAAGGAGAAATTCTACCTTGTGGAGGCAGTGTTTAGGAGGGGCTCAATAGAGGAGATACAGCTTGAGTTGACTATTGAAAGGTACATTGAGGAGGGGTCAATTACATAGAAAAGGTGACCAGCCTTTTTATTTTTTTAAGATTTGTTTGATGTGGACCATTTTTAAAGTCTTTATTGAATTTGTTACAATATTGCTTCTGTTTTATGTTTTAGTTTTTTGGCCACTAGGCATGTGGGATCTTAGCTCCCCGACCAGGGATTGAACCCACACCCCCTGCATTGAAAGACAAAGTCTTAGCCACTGGACCGCCAGGGAAGTCCCCAACCATGTTTTTTAAGAGCCATATATTGTTAAAGTTCATTCATTTGAAATAACATGTGTGTGTGGGGAGTGGGTATGTGAGTGCGTGAGGGGCTTTATAGACATAAAGAGAGTCATGAGGGCTTCCCTGGTGGCACGGTGGTTGAGAGTCCGCCTGCCGATGTGGGGGGCACGGGTTCGTGCCCCGGTCCGAGAGGATCCCACATGCCGCGGAGCGGCTGGCCCCGTGAGCCATGGCCGCTGAGCCTGCGCGTCCGGAGCCTGTGCTCCGCAGCGGGAGAGGCCACAACAGTGAGAGGCCTGCGTACTGCAAAAAAAAAAAAAAAAAAAAAAAAAGAGAGAGAGTCATGAAAGGATGGCCATCAAAATGTTAATGGTACTATCTCAGGTGTTGGCATTTTAGGGGAAAATGAGTAGACCTAGAAGTAAAACATTTCTCATTTTAAGAACAGGCCAATTTCTTTCCACTCTTTAATACTTAACAGTTATATAACCTTTTAAGACATTCCAAACAGATTACTTTTCTTGATTCTCATGTCAACTCTATGAATCTGGTAGCATAAGTGTTGTTACTTTTATTTTACAGATGAGGAGACAGAGGCTCATAGACTCTAGTGCCTTATATAGGGCCACATAGATAGTAAATAAAAAACTATTTACACTCTCCTGAATCTCAGCCTAGATAATCTTGTAAGAGTGGTCCCTGACTTGTAGTTAGCAGACTGGAAGCTGGTTCTAACAATATCCTAAGAGAAAGCAGGGTATGCTGTGAAATAATACATCTAAGCGCTTGTTAGAATTTAAAGACCATTTTACATACATTACAGCAAACTTGTAAAATAGTTTTCTATTAACCATGTTTTACAGAAGAAGAAACTGAAGCTGTATGAGGCTGACTGGCCTAAAGGATGCAAAATAAGTGTGCGGCAGCCCTGAAACTCCATCTTGGTCTCCTGCTCTTTCTGTTACATCATAGTTGTAGAACCTCACTGATCACTCTTAGGTCACAGCACCGACACGACCCAATCTTTGGAAATAACCATCATCCAGGATGAGTAAATTTCAGTGAGTAGCTTTTTCTTCTTTCTTAGGATTTCTTCTCTTCTCTCTCTTTTCCTGCAGATCTTTAGATTACGTGCTTATTTACATCCCGATATATGCAAATTGCTTTTTCCTTTCTCATTTGTTTTCCAAGTTTGTCGAAGACTAGACAACATCTCACACATCTTCATATCATGCATAGCACCCAACACAATGTCCTGCAAATATGAAGTGCTCAAGAGAGGGCTGTTAAGTGAGCAAACAAGTGAAAGAATGAATGGGTGAAGGAACACTGTGGTGATATGTCTAAGGTCACACAGAGACCAGTGTGAAGCAAAAGCAGAGTGAAAGCTCTTGGCTGCAAATCTGGAGATAAAATGACACTGCTCAGCTTAGTAGCAAAATCTTGAGATGAAACAATTCCAACAAATGGTACCAAAAAGCCAAATTTAGACCTCTTGTCTGGTTCTTGTTTTGTGGGTGACACCTGGCAGATTCCATATTTGGGATTCCATTTCCATACAGAATTGAAATTTGATCAAGTTTTTAACCAAAGTAGTCAAAGAAAATGCACAATGACTGCAAATGCAATGCCTGTGCCAGTATCCAACCTCAGTGGTCCATCCATTTTCAACTCTGCCACCCAATATCTACTAGACATTACAGAATCCAGTTAACATTTTCAGACTTCAGTATTCTTCACAGCTGACCAATAATGTTTGTGTGGGGTGAGGGTGGTATTCCTAGATAACCTCTAGGAATTTTTCAGCTCTAGGGTTTTGACCTTATGCTGCCATGTATAACTGCAATTCTCTTTTCAATTGCTCAAAGACAATTTTTCTCAGATTTCATGTGTAATTATGGTGGTGGGTGTGCTGAAATTGAAGAGTTGCGGACAGAGAGGGTGCTCAAAGAAAGACTGCTAGAATAACGACTCCTGCTAGAAGTGCTCTAACTTAAAATATTTGTTTGACAAATATATATTGAATGCCTCTGGTGTTCTAGGCCCTGGGGTTATGAGATGAACAAAATAGTTAGGCATGAAACATCATAAGTTAGTGAGAAGCCCCCTAAGGAGGGGGCTTAGTTCAAGGAAGGACAGCAAGTATGAAATCTAGACTTGGAGGAAAGAAGGAAGCCAGTGTGATTGGAATGTGGAGAGTTAGGAGAGGGTCATGTAGGATGTGGCCGAGAGACTGATCACAGCTGAAATGACATGAAAGGTGCAGTCTGAAAATGTCCTTGGGGTTTAGCAACATCGTTGAGCTTGAGTGAGCTCCTGTCTTTGGAGGACTGGTGGGGCAGCAGCCACAGCAGAGCAGGTGGAGGATCGTCCAGGAGATGAGGCCACAGATATGATGAAAATGGGCACTATTTTGAGAAATTTGGTTGTGCCAAAGGAGGAGGGAAAG
>NW_006784126.1:1188376-1237596 GCF_000442215.2 Lipotes vexillifer | reverse complement strand
GAAAGAGGGAAATAGATGGGGATGAAAGTTTTTGATTTTCTTCTTTGTTTTTAGTGAGAAAACACAGAGTAGAGAGGTAGAGGTTGAAGACATAGGAGAGAGAAGTGACGGGATTCTCACTAGTTGAGATACTAGTTGAGGAATGGGTTATGGAGCACGTGTGGAAGATTCTGCCTTAGGTGAAGGGACATACTCTTGTATTGTAAACCCTGGACAGATCATGGGGAGGGGGTGGGGTTCTGAGGTTTTCCTAGTGGATCCCTGAAGAAATGGGTCCTCTAGATGCCAAAGTGATCAACTTGCATGAATGGTCTACATGACTCACCAAACCAATGGAGAACTATGAGATTATGACAGAGCCCCTCTGAGTGTGTAGTACTGAAAGGAATGTTGAGAAATATCCATGTGATACTCTGAGTAGCTGGAATCCTTGTTAATGTAGCTTGTCTTCTGCAGAACATATAATGCTTTGTTAGTTATTATTCTCCACTAGTTTGGAGACTAAAACACTATAAACAGAGAGTTTGCAGTAAGATCTAAAGTAAGATACAGATATTGATTATCCAGTCTCAAACCCAGGGATTATAGGTCTGTATCCTGTGATGAGTTGAAGGTGTACTGAGTATCAAAGATAATCATTCTCCAGTTTTCCCCATTTCTACCAGATGCTCCTTTTCTACCCACCCCCCGCCCCGCATTTTCCTTTTTCCCAGTGATTCTCTTTCCTGCTCCTTTTGGATACAGATCTCTGGTGGGCCCTGTTTGCCCATATCCTTGGGCCAGTAAGTTTGATCTCAATTCATCTTATTC
Organism: Lipotes vexillifer; assembly: GCF_000442215.2. Taxonomy (NCBI): domain Eukaryota; kingdom Metazoa; phylum Chordata; class Mammalia; order Artiodactyla; family Lipotidae; genus Lipotes; species Lipotes vexillifer. The sequence continues at coordinate 1,236,786 of NW_006784126.1, read as the reverse complement.
TCAGATCTAGTCGAGTCTGTACTAAGGTATAAAAAGACACTTCAGTGAACTAGGTAATCTTGTTTGCTATTACTCAGTTATAAAATATTAGGGAGGCAGTAAAGAACCTTCCAAAAGACATCACAAAGCTTTGGCAACCTCTACATCTGATACAAAATATATGTGTTTTAAAAAATTTTTATTGGAGTATAGTCGATTTACAATGTTGTGTTAGTTTCTGCAGTAGAGCAAAGTGAATCAGTTATACATATACCTACATCCACTCTTTTTTAGATTCTTTTCCCATACCCGTCATTACAGAGTACTGAGTAGAGTTCCTAATGACTCAGTTACCAAGAATGAATTGGCAGTAAGAGTTCCTCAGTGACTGGGTGATGCTGAAGATCATCTCTGACCAGTCCTCAGAAGGCTTCAAAGGTCTTCCAAATGTTTTCTTAACTCGCTCCAGTGACTCCTTAAGTCATGGCTGAGGGCTGGGTTCTATTAGATTGAGCAGGGAATGGCTAAGAAATCCTGTGCCAGGCATACAGTTAATGTAATTTCTTTTACTCAGAATTCTGCTATCTGTCTAATCTGGTCGTCAATTCTCTTTTTCCAGATTTGGCATCGACAGTGGAAAGAACCAGTTAGGATACCCCTCTTTTCTGAGTGATTCACACCGTGTTTACCAAAGAGAGTAACTGGTTTTTCCATTGCCTTTGACAATCTTCTGAATATTTTGACAATAGAACACCAAAATTATGTGAATAAATGAATAGAATCCACAATCACAGAATACATACACACGTACCATAGATTTTAATATAACACACCATAGCATGGACTCAACAGGATTTGCACTAGGACCTGGCACCAAATTTAGGATTTCTTCCACACTACTGTAATTAACAAATAACAGTGAGAGTTTGGCCACCCATATATCCCAGTCTCTATGTTGCTTTCACTATCATAGCACAAGACAGCATTGGATTTTTACAGAAACATTTCTTATAACTACTTTAAACAACAATCTTCCCAGTTGTTTCTTCTTATAATCATAGAAGAAAAATAAAATATCTGTAAACACCACCAGACTGCATTTAAATGTAAAGGCTTAAATTGTTTTTTCTTTTAACATCTTTATTGGAGTATAATTGTTTTACAATATTGTGTTAGCTTCTGTTGTATAGCAAAGTGAATCAGCTATATGTATACATATATCCCCATATCCCCTTCCTCTTGGGCCTCCCTCCCACTCTCCCTATCCCACCACTCTAGTTGGACGCAAAGCACAGAGCTCATCTCCCTGTGCTATGTGGCTGCTACCCACCGGCTATCTATTTTACATTTGCTAGTGTATATATGTCAATGCTACTCTCTTACTTCGTCCCAGCTTACCCTCCCCCCTGCCTTTTCCTCAAGTGCATTCTCTACGTCTGCATCTTTATTCCTGTCCTGCCCCTAGGTTCTTCAGAACCATTTTTTTTAGATTCCATAATATGTGTTAGCATATGGTATTTGTTTTTCTCCTTCTGACTCACTTCACTCTGTGTGACAGACTCTAGGTCCATCCACCTCACTACAAATAACTCAATTTCATTTCTTTTTATGGCTGAGTAATATTCCATTGTATATATGTGCCACATCTTCTTTATCCATTCATCTGTCGATGGACACTTAGGTTGCTTCTATGTCCTGGCTATTGTAAATAGAGCTGCAATGAACATTGTGGTACATGACTCTTTTTGAATTATGGTTTTCTCAGGGTATACACCCAGTAGTGGGATTGCTGGGTCATATGGTAGTTCTATTTTTAGTTTTTTAAGGTACCTCCATACTGTTCTCCATAGTGGCTGTATCAGTTTACATTCCCATCAATAGTGCAAGAGGGTTCCCTTTTCTCCACACCCTCTCCAGCATTTATTGTTTGTAGATTTTTTTGATTATGGCCATTCTGACCGGTGTGAGGTGATATCTCATTGTAGTGTTTTGTTTTGTTTTTTTTTTTGCGGTACGTGGGCCTCTCACTGTTGTGGCCTCTCCCGTTGCGGAGCACAGGCTCCGGACGCACAGGCTCAGCGGCCATGGCTCACGGGCCCAGCCGCTCCGCGGTATGTGGGATCTTCCCGGACCAGGGCACGAACCCGTGTCCCCTGCATCGGCAGACGGACTCTCAACCACTGCGCCACCAGGGAAGCCCGGAAGACACATTTTTTAATGTGACAAAGCATATCAATGTAAAATCAACAAACTAGAGCCTAATTTAATAGTGAAATTCAAAAACATTCTCTTTAAAATAAAAAAAAAAATCATAGATGATCCTTCACCAAAATTATTATTTAATTAATACTCTGGAATTTCAGGTCAATGTTATGAGATCTGAAACTGGATTAATATATTAGAAAGGAAGTCTCAGCATTATTATTTCTGGATGACCTTATCACACACTTATCATACATTTTTGTACATAGACAACTCAAAGGCTTGACAGAAAAATTCTAGGAATTAATTTTAAAGTCCAATGAAATGGCGGGATACAGGATAATCACACCAAAAATCAACTTTTAAATGAATTTTAAAGGTTGCCAGAAATGAATTTTAATATAATGCAAAAAGAAGTGTCACTCACAATTGCAACCGATACTTAAATTGCCTACCAAAAATTTTACAGATTTCATAGTATTCATAAAATAATCCCAAAGAAGGAGCTTAAAAAAAGTGCAGATTGTCCTCGTAATAATCTCTGGGGAGGGGTGGGGTGGTATGGCATGGATAACTTCCTCAGAATGAATTTGAAAGAAGTACAAAAGCAAATTTTTTCTCGAGGTCACTTTGAATATTCATCAGGGTATTCTAAGTTATAATCATGCCTAATGATCGTATGGTGAAAACAGTGAAGGGGCCAATAGTATATCTTGAATGTATGGTTATCTGATGGCTTAGATTGATTTAAAGACAGATTAAGAGAGAAGGACCACAGAATCGGTTTGGGAAGGATAGCTGTTGGGATTGGGTGACGTGTATAAGGAGGTTCATTATACTCCTCTGTCTATTCTTTTCTACTCTTGTGAATGTTTGAAATTTTCTATAATAAAAAATTAAACAAACAAAATTAAAACAGCCGTTCTTTATATAGGCTCAAATGATCCATAGAGGGATCTCAGTGGCTCAATAACTCTCCTGGAATCATATACAAAATGTTGTATGAGTGGGCATACTTGCATTTGTTTCTAGGGAGGAGGTCCAAAACTCTGATCAGATTCTTAGGAGTCTATTTGGCTAACATCAGAGCAATTGGAGTAAATAGCTTTTCTAGCCTTTAGCCAACCCTCCATGAGGATTAGTTTTTGCAACTAATGTTTATAACTGCAACTGGGAAATAGAGTCTTTAAGGGTATGATCTCTTGCACAGACCCTGAAGTACAAATGAGACTTGCCAAACCATGAAGATCCTTGAAATTGTATGATGAAGAATTCATGACTGAGGAACCTAAGACCTTATAGGAAAACAGAGTTGGGGAAATTGAGGATGCAAGTGAAACCACGAAATCTGTTCTAATATGCTTTAAAGTTGTTAAAACAACACAACTGGGGTGACATTAAATAAAGCAAGTGAAAGTAACATTTTATAAATCTTAAAAGAGTCATTATGGGCATGATAAAATAAATTGCTATTTACCGTTTCTAACTGGAGAAACTTATTCATCATCCCCCACTGAGCTGCTTTCAAATTCATTTGCTTTGCTGCTGATAATGTGCATTCTAAAAACCTCTCCCCATCCTACCTCCCACTGCCTGGTTTGTCTCATTCTTGGTCCAAATGTTCAGACCTTTAAATATTGTCACTAGAAGTTGTTGATTCCCACCTGCCAAGCCCACGATGTTCTAAAGACAAATAGAGTGAAATAGCACTTAAGAATGTTTTAATACCCTTTCTTAGAAAAGACTGGATTCTAGGATGATTTTTTTTTTCTCAACTTCCAGTGAATCACAAATGGTTTCATTAGAAAACTTCTGTCATTTACTTTGTCTCTTTTCCTTTTATAAGTAAATTGTTTTAATGAATAAGCAAAAGTCCAAAATTGCATCTGTGATAATGATGATCGCTAATGATTACTCTGTGCCAGGCATTTTTCTATGTGCTTTGCGTGTATTAACACGTGCAGTTCTCATGTCAACCCTAGGAGGTAGTATCAGAAAAATTATCTGAAACTTAGAAACAGATAAAAGGGATAAGTGGGTGTCTTTCCAGGGTATTGCTGGACTTGCAAGTTTGATTTTCTATTGCCTAGATAGACTATTTTACCCTTTGTACAGGCAGAGGTTGACTTGTAGATTTGTGTTGAGACATAAATAATTTCTATTGTGTTGGTGGACTGGGGGTGGGGCGGGGGGGGGTGGAGGGTAGTGATAATCCCAAAGGTTATGGTTTATTGTCCTCTTGTACATTAATCAATTTTGTTTCTAATCTGTCTCTTATCTGAACCTTTGTTTATTAAATTGCCCATAAATGCCTACCTTCTCAAATGCCCTTTGGTCCAGTTTTAACGTTTTACTCTTCATTAAGTAATGAGTTAAATAAAACCATTGACAGATTCATTTTTTTTAAACCTTTTGAAAATCATTCTCTGACACTAAGCATTTGCTCTATAATTTCTCATGATTGTATATTATCCTGTTTTGTGCACTACAGTCAATTTACTCAATGTATTCCCCAGTTGCAGGATATTGAGGTGGCTCCCAATATTTTTATTTTTAAGAAAAAATGCTATATTAAATATTTTGTGGCTAAACCTTTGTATTTTGTTGAATTATAGCAGTACAAATGAAATTTCTGTGTCAAAATTGTTAACATTCTAAAGACTTTTGGTAGACACTACTCAGTTGCCCTCCAGAAATTTTGTACCAGTTTATACTTCAGCAGAATATGAGAATACCCACTTTTGGGGCTTCCCTGGTGGCGCGGTGGTTGAGAGTCCGCCTGCCGTTGCAGGGGACGCGGGTTCGTGGCCCGGTCTGGGAAGATCCCACGTGCCGCGGAGTGGCGGGGCCCGTGAGCCATGGTCGCAGAGCGTGCGCGTCCGGAGCCTGTGCTCCGCAGTGGGAGAGGCCACAACAGTGAGAGGCCCGCGTACGGCAAAAAAAAAAAAAGAAAGAGAATACCCACTTTCATTCTTCAGAGCCCTTCTTCCCTTAATGATTCCCAACAGGAGTGACTCATACATGTATTAAAAGAACTGATGAAAATGTATAATAAAAATTTTGAGAAAAAGGAACTTAGAGTTGGGGATAATTTTCTGCATTACGAATTAAGGGCAGATTGTATGATTTGAGAATCAACTGAGTAGGGCTGACAATATTTATTTCCTAACTGATCTAACTAATATGCCTGGATAACTGTCTAATTCTGCTTTGTGTAAAGATAGGGCAATGCATTACTTGCAGACAGAAGCAAATTCTTTCCTACCTTCTCTCCCTTCCACCTTCCTTCACTTCTTCCCTTCCTTACTTCCTTTTTTTTTTTTTTTCCTAGAAAACATATCTGGATGCTCTACAAACCATAAATGGCCAATTAAAGGCCACAAATTTTTATCTCATAAAGCACAACAACCCTAATTTCAGCGTGGAAAACACTCACAATCTTTATTAGGAACATCTAATTATGGCCTTGCACAAATAAAAAAACTCTGAGAACACCTAAATTTTAGTAATATCACTTCCTTCATATAATCATAATCTATTATTTATTTATTTTTGGCTGCGTTGAGTCTTTGTTGCTGCGTGCGGGTTTTCTCTAGCTGTAGCCAGTGGGGGCTACTCTTCATTGCGGTGTGCGGGCTTCTCATTGCAGTGGCTTCTCTTGTTGCAGAGCACAGGCTCTAGGCGCTCAGACTTCAGTAGTTGTGGCTCGCGGGCCCTAGAGCACAGGCTCAGTAGTTGTGGTGCACAGGCTTAGTTGCTCCACGGCATGTGGGATCTTCCCAGACCAGGGCTTGAACCCGTGTCCCCTGCATTGACAGACAGATTCTTCACCACTGCACCACCAGGGAAGTCCCCGTAATCTATTTTTATAATGAAAGTTAAAACTTATTTCCTAGGGCTTCCCTGGTGGCACAGTGGTTGAGAGTCCGCCTGCCGATGCAGGGGACACAGGTTCTTGCCCCGGTCCGGGAAGATCCCACATGCAGCGGTAAAGGCTGGGCCCGTGAGCCATGGCCGCTGAGCCTGCGCGTCCGGAGCCTGTGCTCCGCAACGGGAGGGGCCGCAACAGTGAGAGGCCCGCGTACTGCAAAAACAAACAAACAAACAAAAAAACATCTTATTTCCTGAAGTTAAAGAAAAAAGAAAAACAAACTAAGTGATTTTAACAAGTTTTTTTAGTAAATGTTTTGAAGTGCATATGACATGGCAATTTCATTTATCATCTCCATTGAAAACTTAATCCTATTTTCTAGGCATGAAAAATATAAATTTTCTAGATTTGTGATTTCTTAAAGTTCACTGCTAGAACAAGTCCCATAACACTGCTGTTACTACTCCTAGTTTTAAAAACTTTCAGTGCTTTATGAATGTTTGTTTTATTATTTAATGAGAGATGTCACAAGGTCCAGACAAAGAGTGAGTTGCTGGAAACTTATTTAGGGCTCAAAGAACTAAGAGGACGGGGAGGGGCAGATGCAGGTATGAGAATCCAGTGCTTCCAGAAAGAACTTAAATGCATTTTCCTCTTATTGGCAAAGACTTTCTAATAGAGTGAAAACATTGACACTTTGTCTTGAACACTTCATAGCTTTCCATTCAGGCCCAAGTCATCTCAAGTTGAGAGGGAACTATATATACTAACTAGTGTAAACTCATTAATATACTCAGGTTTGAACATGAACAAACCTCAGAGTCTGATGGTAGATTAGGTAGCCTTTGCCTCAGTCTCTGGGATTCCCCAGGGAGGTAGGAACCAGGCAGAGAGAAGAGAAGGAGGTAAGCAGGGGATGGCTGAAGAATCAGAGAATCCCAGGAGCTGTGCTCCCATCTCACCAAATGGCTAACCTGATATCAGACCCGTGTTGGGAAAAAAATACCCCTGTTATGCTGTTCCAGGAACTGTGTGTTATTCTTTTGTGTGTTTACTGAATTTCCGCTAAAAGCACTTAGCTCTTTCTAATTCTTAATGTTCCAGGCTTTCATAACCATTAAGGTGAACAACAACCAAAGAGTCACCAAAGTCATTAACCTCTGTGCTCGAATATCCAGATGTTGGGGGATGTTTACCAGAAATTTTCCCTAACAAGCCAGGCCACTTTGGCACGGGGTTTTGCGTATTGTTAGAAAGGCTTTCTTACAAATATGTTCAAGAATATCCTCTTTGGCCAAAGGGCCAGACCTCAGGTTTGAGATGCTAAAGATTTATTTCTAAATTGAGACATTTTCAAGACAAAAAGACAGGTCTGGTCGGAAATTAAAACCAAGTCTAGAGAAAGGCTTAAATGGCAAAGAGAGTTTGAAGGGTTGAGATTTCTGCCTACTATAAAGTATAGTTTTAGGACACCTGAATGTAGCTTTAATGCAATGAACAGTTTGGGTCAGTGAATAAAACATTCTGTGAGCCATAGAATTCATACTCTTCCCCAACTCCAGTTGCAAGTACTCTACATACCTAAATTCCCATGAAAAACATTTTAACTGAAGAAAGCAGGGCACTGTATAATGATTTCCCCAAGCTTCTCTGTCTGATTTCCTTGAGGAAATCTGTTTTCCTTGAAGTTCAGCGTTTGCAGATATCTGCCTGATGTGTCACTCCTGGCTTCTTCACTCACTAAGACCAGCCCAGTGCTCTAGCCCAGCACTTGAGTAGAGGTAATATCTCAGGTGACAGGCCCTGGGGGACCCAGAGAAATCCTGGAGCTGCTACAGTTTGGGGTCTCCAGGGTGCAGCTATTGTAGTACCAGCCTGAAGCAGAATAGTAGGATAGCCACACGAAGAGATGCTTTAGAGGGGATATTGGGCCAGCCCAGACCCTTGAAGACTTTCTCTGAATGGGATTATGTACAATGAGTTTATAGCCTGAGGGTATTAGAAATATAATTATTTGTCCTAGGATTAGGTAAGAACAGGATTTGTATCCGTGAAAGAGGAGAAAGAAGTTGAGATGGCTTGTTTCTCAAAACATGTGTCTGTATTTTATCCTACGTCAGACCTCAGATTTAACTTAACCATAAAGAGTTGGACAATTACTTAATTTCATGGTTGCCTTACACTTTACTGCCTTTCAGGTCACAGAGAAAACATGTGTGAAGGATGGAAAATAAAAGGTAAATGGCCCTTTTCAGGTTGGGGTGGTGGAGAAGAAAACTGTGGCTGAGAGGGTGTGGTCAAGAGTCCTTGGGCGCCTCAAAGAGGCACTCCAGGTCAGTGCCCGGTGATCCATGGAGGCAGTGAAGCATCTTGGGTAACAAGAACTGGAGACAGACGTCGTCTGCAGGCTCTTCCCTGAATATCTTTCAAGATCTGATGTGACAAATCAGAAGAAAATGCCAAAGATGTTTTCTTATGAGTGGAGGGTTTGATCCAGAGGACCTTCAGGGAACTCTTTAGAAAATTGTAGTATTTAATAGGTCTAAGAGACTTCCCTGGTGGTGCAGTGGTTAAGAATCCATCTGCCAACGCAGGCAACATGGGTTCGAGCCCTGGTCCAGGAAGATCCCACATATCGCAGAGCAACTAAGCCCGTGTGCCACAACAACTGAGCCTGCACTCTGGAGCCCACGAGCCACAACTACTGAGCCCATGCACCGCAACTACTGAAGCCCATGCACCGCAACTACTGAAGCCCATGCAGTCTAGGGCCTGAGTGCCACAACTACTGAGTCCGCATGCTGCAACTCCTGAAGCCCACGTGCCTAGAGCCCGTGATCTGCAACAAGAGAAGCCACTGTACCGAGAAGCCCGTGCACTGCAACAAAGAGTAGCCCCTGCTCTCCACAACTAGAGAAAGCCTGTGCACAGCAATGAAGACCCAACGCAGCTAAAAAATAAAAAAATAAATAAATAAAAAAATAAATAAATAAACAAAAGGTCTGAGATCCATTGTTTCCAAATCATGTTGTTACCAAACTGAACTTGCGTCCGCTCCCCTGCCGAACAGCAAAGCCAATTTATTGACACTGGGTTGTGGTGAAGGAAAGTACAGTGTTTATTGCAGGGCCCAGCAAGGAGAACAGGCAGCTCATGCACAAAAAGCCCGAACTCCTCAGTGGCTTTGAGGGAAGGGTTTTTATTTTTTTGTTTGTTTTTATTTTTTATTTTTTTAAAAACAATTTGTATATTTATTTATTTATTTTTGGCTGTGTTGGGTCTTAGTTGCGGCACACAGGATATTTCACTGTGGCATGTGGTCTTCTCTCTAGTTGTGGTGCACAGGCTCCAGAGCACGTGGGCTCTGTAGTTGTGGCATGTGGGCTCACTAGTTGAGGTGCGTGGACTTAGTTGCTCCGGGGCATGTGGGATCTTTGTTCCCCCACCAGGGATCGAACCCACACCCCTTGCATTGGAAGGCAGATTTTCAACCACTGGACCACCAGGGAAGTCCCTCAGGGAAGGGTTTTTAAAGGCAACATCTAGGGTGAGAGCTGCAGCATGCACAGCTTTCTTCTGGTTAGTTGGTAGTGAGGTAACAGGGTGGTGTTTCCAGAATATTAATCATCAACCTTCTGGTTCCAACCAGTCTGGGGTCACGTAGTCACCATCCTCCACCTGAGTGGGGGTCTTAGTTCCTGCAGAAGCACTCAAAGACAAGTGTCAGATTGTTAATATATCCCTTGTGGAGGAACTAGGATTCTGTTTTATTGCCGAACTATTGTCATTACTTTTCTTGCTTAACTGCTTTTCCTTTGTTTCTGCATTCCCTCATTTCCCTAATTAGTAACTGTTTGAGTCTGCTCTTTGGAACACAGGGAATACCTAGGAGACTAAAGTTTTTTTCTACAAACAAGAAATGGGGGAAACAGAGGGGTTTTGTTACCTGGGACATCCCAGCAGGGTCCTGCTTGGTTTCCTTGTTACTTCAGATACTGCAAATTGTGGTTCTGAAATAATTAGCCTCAGGATAGAGTACCTGAACTTTCTGAATGAAAGTACCCTGCCTTTTGAAAAGCTCTTAACTACAGCTAATTTGATTTTTCTACATGGTCCCTGTGTTCTTTTCATTTCTCAGAAACCAATTTCAGAGGTAAACAGTTATCTGTCAATTTCACTAGATTAAACAAATGTAATATAATTGTACAATTCTTCACTATTTCCCAATTACTTTTCCTTTGCTTCAGATTGATGAAGGAGCATTTACGGATGACATTAACTTGTTGATCTAAATCCTATGCAACTTAGTTTCCAAATAAATTGACATTTATTTTCTTTCAATGTGATACTGCAAATGTAGGGCCAATATTTATCATGCAAATAAGTATTTTATGCACATGGGTTTATTTCCAATTTCGTTTCTTCTCATTACTTCTTCAGCTATTTTATTCTGATATCTCTCAAATTACTGCAGACTCTCTATGGAAACTTTTCAGATTTAACTTAAGTGTTTTCTACAACGATTTCTAATCCTGGCCGGAAATATCAGATGATGAAATATATAGATTTCAGGCCTTGTTTGGCATCAGTATGAAGTGCAATGGATATATTTTTTTATACTGGTTCAAAACAAACACTAATAATGTTAGGTTACAAATGTATATTGGTTATAATCTACAAACTCCTAAGATTTGAAAAAAGCTGTTAAAATTGTTGAGTGTATTGCACAGCTGGATGCCAACAATAGCCATAATAATAGTTCTGTGTCCCAGGAGTTGAAATAAGCTTTTTCCATGCATTCCCCCACTTAATCCTCATAACACATTTGAGGTGGATATTACAGATAAAAACTGAAGTTTAGAGGTTAAGGAATTTATCTGAATCACATAGCTAGTAAGAAGCAGATTCAAGACTTGAACTTAGGTTTTTGGTACTAGTGCCTTATATTCCCAGAAAGCCTCCTTAGTCAGATTTGGAATCATAAATACATAAATGTAGTCATACTTTTCCTCAAAGTTCATTAGATCTCATTCTTTGGTTTTCACAATTTTTAAATTTCTTACTTTAAAATTTTGTCTCTATGAATTACCATATATGATGATATTTAGCATCAAGGAAATAGGCTGATAGTTGATATGAGTACTCAACTTGCTATCCATAATATTTTAAGAAGTTCATAAGTTTGTCTTTGCAATATACCTAAATTCTAATTTGTGGTTGAAACAACGTGACTGTATACTGAAACTACACTTGTGTCCACCCTACCATCGAATCATTTTATTCTAATTCCTAGGGTTTCCAGATGGCATTAACTTCTCTGTCTTATGCCTGACTCCTTCCTGGGTAATTTCATGCAAAAGGGCAGGAATTTTTCACGTCTTATAAATCAAATCGACTTCAAAGTCCCTCTGACCTTGACAGCTTATTCAGTGAATAACACACCTCAGCCACTTGCAGAAACAGGCTCTCTAGGTAACATGCCTCCTGAATTCACTGTTGGCACAAGCTGGCAATGATAACATGAATTTCTTACTCCTGTCTTTTCATCCTATTGTATTATTCTATCCTGGATATGTATGTATCTTTTGGGGGATTAAAAGCTAATTGTACCATTATTTAGTTTGACTTATCAGCAGGCATTTGGATTCTGAATGGTCTCATTTATGATGAATCAGGGCTCTAATTAGTTAACTGAAAGGTGTCAGATTCCAAAGAATGTGTTTTCATTTCTAATTTTGGTCCAGAAATAGAATTTAATGTTCAGAAAAATAAAATCACCTCAGCCAGCGTTCAGTACACAACACGTTAACCATTATGGTTTCTTTGGCTGCTCTGAAGTTCTTTGGATTTGCACAGATTTGATTTTGCTTTCAAGGCTCCCACCAAGACCTGTTCTTATACTATTGGAATTGAGTAACCATTGAAGGAATTCAAAAGATGACCCTTTGACTTTTTATTTTATATTATTGTCTTGCAATAAAGTATATTTCAAAGAAAAGCTAATATAGAAAAGAAAATCCACAAGATAATATATCAGAATTGAATCTCATGTTCTTTGCAACTTCCCCAAGGCCGGTTTTCAACTTACGCTGTTTTCACAATAAAGCAGCTGATTTCACATAACATCTGTCGCTATGGTGACAACAGGACAATGATAGCTGGAAAACTAATAGTGTTTTTCCAACTTGCTTTCTGGAATGTTCAGCGGACACGGAAGCAGCAGCAATGCAATTACTGAAGGGAGAGGTTAGCAGGCGCTGACCCATCCAGTGAGGCGCTGTCTCTGCTCCAAATCAAGAAGGACAAGGGCCTTTTCCAACCATTCCTCTCGAGTTCTTGCACGTGTCCAACCTTTACCTGTTTGACTGCCTGAATTCCTTGAGAAGAACGGAAGGAAAGAAAGAGGGATGGAGAGATGGAAACATAAGTAGCAATGTCCTGGCTCCAAATGATGTGAACTGAAGCAAGCTCTGTGGGAAGGGAGGGAAAAGCCGTGGGAATGGGATCTGGGTGTAAATGGGGAGAAAGAAAAGAAGGCATGGAGGTGCAGCTGGCTTTCAGCTGTGTGGCAGTTAACACAGCTTATGTGGTTAACGGGTCTACAAGCATTAGCTTTCTATACGGTAATGTACGTGTATGCCCCTGTGTCTGTGTAGCATTAACTGAGCACAGATAAAAATATGGCAGGGTACGTGGGTTCATGTAAGTGGCTAACATGGGTTACCTTGGAGATGGGGATCCCAACATCTAGTGACTTAAGACAACAGTAAACATTTTATTATGACTCTTGGTGTCTGTAGGGCAGGCATTCAGGAAGGGCTCAGCTGGGTGATTCTGGCTCAGGGTCTCCCACGTGGGTCAGTCAGACAGTGGCTGAGGCAGTGGAGGTCTGGAGCAGCTGGGGACGGACGGTGCATCTCTCTCTTTTTATATATATGTGGTCTCTCTGCAAGCCTTCCTCACTGCATGGTGGCCTCAGGGTAATTGAATGATTGAAGATGTCAAGGAAGTGTATTCCACCTTCAAGAGGGAGTATTTCAGCTAAGAAGGCAGAAGCCGCATCATCTTTTATGACTCAGCATTGGAAGGCCAGCAGAGTTGCATCTGCTACGTCCTGCTGGTTACAAGTGAGTCACAAATCTGCCCAGGTTCAAGAGGAGGGGAATTAGATTCCCCCTCTGGTGGGGGAGCAACAAGATTCTAGAGAGCATGTGGGATGGGAGATATAGTTGTAGTCATCTTTGAGAAATGCCATCTGTGGCCGGTGCTTAATTGGGAAGGATTTAAGGGCCACACGCAGGGTGTATGGGAATGCTGTAAAGTTCTGATGTGTGGGAGTAGATGTGTGAGTCAGAAGGGGACACATGCTGGGGCCCTGGGTCATGTATTTGCCTTCCATGCGCTATGCGCTTTCTTTCTCCAGCCCTTTTATAAAATGAAAGTGCCCTGCCAGGAATATTCCTATATTGTTTTCTTCTTTGACAGAATACATCGTCTGCAAACCAAAGACAAAACAAAAACACAGGGAAAAGAAACAACCCCTTCTCCACAAAAAATCCAGAGTGACTTAGAGAACAGAACATAGCAAGGGAGTATATACAGTATGTAGAAAAGATTTTTGGGGGGAAAACCCCCAAACCAGAGCCTGGTTCCAAAAGATGTCATAGGAACCCACAGCTGTAAAGACTACAAAATACAGAGAATATCTGTGTATTTTTGGGGTGGAGATTGTCTTGGGGGTAAACTTCTTAGGAAAAAAATAATAAAATTTGACAGAATGTTTTACATGGAAATTAAAAGCTTCAGTATGGCAAAAGAAAACATTAAAAAAAGTTAATAGTCAAACAATCAGATAGGCTGGGAAAAAAATGTTTGCAATAAACACAGCAGAGGATTATATTTCAAAGAGCTTCTAGCAAATGTACAAGCAAGTTATAAACAATCCAGTAGAAAAATGGCCTGAGGATATCAACAGGCAGTCCACAGAAAAGAAAGGGAAAAGGTCCAATAAATAGATGAAGCTTTGTCATCTGGGAAATGCAAATTAAAACAAAAATGAGCTACCATATTTAACCATTAGATTCCAAAATTAAAAATGATAATATCAAATGCTGGCTAGGGTATGAGGAACTCATATGCATTGTTGGTGAGATTGTAAAGTACCATAATTTGTACAAGAATTATCTGGGGGGCTTCCCTGGTGGCGCAGTGGTTGAGAGTCCGCCTGCCGATGCAGGGCACGCGGGTTCGTGCCCCAATCCGGGAGGATCCCACAGGCAGCGGAGTAGCTGGGCCCGCGAGCCTTGGCCGCTGAGCCTGCGCGTCCGGAGCCTGTGCTCCGCGGCGGGAGAGGCCACAGCAGTGAGATGCCCGCGTACTGAAAAAAAAAAAAAAAAAATTATCTGGTATTTTTATTAAAGTTGAAAATGCCTATATTTTTAACATAGCAATGTATGTCTTTGAGAATATATTTAACAGAAAAAAACTTATGTATCAATGTTTACATTAAAGAATGTTTATTACAATTTTCTTATTTACAAAAGCTAGATAAAACAGAAGGTCTGTGAATATGGTAATGACTGAATTTTTAAAAGGTGGAATTTTAGTCTATAGAATACTGTGTAGTAAAATAAAATAAAAAGGTATATCGCTGTTTCTTGTCTTAGACATAATTCAGTATATAATAAAGGGAAAAAAGTTACAGAATAGTATTTTTGTGTATATGCCTATTATAACTTATAATATGTAAGTATAAATAAAATGACAAGTATACACACATATGATTATTTAAATAAAGAAAGTGTAGAAGGAATCATTTGACATTGTTAGTGGGATTAACAAAGTGTTATTAATACCCATTTGGGATGAGATGGGAGGGAAACTTAATTTTACTTTACAAACATCTTCATCTTTGGAAATGTTTCTGCAAGCATGTATGGGTGTTTGATCCAAAAGACTAAAGACAAGGGATATCCATTACATGCGTTGGCTAGCCCAGCTCCTGGTCAAATAAATATCCACTGAATGAATAAATGAATATCTTGGATCCATTGTCTCACTGATGTATGTCTCTGTTTCCTGCTTAGAGGGAGCCTGAGATTTCTGCAGTTAAATCCATTAAAAAAAAAAAAAAAATCACAGGGATAATACTTTTGTTCTTCCCATGAGGGAGGTTATTCCAGTAAATCAAGTTTCTATTTTGATAATTCAGGTCTATGTAGTATCATCAAAATAATTCTAGTAAAAATCAAGAAACAGAAAAAATGTAAATGTCTCTACTGCTGCTTTATTTAGTTGGAGGATCAAAGATTTGCAGCACAGATTTTCCAGCTTGATTCAGTTTTTCTGCCCAAATCGACTAGAAAATTCTCATTTCATGCAATTACAGCTCTTTATCACCCTTCATTATAAAATGTTTCATTTTAGGAATAGACCATTTTTGAGAACGACAAGCTTTCTGGAGTGATTAAAAAATTCTAGCTAGCACCTCATCCTTTTGAAAATGGAATTTGAACAAAATCCAAGAACAGTTTGAAAATTCAACTTCCTGTTTTGAAGGACTTCACTGTAAAACCCATCAATACTAACAATGTACCCAGTAAGAGTCCATGTTTCTATTCATTACATTATTTTTATCACCTGATTACAACCATGGCTTAATTTCTTTTTTTTTTTTTTTAACATCTTTATTGGGGTATAATTGCTTTACAATGGTGTGTTAGTTTCTGCTTTATAACAGAGTGAATCAGTTATACATATACATATGTTCCCATATCTCTTCCCTCTTTGTCTCCCTCCCTCCCCCCCTCCCTATCCCACCCCTCCAGACAGCCACAAAGAACCGAGCCGGTTTCCCTGTGCCATGCGGCTGCTTCCCACTGGCTATCTACCTTACGTTTGTTAGTATATATATGTCCATGTCTCTCTCTCGCCCTATCACACCTCACCCTTCCCCCTCCCCATATCCTCAAGTCTGTTCTCCAGTAGGTCTGTGTCTTTATTCCTGTTTTACCCCTAGGTTCTTCATAACATTTTTTTTTCTTAAATTCCATATATATGTGTTAGCATACGGTATTTGTCCTTCTCTTTCTGACTTACTTCACTCTGTATGACAGACTCTAGATCTATCCACCTCATTACAAATAGCTCAATTTCGTTTCTTTTTATGGCTGAGTAATATTCCATTGTATATATGTGCCACATCTTCTTTATCCATTCATCCGACGACGGGCACTTAGGTTGTTTCCATCTCCGGGCTATTGTAAATAGAGCTGCAATGAACATTTTGGTACATGACTCTTTCTGAATTCTGGTTTCCTCAGGGTATATACCTAGTAGTGGGATTGCTGGGTCATATGGTAGTTCTATTTGTAGTTTTTTTAGGAACCTCCATACTGTTCTCCATAGTGGCTGAACCAATTCACATTCCCACCAGCAGTGCAAGAGTGTTCCCTTTTCTCCACACCCTCTCCAGCATTTATTGTTTCTAGATTTTTTGATGATGGCCATTCTGACTGGTGTGAGATGATATCTCATTGTAGTTTTGATTTGCATTTCTCTAATGATTAATGATGTTGAGCATTCTTTCATGTGTTTGTTGGCAGTCTGTATATCTTCTTTGGAGAAATGTCTATTTAGGTCTTCTGCCCATTTTTGGATTGGGTTGTTTATTTTTTTGTTATTGAGCTGCATGAGCTGCCTGTAAATTTTGGAGATTAATCCTTTGTCAGTTGATTCATTTGCAAATATTTTCTCCCATTCTGAGGGTTGTCTTTTGGTCTTGTTTATGGTTTCCTTTGCTGTGCAAAAGCTTTGAAGTTTCATTAGGTCCCATTTGTTTATTTCTGTTTTTATCTCCATTACTCTAGGAGATGGGTCAAGAATACTAACAATGTACCCAGTAAGAGTCCATGTTTCTATTCATTACATTATTTTTATCACCTGATTACAACCATGGCTTAATTTCTGATGAAAATTCAGAGGTGGTCACTTACTGTCCTCATTCTCGAGAGAGGAGGGGAGAGGCGCCTCCTTCTACGTTTTTGCTTCTTCCTTAGGCATCCAACGCTTGTATTACTTATACCCCAGATGGTGAGCTCTTTATCACACACACAGGATAAAGGAGCAGGACCTCCTCTGGACGTAACGCGAGACCCTGTGCCTTACCTCCTGGGCTACTCTGTGAAGGCACAGAGAAAGAAGCTTCCCACTAGAGAAAGAAGCTTCCCATATACTCCTGCTTCTCCCAGTTCCCTCATACCTGTCTAGTCCGGGAGCTCTACAGAAAGCCTGTGCCCCTTGGGAAGGGAGCGTTCGCTTTCTCTCCCACCTGCAGACAGGTTGGGAGGCTTACGTGGGCCTCAGTTAGTGTAGCCCACACAATAGAGGCAGGAACACCTCAGGTGCCTTTGAGAGTGTTTGGGCACAGGAAATACGGTACAATGCAAGGGTTTTTGTGTAGATAGGGAATTTTTCCAGGGGAGGGGACAGAAGCTCAATTTAGAAGGTCTTCTCACCTGCCAGACTGAGGGGACACGCAGCCGTCTTGAGCCAGGGACAGGCAACCCATAGGAGGCTCACAGCCGAGGGGCACACTGGGAACTGTGCATTTTCCTCTGGGGACAGACATTTTTCAGAGAGATTGGGACCCTGAGGGAACCACTTTAATTCTGTATAATTAGGGAGTGAGACAGAGCACAGAAATTCAACTGAGCAGTTGCCGTATATAAGAGCCAGACTTTGAGCTATGGTAGGAAGCCTGGAAATGTTGGGATGCTGGCATTAAATGTCATCTAATGAGGAAATGACCATTCCAACAAGACCAGCCTAAAACAGAAGAGGGTCGGGGCACCGTGCAGGTGCCTCAGACCAGACCAGGAAAAAGATAATTCCTTTAACCATCTCTAATGATCTCACTGATTCCCAATGAGGAGGGACTGAAAGTTATTAGAAAAACCACAGGATATTCAATTTGTAGTTTCAATGAATTAGCACATATATTCACGGTTAAGTTACTTTTTAAAATAAGTTTTCTGTAATTCTTGTTGTTTGTGTGTGGAATTATGCATTTGTGTCTCCCTCCTCAGGTGTAAAGCAAATGGAGTCTGTCTCAGTCAGAGGGTCCCACAGGTACTGAACCCATTATAGAGAAGCCACAAAATCACACACATTGGTGCTATGACAGACAGCCAGCATTACCCAGCCTGGGTCCTAAGTGATGCCCAGTGTTCCTCTCAGACGTGGTCACTAGTTGGCTCCCTGGACCCAGGTGCGTGGGCCAGAGGATGCAGGGAAGTGATGAAGTTGCAGGCTGTTAGTTACACCATATCAGCCAATCAACTGAGGAAATTGATACACTCGATCACGTTTGTACATACCCTAAGGGAAGGTTTTAAAGACTCATTGTTGTCAGTTGCAGATTCTGATTCAGTAAGAGGTCTGCAGGGGGGCCCAGAAATGGGCCTTTTCTATAAGAACCTCAGGTGGGTCCGATGCAAGTGGTCCATGGCCCACAATTTGAGAAATACTGCTTTAAGGAAACTCTGGTTGTTGAGCTAAGCAATTTGCAGGTTTATTGCAGGGTAAACAATTGAAATTTCACCATGGCTATTTCCAGTCTAGGTGTGTAGACATGAGCTAACAGGTGTTGTCAACAAGCAGAATTTTTTTGGCCCAGTTCAGTTGGCTTGGCACTCTTAAGGCTGCCGTAGGCATTTTCCACACTGTATAGTGATTTCCTTCTCGGAGATGCCAAGTCAGACTCTCATAAATATGGAAAGGGGAAAAGGAATTTTTCATGCAGATTAAAAATCATACCCCAAGTTCAGCCTCTCTACCACTCCAAGTAAATTGATGAAAATAAAAGGTAAAATAGGTAGAAAACGGTACCACTGTACAGTAAAAAGAGGAAATGGGAATAGTTGTGGAAAGGTCAGCAAAATGCACTCCAGAAAAAGAAGTGTCAGCCGCCTGGGCACAGTGGTAATTTGAAGGCCCACAGGACTCTGTTCTCTCTATGGGTGAGTTCCTGTTTCAGCCACTCAAATCAACACTATACGTAAGTGCTAGTGTGTTAAATTTTTTCTGAGTATATACTTACAATAGAAAAAAAAGTCTTTGGTGTGCTGGCAGAAATAAGAAATCAAAGTTCATCTCAAGAGACCTTAAAAAATCTAGGGCAGGATACTTTATGGAGATCACACTAGTTCTGGAGCTTTGCCTACCATGGGAATCAAGAGATTTATCCCTCTTGACCTCTACATCTGTGGCGGACGTTTTGAAATCGGTGTGCCCTCAAAAGAAGGTAATTCAAAGCTGATTTTAAAGTTCTTCTCCTACCTCCTCTAATATCGTGATTGATAAGGTCAACTCTTGATGGTTATTGTAACTCTGACCTGGCTTAGCAAAATCTCACAGACAACCTAAACCTCAGCTGGAATGATGTGCTAGCCTTCCGTACTTAGTCTGAACTTTATCTCCTTCAGTCACTCTTTGTTGAAGATGCTGATAAGCTATGAGGAACAAGACACAGCAAAAGTGAGGCAGGTGGAGGATATACATTGATAAGATACAAAAAAATCCTGGTTCCTGACCTTGTGGATCTTAATGGGGTAGCTATGGTATCTTCCTGTCTCTGAATTCACATCTACACTGAGCGAGCTCACTGCTTGGTAAACACAGTAGACCCTTACTAGGTATTGCCTGAAAATCACCATGTACTGTGTTAATATTAAGTAATAATAGAATTAAAATCCTTCTCTTTAATCTACCTCGTCTCAACCCTTGTGTTTAAAGGCACTTCTCCTGTCTGGACCCATGCCACCCCTCATTCTCTGTTCACGTAAACAGTCCACGCATGGAGTATCTATGTAGCTGTGGTAAGCACTTTGCAGGTGAGATGAGGGTAAAGAGAGAGGAAAGTAATAAACACAAAAGAGCATCCTTTTTGAGAAAAAACAAGCAAACAGACCCCAAACCTCTGTTAAAAACAAAATAGAACAGGTTCTATTACTTAATATGTTTATGATGGTTTCACATCACTTGTTTTTTTTCTGAGTGTGCTTCCTTACCTGTCAAATGTGAATAGTATCTACTTCAATGGATGTCTTCAAAATCAAATGAAATAGTTAAGGTTGTCAGATTTAGCAAATAAAAATACATTTAATATAAGTACACCCCATGCAATATACTAAAATACACATAAAAATTATTTGTTATTTATCTGAAATTGAAATTTGCCTGGTGTCATATTTTTTCTGGTATCCCTAGAAATAATATGTGGTAATAATAGCTATTTGTCGAGTGTTTTTCATGTGCCAGGGACCACTAGGTACTTCAATTACACTGGCCATCATTCCAACAGCAACTGAAAACAGTTATTACTAACCCCATTTTGCATATAGGATAAGGAAGTTTTCCAAAATCAAATAGCCGGTAAATAGCATAGTCAATATTCAAATCCATTATATCATGCTGCTTCTTTAGTTGATAGAAACACTTTGAAATTGGAGAGTACCCAAGTGTTTTATTAGTACAAGGGGTCTCTCTGTTCGTGAGTCCTATCCTGGGTGTAGGAAAAGGGACTGTGTAAAGAGTAATGGGAATATGGAGATAAAGAAGTGTCATCAAGTGTAGGAAAAAGCCTGTATTTGCCTCTCACCTTCTGGGATGATGGTCTGTTCCCAGGAAATCTGTGTTTCTACGGATACCAAGGCAAGGGCGTAGGGGCTCTGTAAAAACATCACGGTGTGTGATGCAACCCGTGGCCAAGCCCATGCCAGAGGAGAGATTTGTTGACAAGCTGGACCTTAAAATAAATTAGTTATGTAAGCAACCATATTCACATTTTTATTGATACTTTCTCAGGCACCTTTCAAATAACCAGAATATCCTAGATAATGGGTACCATTGCCTATTACAAATGACAACTAAACAAAATTGCTATCAGGGATTTTCTCTAACTCCTCTCTTTCCACCCTCCCACCCACCAATAACTTCCAATTTTGCCAGTAGGTAACAACATTCAGCTGTATCACCTATACTTCCAATCTTTCAAGTACAGTCAGAACTTCATTCATTCATTCATTTATTCAACAAGCACTTATATAGCACTTTCCAGACACCGTTTTAAACACTTTACAAATATTAACTCATTTAATTCTCATTATCAACCTATAAAAGTAGGTATTGTTATTAGTCCCATTGAAATTTGGAATGGTACCCCAGGTTCCTACGAGGATCTTTTGGTGAACAATAACAACTCCCTCCCCCAAAGATGTCCATGCTTTGATCCCTGGAACCTATGAATACGTTATATGACAGAGCAAAGGGACTTTGTAAATGTAATTAAAGTTATAGATCTTAAAATTGGGAGTTTATGCTGGATTTTTGAGGTAGGCCCAATCCAACCATACCAGCCCGTAAAAGCAGAGAACTTTCTCTGACTGGAGGCAGAAGGGGTGCAGCAGAAGGAGAAGTCAGAGATGAGAAGCATGAAGGGGACTTGATACATTGTTGCTGGTCTGAAGATGGAGGTCATGGCGTGATGGGTTATGCAGGTGGCCTTAAGTTGCTCAGGGGGACTCCCGGCTGACAGCCAGTGAGCGACTGGGAAATTCAGCCCTGCTGCCACGAGGAACAGAGTCGTGCCAACAACAGGAGTGAGTGTGGAGGCAAATTCTCCTTCCAGATAGGGAGCTGCAGATGCGTGCTTGGGCCACAGCCTTCTGAGACCCAGAGCAGAGGAAGAAGTTGAGCTCCTG
This sequence comes from Lipotes vexillifer, assembly GCF_000442215.2. Classification (NCBI taxonomy): domain Eukaryota; kingdom Metazoa; phylum Chordata; class Mammalia; order Artiodactyla; family Lipotidae; genus Lipotes; species Lipotes vexillifer. The sequence goes on along the minus strand of NW_006784126.1, from coordinate 1,214,973 downwards.
GGAACTGGCTGAAGAAAGGTTGGGCTAATACATTCAGATGCTGTGAGCTGTTAAGTTTGTGGTAATGCTTACAGCAGCGAAAGAAACCTAGTACAGATCTTAACGTTTTAGGGTACCACTTTTTATTAATGCGTCTTAGTATGGTAGCCATATACTCCTCAGTTGACTAGAGTATTTAATTAAGCAGAATATTTCACTTTGTAATGACTGTGCTAACCGAATGTTCTTTGTATTGTACCGCTGAAGAGGCTCGGTTTACAACGTCCCAAGTAATGGACTCCCCACCCAATTCTACAGTGTCCCAAGTGATGGACTCCCCACCCAATTCTACAGTGTCCCAAGTGATGGACTCCCCACCCAATTCTACAGTGTCCCAAGTGATGGACTCCCCACCCAATTCTACAGTGTCCCAAGTGATGGACTCCCCACCCAATTCTAGGACTCAGTCCCTACATTATTCATTTGCTTGGAAGGAGAAGCAGGCTCAAAGGAAACTCTGTAGAACAGAAGAGGGAAAGGTTCTTAAAATGTTGAATCAGGGAAGGCAGCAGAGTAAGAGAGTTAAGGGCACAGCATCTTAGCCTGAGACTGGTGGGTTTTAACTCAGGCTCCATGACTTACTAGCTATATGACCTTGGGAAAGTTACTTAATTGGGTTTTGGTTTATCTTCAAAATGCGGATGGTGATAAGAGTAAAACCTAGGATTGGCACCAGGATTTAATGAGTTAATATACATATAGAGCTGCTGGAATATGGCCTCTAGGGATATGCGCGAACGATCTAGTGTTAGCTGTTACCATTAATCTTTGTTGCAGAAAGTGAAGATGGAAACACACAAATAAGGAAAAGTTCACAATGATTTGAAATCAGAGAAAAACTTTTTTCTGGCCATACCGTGCGGCTTGTGGGATCTTAGTTCCCCAACCAGGGATGGAACCCGGGCCCCCGGCAGTGGATGCGCGGAGCCCTAACCACTGGACCGCCAGGGAATTCCCTGAAATCAGAGAAATGGAAATTAAAATAACAATGAGATATCACTTAAGCCAATTCAATGGGCACAATTGAGAAGGCTGGATAGCACCAGTGTCCAGGAGGATGTGGAATGTGGGTACCGCCCTTACCACTGCTGTTGGGAATGAGATTTGTAGACTCATTCTGTTGGTAAGGTAAATAAACACACCCCTGTGTTTTGAGTTCTCCTCAAAACATACCCCCAAATAAGGACTGGATGGGAAGTGGTTTATTTGGGAGGTGACACGACACCCTTATAGGGGAGCGAAGAAGTGAGGTAGAGAAGGAAAGGCACTCAGTAAAGGACCTGTTTTCAAGCAAGTTACTACTGTGTGTTAATGGAGTTTATCTGGGGGAGTCTAGGAGCCAGTGTAGAGTAAGACCCTCACAGTTTACCCCCCCCCGCCACCCCCAAGGGGTGAAAGAGCTGGAGGTTTTTTTTGCAGGGCCTGTCACTGTTGTGGCCTCTCCCGTTGCGGAGCACAGGCGGACGCACAGGCTCAGCGGCCATGGCTCACGGGTCCAGCTGCTCCGCGGCATGTGGGATCTTCCCAGACCGGAGCAAGAACCCGTGTCCCCTGCATCGGCAGGCGGACTCTCAACCATTGCGCCACCAGGGAAGCCCTGGAGTATTTTTATATAACTGTCATTAGGCATTGGTTGAGGTCTGCTGAGAAAACCCACAGGCAAAAGTATGCAGATGCTGGCACTGGGCAGCTGGGGAGGCCTGCCTATGTGAGTGCTGGGGAGGCTGAGGGGATACAGGTATGGTGCTGATAGTCTCCGTGCAGGGTGGCCAAGGGCTTCCACCCCTGGGCATAAGCCTAAAGGAATGATACGAGGATGTTCTTTGCAGCATTATTTGTGGCGTCAGGGAATTCTAGGCAAGCTGAGTGACCATCACTGGGAGAGTAAATATATACAATGTGAAGAATGGGCATATTATACAGTAGTTAAAAACAACATAGCTACATAATGTATCTGAAAAATAATCCTGAGTGAGATTTGAGACAGAATGAAACCTATAACACACACACACACACACACACACACACACACACACACACACACATACCAAGGAATATTTTGTAGCAACACATTTAATGAAAGGAAAAACACATCAGGAAATGTTTCTTTTCTTTGAAAATTAGTTAATTTACATTGTGTTTGTTTCTGATGTATAGCAAAGTTATACAGTTTTATATGTGTATACGTTTTCAGATTCTTTTCCATTATAATTTATTACAAGATATTGAATACAGTTCCCTGTGCTATACAGTAAGACCTTGCTTATCTATTTTATATACAGTAGTTTGTATCTGCTAATCTCAAACTCCTAATTTAGTCCTCCTCCCGCCACTTCCCCTTTGGTAACCATAAGTTTGTTTTCTATGTCTGTGAGTCTGTTTCTGTTTTGTAAATCAGCTCATTTATATCATTTTTTTTAAGATTCCACATACAAACAATATCATATACTATTTGGCTTTCTCTGTTTGTCTTACTTCAGTTAGTATGATAATCTCTAGATCCATCCATGTTGCTGCAAATGGCATTATTTCATTCTTTTTATGGCTGAATGCGGACCTCTCACTGTTGTGGCCTCTCCCATTTGCGGAGCACAGGCTCCGGACGCGCAGGCTCAGCGGCCATGGCTCACGGGCCCAGCCGCTCCGCGGCATGTGGGATCTTCCCGAAACGGGGCACGAACCCGCGTCTCCTGCATCGGCAGGCGGACTCTCAAGCACTGCGCCACCAGGGAAGCCCACATGTATCTTTTTGAATTAGAGTTTTCTCCGGATATATGCCCAGGAGTAGGATTGCTAGATCATATGTTAGCTCTATTTTTAGTTTTTTAAGGAACCTCTATACTTTTCTCCACAGTGGCTGCACCAGTTTACACTCCCACCAACAGTGTAGGAGGGTTCCCGAAAAGTTTTGTATAAGGGAGTGGAGGAAAGGGAATTTACTATGAGAACGAGATAATAAATGAACAAACAAATAAATAAATAATATAATTTTTAACATCACGAAAGGGGATCTTCTATAGATCGTTGATGAAAATGTGCTATGAACTAAGGAGTTATTTCTCATGTGTTGGTTTCCCAGACTTCTATCTCCTCAACGGTAAGTCTGTTGCATGAAAAGGGTGTCTGCAGGGAGAGGGCAGTGGAGGTCAGGGCACTGAGACCTGCTCTGAGGAAAAAGGGGAGGGACTGAGGTCACGTTGGGGTGTAGGGGTTACCTGGACATCCCTACCTGGGGGCTTGAGTGTGAGCCAGGCTCAGCCTAAAGCAAGCAGAAGGGCAGAGGGGGTAATGCCAAGCCAAGCAGAGAGCCAGGAAGGAGAAACAGGACAAGGCAGCCCCAGGCAGAGGCTGGGACGTAGGGTTCATGCAGCAGGTTCTAAGGCAAAGTTAAGTGGATGACCCCTCAAAAGCAACTTTTACATGCTTTTATCTGCCACTATCAGATAAGAGGAAAGATTTCTTTCTTGCCCCAATGAAACTGTTAGGAGTATTAAAATTTATGTAAAATATTAAATACAATTTGAAGGTGCTTATACTAGTTAGCAATGACTCAGATTTTTAGTTTAATATAGTCTTTAAACAAACAATGGGCTTGAGTTCCAAATGGGGTATAATTATTTTTTTCCTGTTTGGTCTCTTTAAACCCTAATTTTTCACTTAAAAAATCTGTTTGTACTAGTCAAGAACAACAACCTAGCCTTTTGTGATTTCCAGCAAGCACAGTGCAAATATTTAACAAATATGCATTATGGAGTGGATTGTTTTGCACAGCATGCATAAGAAATTTGTGGATTTAAATTTAATTTGGAAACACAATGAATTCAAGCACAGTTGGGTAGATAAAGATGAAAAAGTCCTAGTCTCTAAATTTGATCTGTCTTAAGGGTGTATTATGCTGTTATAAGTCAATGAGTGTTCCAGAAAGAGAATAACAAATTTTTCAATGACATGGGTATTTTTTTAATATCACACTTCCAGAAGGAATTTAGAAATAGGGCTTTTGCTCTCAGATAGTACCTAGAAAAAAAGGATTTGATCAAGGGCTTGGAAAAATTAGCAGTGATTTCAGTTCGTTACAGAGGTCTTATCTTCTATCACAACCCGCTTAGCACCCATGTGTTGTGTTATGAAGTGTTCTGGCTGATCTACTTAGTTAGATGGATGGTAGGATTATTTCTGTCTTCTTAGTCTACGTGATGCTGAACTCTGATCAATCAGAACGGTTCACTGTGGCAGAATGCCTTCCATTGTCAATGCTAAGAATCCTATTTAATGGCAAATTATAAAATTTCTGAGTAGCTCCCAGCTGAAATAGTTTGTTTGTATTCTCCATAACAAATCCTTCCTTTGCAGTAACTGCTATTTCAGAGGAGACTGTAGGCATTTAAAAAATCTGGGTCACTCCTCATGCACTACAGAAAGAAATCTATGACAGACTAAGGCCTAAGGACCCATCTGTAGCTATGTGAGAACTGTGGGAGGTTGTAAATAAAGGCAGTGGGGGGCCCAGAGTAGCTTTCAGACCCTGACCTTCAGCTCCAAGATTGACATATACTGTAATGAAAACTGTGTGTGGGAAAAAACTGAAAAAGGATGTCTTTATGTAAATATATAATTAGAATGCTAATCATATTCATGTTAATAATGAGGATTTTCACATTGGGGAAAGGTTGACAGAGGAATTGGGTTACATGGGAGGATCATTAAAGCTCAGCAAATAGTATTTTTTTCCCCTAACATTGACCATTGTTAAAGGAATAGTCACATTAACCTCTTTTTGTTTAAAATAAAAAAGTCACACTGATATTTATTAGGGCAAAAGGTCATTCACAATATTTACCTCTGATTGGTCAAGGATTCAAGTGGCAGAAGGCAAGACTTTTATGTTCCAGGTTATCAAGGTCACACAAGTATACAACACAAACTCGGAGACCCTCTTGGGTCTTACCCTGATGGGTAAGAGTGCAGACGTTGAGGTAGACCCATAGCTAGACTCTGCCAATTACTGGCTTTGTGACCTTGGGAAAACGACTTCATCTCTCTGTGTCTCATCTATCTATCTATGCAAGGGGTTTAATGTCAGAATATAATTAGAATGCTGATCATATTCACAATAGCAATGAATATTTTGATATTTTAATATCGATAGGGTTGTTGTGAGCATTAAATCAGTTAATACAGCAAAGTAACAGCATCTAGTATGTTAAAACCTTCAAGAGGTACTGGCTGTTGTTAATAATTCTTACTTAGTGACTTAAAAAAAAAGACAGACTCCCTGTATCAGAATTTTTACTATTACTTGAAGGTTATGGTTATCAGTGAGCATTGCCAAATTCATTTCTACCTTTTAACAGCTTCTAGATTATTGCCTCAGATTGACATTTACCAACCTGGGTAACACCTCCAGTATTTACTGAGCTTCTACCCTCTGTCTCATAAGCTTATCGGCCGAGTACAGTGGGGCACACTGAGGATGCTCTGAACTTGAACGGTGCTGATTTTCATGTGTATTAGTTTGGTAGGTCTGACATAAGAAAATACCACAGATGGGTGGTTTAAACAACAGAAATGTATTTCCTCACAGTTCTAGAGGCTAGAAGTTCAAGGTCAAGGTGTCCACAGCATTGGTTTCTTCTGAGGATCTTTTTCTTTGGCTTGTAGTTGGATGCCTTCTGATGTCTTCACATGGCTTACCCTCTATACGTGTCTGTCTGTGACCTCATCTCTTTTTTCAACCCTATTGGACCAGGGCTCACACATACGACCTCATTTTACCTTAATTACCACTTTGAAGGCTCTATCTCCAAGTACAGTCACGTTCTGAGGTACTGAAGGTTAGGACTTCAACATATGAATGTGGGGGGGACAGTTCAGCTCATACAAGGAGTGTTGCTTTCTGGTTGGGAGGCAGAAGGCACTGCAGCTGGCTTCAGCAGATGCAGCTCGATCTTGCCTCGGGGTTTGGCATCAATCCTGATCTCCCTCAGAGGATTTTATGAAGTCCCGGTTCAATAGCTCAAGTGACTACTCACATCATATGGCTCTTTCTCTGACTTTGATCCAGTTTTGATAATAACACCAGCTAACATGTGTACAGCACTTACTATGCGCCAGGCGCTATGCCAAGTGTTTTCCTTGTATTTTCATTTCCTTCTTGATGACTCTATGATCCACTTAATTCACGCTTAAGGCAGTGTTACCCAAAAGAAACATGGTCAGCTATCAAAACATAATTTTAGAATGACCATATTCATGACTAGCATTTCCTCAATACCGTAAAAGGTTATATATAATATGTACGATTACATGTATAAGATTATCTATCTATCTATCTATTTAAAGGGCAATATCAAGAGCCCCTTTCCTCTCCTATATCCACTTTTCTAGTATTCCCAGATCTCTAGTCTTTCTCTTCTCCACAATCCTTGAAAAATGCTTCTCTTGTCCTAGTTCTGGCATAGGCATATCTTGAGTTATATTCCTCCTGATCTTCTATCCCAATTCTACATCACAAAAGCCCTAGGAACAACTTTGGCAATAACAGGGCCTTCCTTGGAAGATATGGGAGCAAAATAACTTGAGAGGCCACCGCCAGAATCTCCTTTCGCAGACAAAGAAAGGGAAAGGCTGGGCACCCTCGGGCTCATAATTTGTCTCTTTACGTGAGCATCACCTTCCTTAATCCCTACACCAACTCTGGGCTAGGTTCTATTCTTATCTCCATTTTTAAGATGAGTGAAATGAGGCTTAGAGAAATTAAAGAGCAAGGAATTATCAGACCTTGAACTTGAACGTCTGCAGTCTTATTCCAAAGCCTATAGTCTGAGTCACTGTCCACACTGCACTTTAATGGGGCTAGTGTGCTTGCCATTATTCTTGGCCACCCATCATTTGAATGTTCTTATATTTGAGAATACTGCACAAAATTTCCTAGAGTTCATGTGCTATGATAGAAGGTGACACTGCCTTATATCCACTTTCACAGCCTCCCTTGCAGCTAGGCACATGGACTTGGCTCTGCCGGTCCTACTCCACTCTCTGTCCTCTACTTCCAACCCCTCGGTGCCCCCAGAGTCACACAGATGTTGCTTTGGAAGCTAGTGACATAAAGAAGCGTAAGCCATGCGCAATGCACTGTGGGGATGGTGGCAGCTGCATCTATTATCTACAGCTGGTTGTGTCTGAGAGGCAAGCAGTGCTTGGCATCTTCACTGGACCAGGTTTATGTTGTGATTTGGCAGGTGGCCCTGCCTGAATGTCCCCCAAGCCTGCTTCTCTGGCCTACCCAGAGATTCTGTGAGTCATCAACACCATTGTAATGAATCCTCTTTCTGCTTAATTTAGCTAGACATAGTTTCTGTTGCTTGTAAAGATGAACTCAAACTGGTTTGAGTGCTAACTGAGCTTTTTTGTTTGTTTGTTTTCATCAGGCTACTACATTATTCTCCAGTCTCTCCCAAGAACATTCCTTGCCTTATCCTCAAAAGCCTTCCCTCTCACACTTGTTCCCAGGAACTAACATTATGTCCCTAAAGTTTCACCCTGTGACTGAGCCTAGCTTGCTACCTGCTACTAGACCAACTAACATCACTGGTTTCCCGATGTTGCCTAGTCTGTTGACCCCATGTGTCACGTACCTGCTGCAGATATGTCTGTAAAGATACAGAATATAAAAGAGCTCAAAACCCAGAGCTCATTATCAGGAATAGAGAGCTTGGTCCTGTCAATGAGACACGTGCACCAACTGAATTCTACATCTTCCCCCTTCCTCTGCTGTCTACTTTCCAATTTTCTTTTCATAGATTTTGGATGTGCCAAAATACAAATCTCACTTGATGTTTTTTATATTACAATCATTGTGAAAATATTTATGATAGAGTCAAAATGCTTTTGGCTGAAAGTGACTGAAATCTAGCTCATGCCAACTTAAGAATTCTAGGAATCCTGAGGATGAATATGGCTTCAGGCATGGCTAAATCTAGGTGCTCCAACAGTATAATTAGGGCTCTGTCATTGCCTCCCTTAATGGCTCTCTCCATTTTCCAGGCAAGATCATTGTCTGTCTATAACCCCAGGCTAATATCCCACCAGTTTAACAACAAAAGTTTAAAGAGACAGTATTTCCCCCAAACTCTGAAATACACCTTTCTGAGGAGGATTCTGATGAGCTAGTCTATGTCTGTGGTAGAAGAGGATGGAGTGCCATAGTGGACAGATTTACTGGGTCCACATGCAGAGTTTGGCATGTAAATCTCTAAGGAAGTGTAGGATGCTGCTTCCAGAAGAAAGAAGAAGGCTGCCTGGTAGTCAAAACCAGGAGATATATCTACACAAAGATCTTGTCAGCTAACATAAATGTTTTATGTACTAAGTTCCGGTGTTCACATCTCCATCCTTGCCTTGCTTGAACTCTCAGCATCATTCAACACATGGGAACTTTGCTCAGTCTTAAAATGCTTTTTTGTTTTCCCATGGGTTTATGTCATCATACTTGCTTTCCCCTACCCTCCTGACCCTTCCTTCTCATTCTTCGCCAGCTTTTTCTCTTCTAAATGTTGAAGTACCCTCAGCCTCGAACTTCCATCTCTTCTTGATGTATATTCTCGAATGATCTAGGTAATCATAATTAATCCCCAAATAATAAATAATATAATAGTAATAATAATGATGGCAAATGCTTTTCTGGCACCAGGTGCTAGGCACTGTTTTAAGTACGTTATGTACATTAAATACTTTAATCTACCACAGCCCCTATGAGGTATTATCACAGTGATGGTTAAATGTATGCGTCCATTTTCCTTCTTTCTTTCTTTCTTTCTTATTTATTTATTTTTACATCTTTATTGGAGTATAATTGCTTTACAATGGTGTGTTAGTTTCTGCTTTATAACAAAGTGAATCAGTTATACATATACATATGTTCCCATATCTCTTCCCTCTTGTGTCTCCCTCCCTCTCACCCTCCCTATCCCACCCCTCCAGGCGGTCACAAAGCACCAAGCTGATCTCTCTGTGCTATGTATGCGTCAGTTTGACTAGCTGGGGGTACCCAGATCAAACATTATTTCTGGGTGTGTCCAAGAGGGTGTTTCTGGATGAAATTAGCCTTTGGATTGGTGACCTCAGGAAAGCAGATTACCCTCCTCAGTATGGGTGAGCATCAGTCTATTTGTTGAAGGCTTGAATAAAACAAAAGGCAGGAGAGGGAAGAATTCGCCTTGTTTTTCCTTCCTGCCTGCCTGTTTTTGAGCTGGGACATTGGTCTTCTCTTGCCCTTAGACTGGTATTTAAACCATGATCAACTCCGGTTCTCAGGCCTTTGGATGTGGATTGAATTACAGCACTGGCCTTTCTGGGTTTCCAGCTGGCAGATGACAGATCGTGAGACTTTTCGGCCTCCATAATCACATAAACAGATTCCTCATAATAAAGCTCTCTCTCTCACACCAAACAAATTCAGGAAAATTGTATTTGGTGAAATGCAAAAAATCTATACTCATCTCCTAACAAATGGGCATTTAAAAAAGAAAAACACTTCAGAATTCTTACATGAAAAACACATATGAGAGTTAAAAAAAAAAAAAGAAAAGGTGATTAAATACTCTTAAAAAGACAGCTGAGGTAAAAATATAAAACATTCCAACTGGACTTCCCTGGTGGTGCAGTTTTTAAGAATTCGCCTGCCAATGCAAGGGACACGGGTTGGATCCCTGGTCCAGGAAGATCCCACATGCTGTGGAGTAACTAAGCCTGTACACCACAACTACTGAGCTTGCACTCTAGAGCCCGTGAGCTGCAACTACTTAGCCCACAGGCTGCAACTACTGAAGCCCTTGCGCTCTAGGGCCCACGTGCTGCAACTACTGTGCTCGCATGCTGCAGCTACTAAAGCCCCCGTGCCTAGAGCCAGTGCTCTGCAAAAAGAGAAGGCACTGCAATGAGAAGCCCGTGCGTAGCAACGAAGAGCAGCCCCCACTCACAACCACTAGAGAAAGCCCGTGCACAGCAACGAAAACCCAATGCAGCCAAAAAACAAACAAACAAGATTCCAATTAAATTTCCTATAAAGATTAGTCAATTTTGAAAGTGAGGGAAATGTAATAGGAAGTGAAATATACTTGCAGAAATTTTGGATGTTATATGTTTAAAAATATCATGGTAACCAGTGCAAACAAGTATTCCTGGACAGTCGACTCCGTGTGGCACCGTCTTAACCCCTGGGAAGTGACTACTGACAAGATAGTTGTCTAGCTCCTGCTTTGTATGGTGGGAAGACTGAAGACATGTAAACAAATAGGTAAGATCTTTCCAGGGGTGGCTGAGTGCTATGAGGGGAATAGAGGGGAAGGATGTTTTGGAGCATGATTGGTTTAATCCATCACTTTATTTTATATCACTTAAGCAAGGAAGGCACCAAATACAAATCTCATTCTGTTGCTAGTTTTCTAAAGATGACAGTGAGTGGCTGATCTTTTAGAGCACACAGTGGTCTCTCTGGAGATAGAACTACTTTGGAAGATACTGTGAAATGAATATGAAATAATCATTATCTGTGACTTAATTTAGAAACTAGTCAGGGTCACACTAAATAGCACGATAAAAATGTTTTAGCTGTTTTCCCTCTGCTCAGGGCTGACGGAAGATTTTAGGCAAACACATTCTGCAGTGCTGGGGCCAGGGCAGGCTCTCAATAAATTTCACTAAAATTTTGGGGAGGGGTGGGCAAGATAATTTGTTGGCTTGCTCTAAACAGAAAGGAGAAAGACTAGTAAACAGAAAAGGGAAAGGGAGAGAGAGATACAAAAAGATGATGGTAGGCTGGGTCTAAATTGGGTGAAAATGCCCACTAATGGATGGAGAAACATTTTTAAGATTGTGGTGATGACTTTTCCACTTAAAGTTATTTGTAAAATGTTTAGACAAATTGGCTTTCGGATGCTCAAAAATGGGCCAAAACTTTTGCTTCCAGGAAGATGGAGTAGACACATTTTCTCCTATTCCTCTTGAAATTACAACTAAAAGCCCTGGACGTGACATTTATAGCAAACACAAGAAGACTCTGAAAGTTGGAGGGAAGAAGGCAGACTGCCTTGGGACCTTGGGACATGAGGAGGAAATGGTACAGTGGTGAGTTCTTTGGATTTTCTTTTAGCTTCATATGTCCCAGGCCAGGAGCTGAAGGAGCCATCACCTAGAAATGCCCATGAGTACAGACCCCCCAGAAAAGCCCAGACAAAAGCCTCCTCTTTTTAGCCAAAGGTCAGGAAAAGAGCAGCCTAACAAAACAGAAACTTTTAGCCAACAATCATCCTACTCCAGCCTCACCCCCACGGATCCATCAGGTCGAGTGGGGAGTCTAGACTCTACCTTTGTTAGGCTGTAAGGCATCAACCCCCCTGCCAGGATGGTGTCAGAGGATGCTGATTAGGGAAACAGGACTTTTATCCCCTCTTAGTAACAAGACCCTCTTCCCCCCATGGTATCACTGATGGCCAGTAGAGAGCCTGGACTTCCACGCAGCCCAACAGTGAAGAGAAAGTTTATTGGAGAAGCAGGCCTTTCATCTCTGCCCAGCAGTAACAAGGCCACCCCCTTCCCTGTGGGGTCAGTGGAAGCCACATGGGGAGTAGAAGCGAAGCAATCCAACCCTGCCAGCCAGGGAAGTATCAGTGGAGGCTGATGGGGAGCTGGGTCTCCTGGCTGTGGCCAGGTAACAAAGAGGCTCCTCACATTTAATGGAGGCCAAATGGGGAACTTGGACTTCTTCCCCCACCTGGAGGCAGTGCCTCCCCTTCTCATGTTGGAATGTTGTCAATGAAAGCCAGCTGAAAAAGAAAGCTCAAATACTATAACACCCAAAGTGAACAGGTTTCAATCCATAATCACTCATTATACCAAGAACATGGAAGATCTCAAACTTAGTGGAAAAAGACAATAAATAGACACTGTCTTAGTTTGCTAGGACTGCCATAACAAAATCCCAGAGACTGGGTGGCTTAAACAACAGATATTTATTGCTCAGAGTTCTGGAGGCTAGAAGTCCAAGATCAAGGTGTTGGCAGGTTTGGTTTCTCCCGAGGCCTCTCTCCTCGGTTTGCACGTGTCCATCTCCTTGTTGTGCCCTCACATGGCCTTTACTCCATGCACACACATCCCTGGTGTCTCTTCCTCTTCTTATAAGGACACCATCATATTGGATTAGGGCTCTACCTTACTAGCCTCATTTTAAGTTAATCACCTCTCTGAAGGCCCTATTTCTAAATACAGTCACATGGATTAGGGCCCACCCGTATGACCTCATTTAACCTCAATTGCCTACTTAAAGGTCCTATTTCCAAATATGGTTACATTCTGTGGTACTGGAGGTTGGGACTTCAACAAATAAATTTAGGAAGACACTATTCAGCATGTAACAGATGCCAACATTAAGATGTCAGAAATTTTAGAATTATTGACAAAAATTATAATGCAGCCATCATAAAAATGCTTCAAAGAGCAGTTATGAACACATTTGAAACAAATGAAAAAATGAAGTCTCAGCAAAGAAATAAAAGTCTCAGCACTGCAAGAGATGTGGTAAAGAAGAACCAAGTGAAAACTTTAGAACCAAAAAATACAATAACCAAAATAAAAAACGTGATGGATGGGTTCAACAGCAAATGGAAGGGACAGAGAAAAGAATCAGTGAACTGGAAGACAGAACAATACAGATTTCCCAATCTGAACAACAGAGAGAAGATAGACTGCAAACAAACAAACAAACAAACAAATTAAGTAGTCCTCAGGGATCTGTGGGACTACAACAAGAGATTTAACATTTGTTTCATTGGAGGTCTGGGAGGAGAGAGAGAGTGACACTGAAAAAGTACTCAAAGAAATAATGGCTGAAAAGTCCCCAAATTTGGCAAACCATCCCCCACCCCCACCATAAATCTATAGATTTTAGAACCTGAGTAAATTCCAAGACGGATAAACGCAAAGACATCCACACCAAGACACACCACATTTGGACTTCTGACTGTTAACTTCAGCTAATAAAAGGTGAACTGTGCTCTTCTGCACATTTTGTTTACAGGAGGGTGGCAGTGTAGTGGATGGAAAATGCATAAAGGAGGGTCGGGGGAACTGAGTTGGGGGATTATTTCCCCCACCCTCACAACATTCTCCCCAACACAAAAAATTTTTCCCCAAACCACAAACATAAACTGGTTCTGGTATTCTCATAAACAGTGCAGCTAAGAAATATTTTAGAGAAAATTTAACAGGATTCAGATTATATCCATTCTGTCCTCTCAGCACTGAGAGGTAATAATCCCATATGGGTCCCAGTCCTCCCCAGTGTTTTTCCCACCTCTCGTGGAAGAGTCCTTTTAGAAAGTGGTGTGTTTGGCTGCTGCTTTAGAGATCCTCCGGTGCCTACTTCTTCTTCTTGGGTGTAAACCTCAGATCTGTTATACCAACATGTTCATCTTGGAGCAAGTTATCGAATCTCTTTGAGTTTCAGATTTCTCATCTGAAAAATGGGATGATAATATGCCTCCCACACGCCATGGAACTATTGTCAGGATTAACCGAGAAAATATTTGTAAAATACTTAGTACAGAGCAGCCACTCTGTAAGTGTTATTCTCTTTCCTCTTCCCTACCGCTGACCTCTCTTAATCAATGAGAAGGCCAAGAGCACTAATGTTGGAACGTCAAAGCCTTCAGACCAGACAAGCAAAGCTCTGGCCCCAAATACCTGAAGATCCATTACACTTTCTAATTTCTTTGCAGTTAAAATGTTTATTTTCTCTTCAGTTGATCCTTCAGCAGACATTATTTGTTTTTATGGAGGCAGTTTTTGTATCGTGGTTAAGAGGCCAATTTCTGGAGTCATAGAGTCTAGGGCTAGGCTCTGGATCCACAATTATGTTGGTAATTTATTCAGGGTCCTTGAGGCTAACTTTCCTCAAATGTATTATAGGATATGAATATTCCCAACTCCACTAGAGCTGCTGTCCTGATTAATGAGTTAATATACATAAAGAGCTTGGAATTGTGCCTGGCCTGGGGAAGGTGCTCAGCAGGGATGGTAGTTATTTGTTGGACATAGATGCGTGGATTATCCTGACACCTGGGGGCTGTAACTAGGAGATACCTCTTCTCCACAAACTTAGCTTTAGACCCTGATCCTCAAGCAGAGTCGCTGCCCCCTTTCCACCCTTCACCCCGTGCTCGTCCATTGGTGCAGAGTCTTCCTTAATGTCTCAGCAGGGGTGCGCTCTTTAAATATTAGTTCAAATTGAATTCGGTAGAGGTATGTATACTAGGGTTCTCCAGAGAGACAGAACCAATAGCTTACACACGCACATACACACACACACACACACACACACACACACACACACACGGAGAGAAAGAGAGAGAGAGAGACAGAGAGATTTATTTTAAGGAATTGGCTCATGCCGTCTTGGGGGCTGGCAAGTCTGAAATCTGTAGGGCAAGTCAGTAGTTTGGAAATTCAAAGAGTTGGGATTGAAGTCTTGAGTCCAAAATCTGCAGGCTGGAAAGTAAGGTAGGGTTTCTATGTTGCAGTCTTGAGGTTAAATTCCTTCCTTCTTTCTTTGGGCAACCTCATTCTTTGCTCTTAATGCCTTTGATTAGATGAGGCCCACCCATAATGGAGAGTAATCTGCTTCACTCAAAGTCTACCCATTAAATTGTTAATCACATCTAAAAGATACCCTCACAGCAACATCTAGACTGGTGTTTAACCAAACAGCTGGACACTGTTGCGCAGCCAACTGACACATAAGCAGCAGCATAGCACAGGGAGATTGGCTCGGTGCTTTGTGATGATCTAGAGGGGTGGGATAAGGAGGATGGGAGGGAGGCTTAAGAGGGAGGGGATATGGGGACATCTGTATGTATATGGCTGATTCGCTTTGTTGTACAACAGAAACTAACACAGTATTGTGAAGCAATTATACTCCAATAAAGATCTATTAAAAAAAAGGTAACTATCACATATGGAGGAACTAATTTGACATTTATTAAAGTTTTATGCCTCTTTGAATATTCATGATAAATTTATTACATGCTGTTCTTCCAAACTAGGCAACTATTTGGGGGCATAGCAAATTGTCCAAAATTGCAATGTTAGGATAAATGGGTCATTTCTGTAAAGAGTACATCATATACAGTTGCCCCTTGGTATCCACAGGGAATTGGTTTCAGGACCCCCAAGGACACCAGAATCCATGGGTGCTCAAGCTCCCTTTATAAAACAGCATTTGCTTATAACCTATGCACATCCTCCCATATCTTTTAAATCATCTCTGGATTATTATGATACATAATACAATGTCAATGCTATGTCAATAATTACTGGCACATGGCAAAATCAAATTTTGCTTTTTGGAACTTTCTGAAATTTTGAGGGCAATATTTTTGATTCACAGTTGGTTGAATCTGTGATGAGGAACCCAAGGCTATAGAGGGCTGATGGTACTATTATCTTTCAGAATGTCAGCTGTCTGACTCTGTTGATCTCAGGTACTACTGACTTAGTGTGATGGTGAGGCCAGCAGATGGTGAGCCTCTCGAGTACACAGCAAAAATACTTGATGGGTGATTTTCTTTTTCCTCCCATAAATGCACTGTCCACTTCAGTTCCAGTGGAGACAACTTACATTTCTTCAGTTATGCTGCATATTTAATTTTATTCTGTGATGATTTAATGTCATTTATAGATTGGTGTTCTGGGCAGCTCCCAAGCTAGCTCAGCCTGTAATTGGCTCTGTTGTAATATACTCAGTTGGCAAGTCTGACTAAAACACAGGGATCACTTATCCTTTCTCTTAGGAGAAGCATCTCTGCACTTGAGCCATACCTGATCCATTTCACACACGTCTAAGCTGAAATCCTTAGGCTCCTGTCCTGGACAGAGGGAACTGCTTTAGAGAATTCAGAAGGAGACCCTGAGAAGTCTTTATTTCTTTTCCTTCAGATACAGAAAAACCTTTAACAAATATAATTTAGGTAATTTTAGTGAAAAGTTACAGTGAACAAAAATTATGAGAAAACCAAATCATAAAATAATATACTTATCAATTTTATATAGAACACATCAGTATTTTCATAGTTAATTAAGAGAGTTGGAATGGGGTTAGAGTCACCTAATCCAGACCCTTTGTTCTTAGATGATGAAGCCAAACCTACAAAGTGCCATATTTGCCAATTAATTCATTCATTGCTAGACTGTGGCCAAATCAAGACATAAATGAAGCATTATGGCTTCCAGCCCAGTACTCTTTCTACCACACACTATGTGAAGTTACTCTTCAATATTTTTAGCTTTTTCCTTCCCTTTAAGAAATAACTTTATAAAAATGCAGCTTTGCTTCAAATTACAAAACTTTTGATGGAGGGCAGGAGCATACAATCAGAAATACTCAGATGTTTGTATTTGTACATTACTGCTTTCTTTTTTGAATTTTATTTTATTTTTGTACAGCAGGTTCTTTTTAGTTACCTATTTTACACATATTAGTGTATATATGTCAATCCCAATCTCCCAATTCATCCCACCACTACCCAGCCCCCCAGCTTTCCTCCCTTGGTGTCCATATCTTTACATCTGTGTCTCTATTTCTGCCTTGCAAACCTGTTCATCTGTACCATTTTTCTAGATTCTACATATATGCATTAATATATGATATTTGTTTTTCTCTTTCTGACTTACTTCACTCTGTATGACAGTCTACAGGTCCATCCACATCTCTACAAATGACCCAATTTCATTCCTTTTTATGGCTGAAAAATATTCCATTGTATATATGTACCACATCTGCTTTACCCATTTGTCTGTCTCTGGGCTTTTAGGTCACTTCCATGACCTGGATATTGTAAATAGTGCTGTAATGAATATTCGGGTGCATGTATCTTTTGAATTATGGTTTTCTCAGGGTATATGCCCAGTAGTGGGATTGCTGGGTCATATGATGATTCTATTTTTAGTTTTTTAAGGAACCTCCATACTGTTCTCCATAGGGGCTGTATCAATTTACATTCCCACCAACAGTGCAAGAGGGTCCCCTTTTCTCCACACCCTCTCCAGCATTTGTTGTTTGTACATTTTCTGATGATGCCCATTCTGACTGGTGTGAGGTGATACCTCATTGTAGTTTTGATTTGCAGTTCTCTAATAATTAGTGATGTTGAGCAGCTTTTTGTGTGCCTCTTGGCCATCTGCATGTCTTCTTTTGAGAAATGTCTATTTAGGTCTTCTGTCCATTTTTTTTTTTTTTTTTTGCGGTACGGGGGCCTATCACTGCTGTGGCCTCTCCCGTTGCGGAGCACAGGCTCCGGATACGCAGGCTCAGCGGCCATGGCTCACGGGCCCAGCCGCTCCGCGGCATGTGGGATCTTCCCGGACCGGGGCACGAACCCGTGTCCCCTGCATCGGCAGGCGGACTCTCAACCACTGCGCCACCAGGGAAGCCCCTGTCCATTTTTTAATTGGGTTGATTGTTTTCTTAATATTGAGCTGCATGAGCTGTTTATATATTTTGGAGATTAATCCTTTGTCCGTTGATTTGTTTGCAAATATTTTCTCCCATTCTGAGGGTTGTCTTTTCATCTTGTTTATGGTTTCCTTTGCTGTGCAAAAGCTTTTAAGTTTCATTAGGTCCCATTTGTGTATTTTTGTTTTTATTTCCATTACTCTAGGAGGTGGGTCAAAAAAGATTTTGCTGTGATTTATGTCAAAGAGTGTTCTTCCTATGTTTTCCTCAAAGAGTTTTATAGTGTCCGGTCTTACATTTAGGTCTCTAATCCATTTTGAGTTTATTTTTGTGTATGGTGTTTGGGAGTGTTCTAATCTCACTCTTTTACATGTAGCTGTCCAGTTTTCCCAGCATCACATATTGAAGAGACTGTCTTTTCTCCATTGTATATCCTTGCCTCCTTTGTCATAGGTTAGTCAACTATATGTGCATAGGTTTATTTCTGGGCTTTCTATCCTGTTCCATTGATCTATATGTCTGTTTTTGTGCCAGTACCATATTGTCTTGATTACTGTAGCTTTGTAGTATAGTCTGAAGTCCTGGAGCCTGATTCTTCCAGCTCCATTTTTCTTTCTCAAGATTGCTTTGGCTATTCGAGGTCTTTTGTGTTTCCATATAAATTGTGCAATTTTTTGTTCTAGTTCTGTGAAAAATGCCACTGGTAGTTTGATAGGGATTGCATTGAATTTCTTAATTGTTTTGGGTTTGTTATTGTAGGTGTTTTCTTTCTCTTGTGTTTCCTGCCTAGAGAAGTTCCTTTAGCATTTGTTGTAAAGCTGGTTTGGTGGTGCTGAATTCTCTCAGCTTTTGCTTGTTTGTAAAGGTTTTAATTTCTCCTTCGAGTCTGAATGAGATCCTTGCTGGGTAGAGTAATCTTGGTTGTAGGTTTTTCCCTTTCATCACTTTAAATAGGTCCTGCCACTCCCTTCTGGCTTGCAGAGTTTCTGCTGAAAGATCAGCTGTTAACCTTATGGGGATTCTCTTGTATGTTATTTGTTGTTTTTCCCTTGCTGCTTTTAATATTTTTCTTTGTATTTAATTTTTGATAGTTTGAGTAATACGTGTCTTGGAGTGTTTCTCCTTGGATTTATCCTGTATGGGACTCTCTGTGCTTCCTGGACTTGACTGACTATTTCCTTTCCCATATTAGGGAAGTTTTCAACTATAGTCTCTTCAAATATTTTCTCAGTCCCTTTTATTTTTCTCTTCTTCTTCTGGGACCCCTATAATTCGAATGTTGGTGCATTTAATGTTCTCCCAGAAGTCTCTGAGACTGTCCTCAATTCTTGTCATTCTTTTTTCTTTATTTTGTCCTGCGTTAGTTATTTCCACTATTTTATCTTCCAGGTCACTTATCTGTTCTTCTGCCTCAGTTATTCTGCTGTTGATTCCTTCTAGAGAATTTTTAATTTCACTTATTGTGTTGTTCATCATTGTTTGTTTGCTCTTTAGTTCTTCTAGATCCTTGTTAAACGTTTCTTGTATATTCTCCTTTCTGTTTCCAAGATTCTTAATCATCTTTACTATTATTATTCTGAATTCTTTTTCTGGTAGACTGCCTATTTCCTCTTCATTTGTCTGGTCTGGTGGGTTTTTACCTTGCTCCTTCATCTGCTGTGTATTTCTCTGTCTTCTCATTTTGCTTAACTTACTGTGTTTGGGGTCTCCTTTTCGCAGGCTGCAGGTTCGTAGTTCTCATTGTTCTTGGTGTCTGCCCCCAGTGGGTAAGGTTGGTTCAGTGGGTTGTGTAGGCTTCCTGGTGGAGGGGACTGGTGCCTGTGTTCTGGTGGATGAGGCTGGATCTTATCTTTCTGGTGGGCAAGACCACATCCGGTGGTGTGTTTTGGGGTGTCTGTGAAGTTATTATGATTTTTGGCAGCGTCTCTGCTAATGGGTAGGGTTGTGTTCCTGTCTTGCTAGTTGTTTGGCAAAGGGCATCCAGCACTGTAGCTTGCTGGTCATTGAGTGGAGTTGGGTCTTAGCATTGAGATGGAGGTCTCTGGGAGAGCTTTCACTGTTTGATATTACGTGGGGCTGGGAGGTCCCTGGTGGACCAATGTCCTCTCCCACTTCAGAGGCTCAGGCCTGACATCCAGCCAGAGCACCAAGACCCTGTCAGGCACTCGGCTCAGAAGAAAAGGGAGACAAAAAAAGAAAGAAAGAAAAAATAAATAAATAAAGTAAAATAAAGTTATTAAAATAGAAAAAAATTATTAAAAATAAAAAAAAGAGAAAGAAAGAAGAGAGCAACCAAACCAAAAAACAAATCCAACAATGATAACAAGTGCTAAAAACTATACTAAAGCAAGCAAACAAACAGACAAAAAACGGACAGTCAGAATCCTAGGACAAATGGTAAAAGCAAAGCTATGCAGACATAATCACACAAGGAAGCATACACATACACACTCACAAAAAGAGAAAAAGGGAAATATATATATATATTAAAAAAAAGGAAAAGAGCAACCAAATCAATAAATCAATCTACCAATGATAATAAGCTTTAAATATTAAACTAAGATAAACATAAAACCAGAAAAAAATTAGGTTCAGAAAGCAAACCCCAAGTCTACAGTTGCTCCCAAAGTCCACCGCCTCAATTTTGGGGTGATTCATTGTCTATTCAGGTATTCCACAGATGCAGGTACATCAAGTTGATTGCGGAAATTTAATTTGCTCCTCCTGAGGCTGCTGGGAGAGATTTCCCTTTCTCTTCTTTGTTCGCCCAGCTCCTAGGGTTCAGCTTTGGATTTGTTCCTGCCTTTGCATGTAGGTCACCTGAGGGTGTCTTTTGGGAGGTCTGAGGTCTTCTGCCAGCGTTCAGTAGGTGTTCTGTAGGAGTTGTTTCACATGCAGATGTAGCTTTGATGTATCTGTGGGGAGGAAGGTGATCTCCACGTCTCACTCCTCCGCCGTCTTGAAGGCGCCCTGCTTTTATATTTTTGATGGAGTCTCTCCTCCAACTGGTAGTGCCAGTCTGGGAGATTTTACTCTAATAAGTGGAAGTTTCTGGGTTCCTCAACCCTATTTTCTCTGAGAGAAATGAAGGACCCCTCTACTTTTGTACCACTTTACTGTCAGTTACTTCATTAATAAAAAAAGTAACTTTATTTCAAAAACAGTTTTATCTGGGTTGCCAAAATATTCTGAATGATATAAAACTACATGTGCTGAAGACTCAAAAGAAGTTTAATATGTTGTTTCTGCATACAAAGAGTTTATGGTTTATGTGGGAAGATGAAACAAATGCAAGGAACAACTAGGGCATAAGAGTCATAGTAATTTCATAAGATTAATAGTGATCTTCTAAGATTAGTCCACCACTTTAATTTGGTAGGTGAAGATAATGAAGCTAAGAGAGAATAAGTGATTTTTCCAATATCACACTACTAAGTAGGAGCAAGGACCCAGGACTCCCAATTCCACTGGGCTGTAAAAATGCATTATATTACACAAAATCTAAGAGGAAACCAAGGTCAGCCTCTGTGAAAGAGTTAAAGGGAGAAGAGAGGAGGGGGCTGGTTAATAACAATCCTCTGGACTGTGACTCTTCTTCAGCAGGTGACAAGTCTGTAGCGTCCTTCAACCATCGAGACCACACTCATTGGTTGTATCCCACTGACTATGGTAGTTATATTTGTGGTGTCAGACACAAGTGTTAGCCATGTGCATCACTTTTATAGAAATACAAATCAAATGGTCAATAGGAGTGTGAATTAGGATGCTTTCAACGGCAAGCAACAGAAAACCAACTCAAACCATAACAAAATAAACAAATAAAAGTAGGGAAGGAATTTGTTGATGCATATTTGGGAAGTCATGGGCTTTAAGGCTGGCAGGTTCTAGGAACCTAGATGCTGTTGTCAGGACTCTGGCTCCATCTTTGCATCTCACCTTGTCTCTGTTTGGCTTCATTCCTTGGGCAGATGTTCCCCAGGTACTTGGCAAGATAGCTTCCAGAAATCAAGGCTCATGCCCTACCGTTTAGGAACCTCCTGGAGATGTCTCCCTGGAAAGATCTAGCATAGAAGTCCCTGGGAAGACCCATATTCCCCAGGCTCTGCATGTGCCCATCCCTGAGCCAGGCTCTTTTGCAAGGGAATCTGTTTCTTTGGAGATTCAGTCCCATCCTAACGACCTGAAAAGGATTCCCCTTTGTAAAGAGGTGTCCTATTAATAGAATGGCTGGGGAAAGGGGAGATCGTGCTCATCAGGTGTCCACTGTGGGATGTAGTGCCAATGACCTAAGCATTAACCATGTAATATAGATGATAAATGCAAAAGGAGAGAAAAGTATAATAATGAGGCTGCTAGCTCACTTTTCCCAGAGAAGATAGGTGATGACACATCCTAGGGTAATACAAAATTCTGTTAATAATAGACTAAATAAAGCCTAATGGAGAAGTAAATCTCCTTGTAAGAAAACTCACACTATACTCACAGTGACAATTTTTTATTATGTATGCTTATAGGGGTAGTTGCGGTGACTAGACCAGTCCAACTGCAGCTATTAGGAACGAGGTACTCTTTTCTTTGAACAAACGCTTAGACTGGAGTCTAAAAGGCAGAGTTGTGATAGCAAATCTCTTTAGATAATGACTCGAGAGACTAATCATTCATACAGTTAATGGAGATTTTAATTAGGCAGCATAATTTCTAGAAACAGTGGAGGAGAAAGCCCCCAGCATTACCTGTAAGTGAAAGCAAATTCTCTTATCACCAATGCGGTGGGTGCAGAATTTATTACAACAATGATTCCTCCTGACATCTGCATTATGCTTTACACTGTCATATATTAACTCAGTTGATCTTCGTAACATTCCCAGGAAGCAGGAATTATTACAATCGTTTACTTTTTATAGATAAGAAAACTGAGGTGTAGAGAGGTCACTTAGCTAATGAGAGGTAGACCTGAATTCTCCCATTGGTGTTTTTCCATAGACGTAACAGGAAGAACACAGCTTTGGTGAGAGAGAACTGAGTTTGAATCCTGCCTTCACCACGTACTAACTAGGTAAGTATGTCCTTTTGACTCTCATTTTCTCAGAAGTAAAAAAGTGATAATCATACCTAATATAATGGGTGTGATATTAAAAACTGTCTCTCATCTGGGCTTCTCTTATGGGTTTTCTTTCTCAAGCTCCATATGTCATTAAGTTTAGCCTTGAGGCAGGGGTGGGGAAGAGGAAAAAGACATTTCCACTTTCCTTCACAGTCCAGAGAACAAACCCAAATACACGGGACAGTAATGAACAAAGAGAGGTCTCCTCAGGGCTTTCTCCACTGTTAGCTTCTAAGGGAGCACTTACTCCGGAGAAAAAGGAAAATAATTTTCTCTTCCCTCCTCAGTCAGCTGGGGGGGCTTCATTATTTCCAATTAAAATCCAAAAAGATGGGGACTCCTACCCAGAAATGACATTTTAGTTATTTGACTCAATCCCTGCCCCACCCCCAGTCAATACCCTGGGCTGTATACATCTGTAGCCTTTCTTTCCCCCTGAAAATCAATGTGCTTGACTCAACTAGTTGAAAAATGAGAACTGAAACAAACAGCTGGATTCATTTACGACATTCCCTTTTTATTTCTACTTGAAATAAACTTTTCAGCAGATCACCTTTTGGCAGTTGAAGGCCAACATAAATTAAAACAGCGGGTTGCTTGCCTTTAAGAAACCAAGACTTCCTGGTCCCGGGGCCAACAAAGCCTGGCCAGGGTTTCAGCAGGCAGCTGCAAAGCACGGGACTCCATCAGCTTCCCGCACAGAAGGGGGACACCTGCTCTCGGGGAAGATGTGATCAATTCAAATGTAACCTGGTGGGGGGACTCTGAGGACGGGCTCACAAGTTGTCAACTGATCCTATACCCTGCTATTCACCATGGCCCCCTGCCCAGCTCCTGGTCATTTCTCTCCATTGCATACCTCCTACTCAGGCAATAGCAGATTGCTAATTTTCCAAATGGGGAAAAAGTAATAGCACGCTGTGAAAATCTCTGTTGACTGTACAAAAGCCACATTTGATTTCTCAAGCCTCAGCTTTTGTTCAGATCTATCATTTTCTTAGTGGGAACAAGGCTGCTTAGATTACCAAAGTATTTTTGTCCTGAATCCAATGCAGGTATGTCCAGGATTGTATCTAGGGACACCACCCAACAAAGTGAGATGAGAAAGTTCAGATGGGCAAAGTGATCATTTCATTTGTTAGTTCCTTCAACAATCTGTATCTTGAATAGCAATTATGTGTCATACTCTGTGCTGAATGCTGGAGACTGGGTTTCCACCTTCATTGGGCTCATTGATATTATTTAGATAATCATTCAAATAGATGTATTAGCACAAGTGTGCATGGAAATGTGGGAGACCTTGTCAGGGAACTGGCCAGACCCAGGGGCCAGACCACACAAGTTCACATTTAGCATTTGAAACAACCAAATTTCTATAGCTCCCTCTCTACTCATGAACTGAAACCCAGGTAGACTCCAGGACTGGCTGTTTGACTTATGTTTGATGCAAAAGGTACATTTATTAGTGCTATAATTAATTACCTGTCTGACTTGGAGAAACTAGGATAATAATGTCGTTTAAAAAATAAAACTTAGAAATACCGACAGCCAATGTATTAAGTCATCTTGCTGCCTTCAACAGATGAAATGAACTGAAGCTGTTAATTTAGATACAGAAATTACCTAGATCTTGTTTTATGTAGGTTTATTCTCTACATGCAATACTAACTAAATACAAATAACTAACAAAATTATTTCATGGGTTGTAAAGGGTTGAATAGTGTCCTCCCCAAATCCATGTCTACCCTCAGAATGTGACCTTATTGGAAATGGGATCTTTGCAGATATCATTAGTTAAGGGTCTCCAGATGAAATCTTCTGGATTTAGAGTGGGCCTAAATCCAAAGACCTCTCTTTTAAGAGAAAAGAGAGGAAGATTTGGACACAGAGAGACACAGAAGAAGGCCATGTGAAGACAGAGGCAGAGCTACATTGCCGCAAGCCAAGGAATGCCAGAAGGTACCAGACGCTGGAAGAGGCAAGGAAAGATTCTCCCCTAGAGCCTTTGGAGGGAATCTTGCCAATGCCTTGATTTTTTTTTTTTTTAAACGTTCGGGAGCTGGCTGACTAATTTGGAAACAGCTTTTGGCCCTTTGCGTGGAACAGATGACTTTCTGGCTTTTTTTTTTCTTTTCTAAAAAGGAGTGAGTTTGGCAATAACAAAGCTTATGACACATTCTCACCAGATGCAAAGAGTACCCTTAAAGGTTTTCCCAAGTCCCCACCTGTCTCACCCAAACTGTGCATGCAGCAAAGACGTGTGTGCATCTGTCTGCAACGACTATATATTTAAAAAACAAACAAACAAACAAACAAACAAAACCACTTCCAAATAAACGTCCGAAATTATATGACTAAAACGAAGTCAAGAGTTTCAGCCACAAGCAAAGGGGAACGACTGCATGAGTCAGGAAACAAAGCATCTACTTTAGCTGCAAGAGGCCGCGAGGAGTGGGGGTGGGGAGGAGGTATCCTGAGAGAGTTCAAGACTGACCCAGGTCCTTCGGCACGAGCACAGTACACAGATCAAAAGAGTGGGCCGAGGACGGGGCCAAGGTTCTAGGGCTGGTCCGAGCTGGGACACCTGGGGGCTATTTTCTGGATTTGTTAGAAACAGATGAACATTCTTTTGGCCTTTTGCTGGCATCGCTGTTGCCAGCAGTGGACAGAAGTGACTCACCCATCTTCCAGTGGAAACTGTAGATACACTCTGCTAAGTAGCAGATTGAAGGTGAGGCCAAGAGAAAACCAATCATCAAGTGTGAGATGCACTGCTGCTTAATACCTTTTATAGACATAAGGCAAACTGCTCCTGAAAAGACACATTTGCACCATGAAAAAGCACTTAAAAAGATGACTCTATGGATGTTGTATAGTTTAGCTTTCATCTCTCGTTGGAGAATCCAAAGTTGAAGAAATTGTCCATCGAGCTTAACCTGAAAATTAAAGGCACAAGAATTCCTATCTGGTAACTGTCAGCAACAGTTCATGTTGTTTCTTGGAAGAAACCAACGCTGCCAATACCTTGATCTTGGATTTCTAGCCTCCAGATTGTGAGAAAATAAATTTCTGTTGTTCAAACCACCAAGTCTGTGATACTATGTTATGGCAGCCCTAGCAAACTAATACAGGCAAACAATTGACTCTCCCCAGGAAGGAGCAATAATTCTGCATAGAGAAAACAAATATTTTTCTTGGAGAAGCCAAAAACAAAATCTGCTGAGAATTAGCTCTGGCCGTACATATGCACAAATACACTTTACCAAGATGAGCACATCCTTTTCAGTGTACAACACCTGTTCTCCCAGTTGTTTAACAGTTTTCTTGAAGACCCATGTGCACTACTTTGAATTTGTGTAATGAAAGGGGTGACGTGGGTATTGGAGTAGGAAGGGAACTTGCAGCACACTGGGGAGAGGGGCTGCTCCAACTGAAGCCTGTTGGGGCTCAGCCTTGGCCAGTGGCCTCTCAAGCCTATAAACATGGTGCTTCTGGAATCTTCCATGGGAGCCAAAGTGTTGCTCAGTTGACTCTGGACTCCATTCATCAACATCCTCTATTCTCCCTTTTATTTCATATTACCTTTCTTTCCCACCCCTTAAAACTCTGTGTGTGTGTGTGTGTGTGTGTGTGTGTAGACTCAAATCATTACTGAAGTGCAAAGGGAGAGGTTGCGTTGCTAATGGCTATAAAACATACCTGCTCCAGGAGTGCAGAGAGAGAAAAAATGATGGCGTGCCTTCCTGGAACAGAAGGATTTTCCTGGGTGAAAAGCAAAGCACAGAAATGAGACCATGTTTAAGGCCCCCTTTAACTTTAAAATATTATGTCTCTGCTTATAATTGTTGGTAGATTCATTGTGCTTTGCTCCTTTCCTCGCCCTGTGGGCAGAGAGAATGAAATAGGAGAATGGCTGGTTAGGAAACCATTTTTTTTTTTTTTTTTTTT
>NW_006784126.1:1181381-1187680 GCF_000442215.2 Lipotes vexillifer | reverse complement strand
TTTTGCGGTAGGCGGGCCTCTCACTGTTGTGGCCTCTCCCGTTGCGGAGCACAGGCTCCGGATGCGCAGGCTCAGCAGCCATGGCTCACGGGCCCAGCCGCTCCGCAGCACGTGGGATCTTCCCGCACCGGGGAACAAACCCGTGTCCCTTGCATCGGCAGGCGGACTCTCAGCCACTGCGCCACCAGGTAAGCCCGGGAAACCGTTCTTATTTATGTTGTTGGAAGGGCAGAGGGTTACTGAGTCCCCAAACAGATGTGCAGGCCCTAATAGCGAGTGGCATTGAGGACGGTGCCCGTGCACACTTGGCTGCCCTCCGTGAACTTGTGAGGGAGGCTTTCCTTAGTGAAGGCGGCAGTGGGCTACAACAGACTGGCCTTGTTAGGACTCTCTGTTGTCTGCCCACTCATGATGCTGGGGCAATCTGACTGGAATAAAAGCAAGCCGCCCTAATAGTTTCTTTATAAACATGCTTAGCTCCAGATAAAAGGCGAAATACTAAACAGGGTATAAAATGGCTGATTTTCTTTCCAGCCATGATGGCTTCTTGCTAAATTTTCCTCAGCTGAGCTGGGAAAGGAGCTTGAAGCCTGAGGGTTTATTTCTGAAGAAACCCCGCTCACCCCTGCAGCTCTCATTTATTTATAAATATGCAGACACTATGACATATTTCTGAAGAACCTTAAGTCCTTTTCTCATGATTAGAGCAGAAAGCTAAGCCTAAGTATTTTGAATGTAAACACTTTGGTTTTTCATAGAATAAGAGCCTTTCAATGACTTCATTGATCAAAAAGCCAAACTGTTATTAAACAGTGATGTTGATAATCTAAACAAGGAGAGAAAAATATCTAGAATTACTAAATGTTTAAAAACTATGAATCACTTACAAAAATCGTTGATAGAAGCAGAGACCTGGAATCCTCAAACTCACTGGAACAGAGAATTACTGTGAATTCAAACAGGTGAAATGCCACAAACCAGGATCTCCGAGAGTGCGTTTCAGCTCCGCAGAAACACCCCCAATAGAAACAAACAGGCTACTTGTTTAGTCAACTTGGATCTGGGACAGTTTTGTCTATTTATACAGATACAACAGGAGGCCTGAAGCTCGCATCTCAAACACTGACTTGTGAACCAGGTAAAGTTACCCTGGAAAGTGGGGGTGCAGCCAGCCTGTGTCCGCCGGCGTATGCGGTGAAGGCGTGCAGCATGTGGTCGGGCGGGACACAGGCAGCACTGCCTCTGTGATGTGACACATTCCTGCGGGATGGGGTGACTCCTCATCCAGGGAGATGGCAAACCGGAGAAGGGAAGTCGGGTTGGGGGGGGGGCTCACGTTCTTACGTGTAAAATGCGGTGGTTGGATCAGACTGCTGTTTCCTAAAGGGTGAGCCATAAAAATAGGATTCTAGAGGTAAGTTTAAGAGGACTGGGTTTAATATGTTAAATAGGATTCTGTACTTCTATATTTCTTAGATTTAATATATCAGTGATATTGTGACTCTCTCCCTCTTCCTGCTCCCAAGTGGGGATAAGATGAATGATGCTCTCCAAAGGTGCTGGAACTCAGAACCTTTGGGCAATGCTGAATTAGCAGGTCTAATTGTCTGTGATTCCAGGCAGGGGATGAGGCCAAGAGGTGCAGGAGTGGGGGAAAGAAAGAGATCCTTGGCTTCTCCTTCCAGAACCCCCTCCATATTTTCGTAAGAATGGAGGAAGCTGGAAGGGGTGTTTGGTGTACTTGCAGTGATGGCAGGGGCTATAATTTTACAAAAACAAATGACATCAGAACTTTCTAATTAAGGTGAAACTTGTGTTTAGGTAGAGTATATACTGACCTGTGATGTGTTGCTTTAGGTGCTGAAAAGTTAACTCCACCCCCTCAAAATTCTTTAGCCAGTAACAATGAATCCCTTAATTCCAGTCATGTTCTTTGTGTCATGTTAAAATGCAAATACCCTAGGAGAGAGGGAGAGAGACCCTTAAACCTATTATACATGTGTATGAAGCTGACTCTGTCAGATCCTTTTCTGAGAAAAGATTTTGATTAAAAAAAAGAAAGAAAGAAAATGTAAAAAATTTGAATATTGGCTGGCATAGATGGGGATTTGTGTAAGAGAGTTTCAGATTTTATTTAGTTGCACAGTCTTAGGTTGGCTTCCTCAGAAGCAGAGCCTGAGACAGGGATTCTCGTGGAAAAGCTTTGTTGAGGGAATGCTCTCAGGAGAAAGAAAGTTGGGAGAGCATGATCTGACAGGGGAGGAAGGCTACGTAAGGAAGAGTTCTCCTGCAGACTAGTTTCAGCCAGGCCCCACCGGATACTCTGGGCCACAAATGTCCCATCGAGTTTTTCTCAACCTGAGGCAGAGCCCAGCCTTTGTGCCTCTGTGTCGGGCAGTCAGTGGTTGCCAACTGTCCCATCCTCCATCCTTGGGACGGGGCACAACTTTCCAGACAGGAGACTCTCACTCAGCTGAGGGTGCTGTGCTTGTGAAGGGGGCAACAATCACCACATCTGAGGTCAATGCTCCCAGCAGCTGGGACACAGGTGCTGCGGCCGCATGATGGGGATCCGGGTGGGGTACTGGCTACACCCACATGCACCACATGCATGTTCAGAACTGACTCAGTTTGCCTAACAAGATTCCAAGTAACTGAAGCAGCCTGTGAAATTCTTCATGTACCTCCTTCTCTTGGAGTCCTGGGTATTAATTAAAGGTCTTCTCTGGTGATGAGAGGTTGACACTTCCTTGAGGAACTTTAACAACCCTCTAAGCTTTTCTCTCAGTACCAGTAATTATTCATTAAGGTTTAAAGGATTTGTGATGTTTTCCCATCTGTCTAGATTATTTTTCTTTCTTTCAATCAAAAGGATTTTTTAAAAATGTCCCTTGACATGTCCATATTCTTCTGAGCAATACTAAAGTTTATATTGCAAAAAGGAGGGAGGGGGGGAATTTATCCTTTGAAAAAGAAGCTAGTTTCATGGCATTCATTTTTGCTTACCAATCTGCCCACAGAAAAGTAAACAAAGAAACAAACAAAAACAAAACAAAAAAAGAAAACCTTCTGTCTTTCAGAATTTCTTTACCAGAAAGCAATTCTAGACCAATTTCAAGGCAGTCTTTTGTAGCTTTTAGTGTAAGCGAAGAGTAGTGTGCTTCTTACTGTAAAGGTAATTTTTTTTTTTTTTTTTTTTGCAGTACGAGGGCCTCTAACTGTTGTGGCCTCTCCCGTTGCGGAGCACAGGCTCCGCACGCGCAGGCTCAGCGGCCATAGCTCACGGGCCCAGCCCCTCAGCAGCATGTGGGATCTTCCCGGACCGGGGCACGAACCCATGTCCCCTGCATCGGCAGGCGGACTCTCAACCACTGCGCCACCAGGGAAGCCCTGTAAAGGTAACTTAATTAATTTGCCTAATAATTCTTATTTAGCTATAAAAGCTTCTCCAGCATGTGCCTTGGAGAACTGTTAGGGCTTAGACTTTCTCTTTTAAAAGTCTCCAGTTTCCCGTTTCGAAGCATTTATCAAATGACGGGGGTGGAGAGTGCCTCTGCTTAATCCATTCCCTTATTTCTGCTGGTGTTTGAGAGTTTATCTGGGTGATCTGTGTATGTTATCAATTTACATTTCTCATTCCCCTGGAAACGCATGAGAGAAAGGTCTATGAACATTTCTGGAAGATCTTATCAGAAGCTGTATGCTCTCTGGAAGCCCAAACACAGAGCCAGGCATCATAGCAAAGTCTAGGTCAATGTGAAGACAAAGGACACTTCTCACGAGTCTCTGTCGAGAGGGTTTGCCCATCACTCTCATTGGATTATATGATCCTTTTTTAAAAGGGAATTTTCTTTTATTCCCCAAGAGCCTTGCACAAAAGAGGCATGTAAAGTAAATTATAAAACTCCACATTTTTCTGCCTGCTGGTCAGACTAAATTCCTTTTGATAGCGAGTGTGTGTGTGTGTGTGTGTGTGTGTGTGTGTGTTGGGGGGAATGATATCATATGGCAAAAACAATTATTTTGTGATCTTTCTCTTCTTCATGGCTTCTTTACAAAATCTATGCTTTTGATTTTCCAGGCTTTGGCACTATATTCAAAAATCAGCCCTTGGAATTCCAAAAATAATATTCTCCCCATACCCACACCCTGCCAAGAGAAAACTCTCTTATTTTCTCTCTCAAAAAAGCCTGGTTTATGTAAATAAAAAGTGCTATGGCTTCCAAGCAATTGGGTCTGCTCTGAATTTACAAAATCCATGCAGCAATTTACTTGACTAAAGGCTCCCTCCCCTGAAAAGCAGTGTCTATCTAAGCATTCCAGAGAAAGCCAGACTGTACCTTGAATAGTGGGAATGTGCAAGGAAGAGCAGGGACAGCAGCTTCTTGATGTAGCCAAACACTAGCTCCGGTACATCAATACCTATCAGCAGAATTAAATTGAATACCGTGGACACAGCTAGTGGTTTCCAGCAGGTGTGGGTAACCGGAAGTCACCCTCACCAACTGGCATCACGTCTCGCTGGGAGGCTGCAGCCCAGCCACTTGTCCTTCATCCTTCTCAGGCATCAGAGAGAAAACAGAGGTCGTCAGATATAATCGGCGTCAATTTTCTTCCCCATCCCCCATTTCTAAACTAACCTTGGTTAGCATACATTCTTTCCTTTTTCTCTCCTGACTCGAAAGATGAATAGTTCCTATTTCCGTGTAACGGCGATCCTGGCAAATGTCTAATTGTCTGTTAGGACGTGGAGTAAACGTCCTCTCTTCTGTGGCTCCTAGACTGATTCAGCATGTGGCACATCCGTCACTCAATTTTTGTGCTCCTCTGTTTTGGCAGTGTTCTTCCTACTCTGTATCTCTAGACACTTCTCTCCCTCCTGCTGGATCATGAGCTGCTCAAGCATGGAGACTGTGCCTTATTTCTTTTTATCTTCAGAACATAGCACAGTGCTTGCATACGATACATGATCCTTATAGGATTATAGAATATGTGATAGACTGACTCACATGCTTCAAGGAAATTGATATGGGAGTGCTGCATAAAATGGATGGGAGAGGGGCTTCCCTGGTGGCGCAGTGGTTGAGAGTCCGCCTGCCAATGCAGGGGACGCGGGTTCGTGCCCCGGTCCGGGAGGATCCCACATGCCGCGGAGCGGCTGGGCCCATGAGCCATGGCCGCTGAGCCTGTGCCCCGCAACGGGAGAGGCCACAACAGTGAGAGGCCCGTGTACCACAAAAAAAAAAAAAAAAAAAAAAGATGAGAGAATGGAAAAATTGGTGATGACTATAACTGTATCTAGTACTGGAGCTTTGGAAAGAGATCAGATATTTAGATAAATATTTGGGAAAGGAAATAGCTACTTTAGGATTCCCAAGGGTAATGATTGCAGGAAGAATTAATGGGATGATACAGTCTTGTGAAATTTTTGAAATATAAATTTTGAAACAAAGAAAAAATCCTACAAACACTTGAGCAAAAGAAAGAGAAGTTACCTCTTTTGGGGGAGCACAGGCTAAGATATATTAAGGCAGAAGATATATTAAGACAGCCATTAGGACTAGTCACAAATATTCTGGTTTTCTTTCCCTTCTGGGAACAGGATAGGATTACCCATCTTTTTTTCCGCGGGCCTCTCACTGTTGTGGCCTCTCCCGTTGCGGAGCACAGGCTCCGGACGCGCAGGCTCAGCGGCCATGGCTCATGGGCCCAGCCGCTCCATGGCATGTGGGATCCTCCCGGACCGGGGCACGACCCTGTGTCCCCTGCATCGGCAGGCGGACTCTCAACCACTGCGCCACCAGGGAAGCGCAGTATTATCCATCTTTAACCCTCTCTGAATTAGGTAGGACTGTGTGACTTGCACTGTTGTGCGGAGTGACGTTGCCGACTTCCAGCTGGAAACTTTAAGTGACAGAGTACAGTTTGCCAAGTCCTTTTTTCTCTTGTGTGCTCATTAAATAACATATTCAGATGAAGCCCTCCATTAGGCTGGGTCCCTGAGCAGTGACACTCTACTGATCTGTGTTGGACATATAGCATGAGTGAAAAATAAACCTTTGTTGTGTTAAGCCACTATGCTTTGAGAGTTCTTTGTTACTGCAACATCACCCAAACTATCCTGACTGATGCACAGGTTAACCTGCTCAAATATCCGTATGCTACCTGGTCATTCATGGTCACAGGTTCCTTCCTTTTTATAGCCTTCCCATCCCCCTAGTGTATTTCCTCATCCACACGGTTAAAGATTATTCTCTAGCTCCACTTCTGCATTCCAGCCCTAGGGAAGAAACAAAGGG
>NW_006784126.1:1177526-1181371 GCF_000442215.2 Lipotes vexillifer | reverse complement strand
GTAGGGAAATAAAGTTGCACATATCACTCTTCCTCACATTCCCGTCATGAAAACCTGCTCGAAGCAACACGTCTAATGGCATGGGAGGCTGGCAAAAGTAGTCACTACCTGGGTAGTTATGTGCCCGACTAAATCTGGAGGAGCGTAGGATTGGTTCTATTACGAAAAAGAAGAAAATGGATCCTGGGGACAATTTACAGTGTCTGCCATAGGGTGCGTGGCATGTTTAAGGAACTGAAGTAAGTGTCGTACAGCTATGGCTGGAGAATCTAGTGAGACGTGGAGAGTGGCTCAAGAAGAGGCACCAGAGATAAGTGAGGCCAAGATCAAGCAAGGCCTTCCAAGATTTATTTAAATGTGGTGGAAAGCCACCAAAGAGTTTTAAGTGGGGAAGCATCACAGTCAGATTTGCATTTAAAAATATTCTTCTGGTTGTAGGAGGGGGGGTAAATTGAAGAAGGGAAATTAGGCAGCGTTTGCAGGATCCAGGTGAGAGCTGGTAGTCAGACTGGGGCAGGGGCTCTGGTGATAAGGAGATGAAGCTTAATTCCACCGTGACGTGGAACACAGAATCAAGAATCCTGAAAATGTGGGTGAAAGACACAGGGGCTGAGGGAAGATGAGAGTTAAAGACGTTCCCAGGCATTCTGGCTTTAGGATTGAAGTGGAAAGTGCTGTCATTATTTGGAGGGAAAATTCTGGCAGAGGAACAGGATAGTGGGTTTTTCAGGGGTCTGGGGTAGAAGGTGGGGAGCTCACAGGTAGGCTGCATCATTGTGTGGCTGTGTCCTAGTTCTTATGTTAGGTAATCTTTTCATTTAAAAAAATAAGATTTTGTACCTTACTTAGACATTTTATATATTATTTTGTATGTATCAAATACAGCATAATTTAAACATTTTCCAAAGAGGTCTGCACATAACCCAAGATTGAGAAACACTGTCCCAGAGAACAACTATGATTTTTATCTTAAAAGAAAATCAAAATTAGTGTTAACAAGTCTGTATCATGCCATTAAAAAATCTCCAGCAAAGTATTCTCAGAGGCTAAAATTTAATTAATACGTCTTATTAGATACTTTTTGTACTTGTAAAATATATTCTTAGTTAATCGAATGAGTTGCATTCTCAAAATGTTAAAGGTCAATTTCCAAAAACTACAGCTTTGGCTTTGGAAATATTGAGATTTAGCTCTTATTTCTAATAGTGCTGTAAACAGCAGGGCCAGGTTCTGTTGAGATAATCACTGTTGTGTGACGATGAATCATGTTGCCTGCACATGGAAGAATGCTTATTGTTTTATTCTGTATGAATTCAGCTCATCCAAAAGTGATCTCAAATTCTTTGGGTCCAGGGGGCCAGGGCTCGCCCCTTATGATCCCAATAAACATTGTTATCAGACCCATGCGAAGAGTATTCTCACAGGCCCTGACACTTGTACTGATAAGGAGCTAGTTCTTTATTAAAATCAACAGTTGGGTTTATATTTTGAATTCAAAGAGCTTAGTTTATACTCGATAGCAGCCCATGGCATCAAAAGCTGAGGAAAGATCAACAACACTTGAACAGACTTACTCCTTCAGCAAGATTTTTTGAAGAGGTGCTACTAGCAGGAGAATAGCCATAGCTATTAGATTAAGAAGCCCAGATTTACAATTTATTTAGAAGGAAATTGATGTAGACATTAACTGGAATGTCCAATGTGTTATTGGTTAAAATATAGGGTCAGTAGAGGTTTCCCTTTTATTTTTTAAGACGAGGAGAGTTTATGTTAAATGTCCCAGCAAATAAGGATATTAGAGAGTAGGTGCATGTTCTTGAAAAGGTTGGGAGGCTGGAAATACTTCCAGGGTACTTTATTTTTCTAGAGGTTTTCATACAACCTTAGGAGAATTTCTGAATCTAGTCAGAAAGAAATCTTAGATTTTTAAAAATGTTTTTCAGCATTTCATGAATTTTAGACAATAAACATATTCATCAAATGTCATTTCCACTTGAAATCAGCCTCCCTCAGTTGAGTCAGCCTGGGGTTTTGACCCCCCAAAAAAAAAAGAAAATACTTTACATATTTGAATGTGTGAAAGGTGGCAGAGCAAGGACCGTATTGGCTCTGGACATTGTGAAGGCTGGTGCTTACTGATGGCTTTCTGTGGGCCCGGTTCTGGGCTGAACACCATACATACTTCTCTCCTTTTTTACGCCATTAAAAAATTTCCAACAAAGTATTCTCAGAGGCTAAAATTTAATTAATACAACTTCTTATTAGATATGTTTTGTACTTGTAAAATGTACTCTTAGTTAACTGAATGAGTTGTATTCTCAAAATTAGACAATAAACAGACAATCCTCACATCACTATGAGGTAGGTACTGTTATTATCCCCATTTTACAGATGAAGTCTAGAGCCTTAGAGGTTAAAATGACACTGCTGGATCCAGAGCCTGGCCTCTTCACCACTCCTATAAGTGAACAAATACAAAATGTCAATCTGCGTAAGACGGTGGACATACAGATGTGGAAAAATTCAGTTTCTATCTATCCTATTAATACCAGAGTTGAGTCCTTCCAAGGAGATCAAAGGTCATAGGAATGGTTTGGAAGACCTGGCACTCCTTCCCTTCCTCTTGCACGTTTCCTTTCTATGTCTGATCCTGAGCAAATCAGTTGCCACCCAGCTCCTTAAGCTGCATGACTCAGGTTCTCAGCAATCACTACCATCAGTCTACCAATCAAGTCAACAAACACATACTGAATTCCCACTTTAGATGAAGGATAAGTAGATAAACAAGGCAGGATGCCTGTCTAGTTGTTAGAGAAGATGTTAGACAAGAGATGCATTCAAATATGTTCTGCTGGTGGCCCAGTACCATCCCCCTCCTGAATATGCTTAGTGCTCATTTGGGGCTTATATCTGCTTGTGACAGATCTTGAAGTATTTACCTTTTCACATGTGTATATCTTTTATTCTCTTAGATGCTGTAAGCACCTCTATGTTTAAACAAGGTGATGCTTCACTCCGGGAGATGCTTTCTCTAAAGCTAAGCATCTTCGTGGGCCTGACTGATGAGGCATTGTATTTGCAGATATTTATAGCAAGTCTAGAATTGAAAAGAATTTACTCTGAGTTTTAAAAAAAGTGTCAGCTTTTGACACTTGCCATACTTAAAAGAATTCTATTTGACCAAAAGACAATCACAAGTCTAAAATGTTACATTTAAAACAGAAAACTATATCAATTTACACTAAATTACAAATCCTAACTAATATAATAATTTTGCTGTATGTGTGAGAGTGAATATTTTGGATATTTTTGTTTCAAGAATTACTGCAGTTATAAGTGATATTTTATAAACGGGATAAGTTTAAGGATTTTTCACTATTAGACATAGTTAAAAATTCTAGGTCCTTAGGAATCAGCACTTTCATTTGTATGAAACAGTCCTTAGGCAATAATCAAATATGGGCACAAAAATTTAAGTGTAAGCGTGTTCACCATAGTATTATTTATATAATACTAAAAATACTTGGGGTTAAAAATGAAATAACCAACAAGAGGGGAATGGACTATTATGCAGACACATAAAATGTTTTCATGAAATGGTTAATAATATGAGAAAATGTTAATGTAAGTTAAAAATAAAAGATAAGGGGCTTCCCTGGTGGCGCAGTGCTTGAGAGTCCGCCTGCCGATGCAGGAGACGCGGGTTCGTGCCCCGTTTCGGGAAGATCCCACATGCCGCGGAGCGGCTGGGCCCGTGAGCCGTGGCCACTGAGCCTGCGCGTCCGGAGCCTGTGCTCCGCAAATGGGAGAGGCCACAACAGTGAGAGGCCCGCATAACGCAAGAA
>NW_006784126.1:1162862-1177418 GCF_000442215.2 Lipotes vexillifer | reverse complement strand
AAGAAAAAAAAAAAAAAAAAAAAAAAAAAGATAAGGACTACCAGACAACCATGGTAATGATCTCAATTCTGTAACAACCGTGCCCTCAGCCACATGGGGATGCCCTTCAGCAGCCTTATTTAGTTTCTGTGACGCTGACCCACTACCCATGGAATTTAGGATTAGGGCTGAGATTGAAAGATAGTCTTCTTGGCTGGCCACACAAGTAGCTATGTGGACATGAAGCTGGGAGCGGGGCGAGAGACAGAAAGAGAGAGAGAGAGAGAAAGGGGGAGAGAGAGAGAGACAGGGGGAGAGAGAGAGAGAGAGAGAGAACACATAGGTGCGTGGATTCCCTGATGGCTTCAAGTGCTGTATCCAGGCCCTTACTGGTACCACTTCAATTCTTTCCCTTTCCACTTAAGTTGAAGTCATCTCATTGAAAAATTACTCACATTACAGTTAGATAAGCAAAGAAAACAGAGATACTTTTCATCTTGAAAATAGATCTGATCTTCCTTACGAGCTCCCCTGGGGAGTGAGAGAACTGTGTTTTAGACATATGCAGTGAATGCAGCGTAATCCAATGACTTTGTTAAAGAGTCTCTGCATATATCATATGCCATGAATGTCTTAGCATTTTATATTTTAGATTAGCTTCCCCCTTACGACTCTTCTTTAAAATGGTGTCTGGGAATTTAGAGGGTTTACATCTATTCAGTGTCTTTCTGGAATCCACTGCTGAGACATGCAGCTAGCATAGCTCAAGACCTCTTTTTGCTTTGTTTAGCTAGCCTGGTAAGCCCTGCCTATTGACTCATTTCTTCAGCTCTTGTGGTTGGCCCCTGAAATTTTGCTGTGTCTCCTATTCTAGCTCCAGGGTCTCTTCGCCCTAAAGATGGTGATCTCTTCCATCAAGTATCTAGCTAAAGGCTGACTCATTTCAGAATACCCTTTGGGGCATTCAGGAGATTCTGGGATCCCATACATTCCATATAGAAACTGAGGACAGCTCGGGAGAGCCAAACTCAGGTCTACCGTTTGCCTAGCTCAGTAGGTGGTGAGGACCACCTGTGAGATGGCCTCTCCTACACTTCCAAATGGAAAGTGGGCAATGGCCCTGCTCTTCACGTCCACTCTCCTGTCTCCTCCTTCCAGGACTTTGGCCAGAGAGAAGGCACAACCTTGTGTCTCACCATGGACTTGATTTTTTTTCCTTTCTACTTCTCACAAGCCACCAGAATTGGAAGGGATGGGCTTTCTCCCCTTTGTCCTTAATATCCTCCTACATCATATGCTCTACCTTCCACTGATCATACTTAACCTGTTCCTTTCTCTGGGGCTCTGAGGTGGCGGGAGAGTGGGAGAGAAATCAGCCTCTGATTTAAAAAAAGGTATCAGGATTGGAAGGTATGTATCAGAATGAATAAAATGGATTCTTATTGCTGGGAAACCAAAAGATTAAGATACCAGGATACACAACTGTATGAAGAAGATTAGCCTAAGTCTGTAAATACACACACACACACACTCACACACACACTCACACACACACACTCACACACACACACACTCACTCAAAGGCCCTTTAAACTATTATCTCTGCTTTATTTAGATTTGAAGTGGGGCTAAGCTCCTTGTTCACTGAGAGTCTTTGTTATAAAAAGTTCAATTAAAAAGACCATAAGGTCTTCATCATGCTTTGAAATGTGTATGCATTCTTCTGCGACCCACGTACATCAGTCCTGGCTAGGGTTGCAGCAAGTGTTTTCTTGTAATTACCTGACGCCTGCAGATGAGATAATGACGTCAGCTTCTTCCCAGAA
Source organism: Lipotes vexillifer (assembly GCF_000442215.2). Taxonomy (NCBI): domain Eukaryota; kingdom Metazoa; phylum Chordata; class Mammalia; order Artiodactyla; family Lipotidae; genus Lipotes; species Lipotes vexillifer. Next base: position 1,175,613 of record NW_006784126.1, on the reverse strand, counting down.
GAGGGACAAAAGATTTTAAAAGATGTTCTGAAAGATCTTTCCAGTTATATTGCCCTGCGAATCTACAAAGGCTGAATCTGGGGGAAAGTTGAAGGAAGAATAGAAGCCATCTTTGACACTTGCTTTTATCGTCACAAAGTTTTTCTTGAATGAATCTGATCAATCTTCCTCTAACTCAGAAGAACTTTAAATGCTTTTCTTGGTTTCCCTTTCTGGTCCTGTCACATTAAGCAAGTATACAACCTCTTGTGTGTAAAAGGATGATGAGAACAGTACATACTTCAGAGGGTTGCTATAAAGGTTTGACCAGAAATGGAAAAGTTTTCAAATCCCAGAGGGATTCCAGGCACCCTTGGGTCACTGTCGAGGCAGGGTCTGCCAGAACTTCAAAACAGACAAGTCACTTTCTTCATGAGTATCTTAGATAATTCTCCCAGATCAGGAGGTCGAGTACAGTGAGACAAAAAGAGTTTAAATGGATTGATTACTGTCTGGAAAATTGTTGGGAAAAGAGAAATGGTTTGAAGTGGGATGCTGAGGTTGAAATCCTGCTCAGGTTGAATTCCCACTCATTCTATGAGTTTGAGCACATCCCTTGGCTTCTCTGAGCCTCCGTTTCCTACGTGCAAACGGTACACCTGCTCTACCCAGGAAGATCATTGGAAGTGAATAAATAGTCTTCAGAAAGCAAAGCAAAACCAAACCTGCATGATGAATAAACATGTGAGACGATAACCAACTGCACTAATAAGCAGGGGAATGCACATTCAGATGACAAGTTATGCCTCAGATTGACAAAGATTTTGAAGTAGGACAATATTGAATATTGGTCAAAATGAGGGGAAATAGGAATTTACAATCACTATTAGAGTTTCGTTGATATAATTCCCATGGAGACATATTGGTTTATATTGAGTAAATTTGAGAATGTATTCGCCTACAACCTAATCACTTCATGTGTGCTCTGTGAAATGTCTTTGCATACAAGCACAAGGAAACGTACAAGGATATTTATTTGAGTACTTCTATAATAACAAAAATTTGAACACTCAAAATATATGTCAAAGAGGAATACATAAATTAAGTATTCATACAACCGAATACCACATAGTAGTTAAAAGGAAGAGATAAAATTATATATATTGTATCTGTAAGATAGTGCATTTTGAAATGGATAAATTTTAAAAACCTAATGTTTTTACCCAGGTATATCTGTCTATTACTATTTATGTAAATTAGAAATACTCTTTCACACAAAGATAGATAGATATATATACATATCTCCAAAATAGACTGCTAATATACATACAGATGAAATGAAAGTGGTAATAGTTGCCTCTGGGGAATAGAAAGGAGCTGAGACTGGAAGTTGGTGTGAAGGAGATTTCAACTATATTGTGATAAGAAAGAAAAGATCTGATAAGAAAGAAAAGCAAATATGTGCAAATGCTAACAGTTCTTAATTCTATACGTGACTGTCTTTTTAATTTTCTTAAAATAAAGATTATCATTATTCTTGACTAATACTTAGTAGTCATCATTACCATGACTTCGAAGAGATTTATGAAATTAAAGAAAAACAATGCAAGTGAACCCACCATTTACATAATTAGTCTGTAAAAGCAATTTAAATTTAATTTCTAGGGCTTCTGAATGTCAGATGGTCAGGAAGGAGATACAGGAAGTAGGGCTTAGGCAGAGGTGGTGGCCCACAATATCAACAAAGAAGACAGTTAGGACAAACCTTCCCCATGCATCTTTTACAGACTTAAACTGCTCTTTGTTTTTTGTTTGTTTGTTTGTTTTGATGTGGATCATTTTTAAAGTCTTTATTGAATTTGCTACAATATTGCTTCTGTTTTTTTGGCTGCCAGGCATGTGGGATCTTAGCTCCCCGACCAGGGATCGAACCCACACCCCCTGCATTGGAAGGCGAAGTCTTAACCACTGGACCGCCAGGGAAGCCCTGTAAACTGCTTATTTTGTTTCTTTGTGAAAGAAACCCGCCCACCCCCACCTTTCTCTTTCAAGACCACTCTGGATGTTTGTGTTAAGCTGATCCCATCTGTATAAAAAGGTTGAAGTTGGGAGGGAGGGCCTAAGGATGGCTGTGGCATCCCACATGTCCCTGCATAAAGACTGAGAAGCCCCACTACCCACCCTGACCGCCCAAGCTAAACACACCTCATATTTATTTCCTTATCAAGTTTCCAGTGACCCCTGTCATCCATTCTGTATTTGCAGCGTTTGAACAGTGTAGCTCTGAGGTTTGGTATGAAATAAGAGAAATATTGAGCCTCAGCACAAAGAAAAACAGCCCTTTCCACAGGTCAGTCGTCATCTTTATTAGGCCATGTAGTATTCTAAAGTGAATTTTCAACCAAGGCCGTTTTTACCCCATCAATTATTAAATGAATCAAGGGCATTAAAAAAGGAAGATAAGATGTTTGAGACCTTTCAAGTTCTTGAACTTTGTGTGTTCAGTTAGCGGTGATAGGAATGGAGGGGCCAGAGGAATGTGGGGAAGGGACAAATTAAAATCACTGTGACAACTACAATGATATAGACGTCTAGACTTCACAGAAATCACTTCTAGACTTCACAGAAATCAACCACAATGCCATAGACTTCTAGACTTCACAGACATTAACCATGGCCTCAAGAGCAATATGGGAAAGAAATTATCCTGGACCTAAAATAAAGCAGATAGGAGACAAAAAGTGGTCAGAATGGATATTCTAAATTGTAGTAAGGGTTTTTGTGTTACACCTTTTTTTCTTGAGTTACTCATTGATCCAGTCTTAGGATGCATTATGATTTAACTCAGCCTTTTTTCCTTTCTTTACCTGAGATACATACAAAACATGAATCTCAGATGGAAAAACACTACAGTATTTCACAGTTGCCACACCCATTGGTGTTGGTGGCTTGGACTTTACTGGCTACATCCTGTCACTATATGATGGTCACTATGTGACTATAAGCTGTCACTCTGCTCATTGCTCTTAAGAACACTGGAAGGTGTGGAACAATATTACAGAATACATTTGAATTTGTTAGAATTTACTTTTAAAAGAAATCATTATCCAAAGCTGGTATTTTATAATTTGTAACAGATTATTGATGTCAAACACCACAACCGATCAGGACAAACCAGTTTCTATCAATAGATTAGTGAAAACTGATGATCTAGATTTCTGGTTACCGACTTCAAGTTCTGAGGTAATTAAGAATTTGAAAAGAGTAAAAGAATAACCTCACAAAGACTTGTTGTAAATAACAACCAAGAAACAAAATATTGCTACTAACGTGACAAAGAATATTTGACCTTTTTAAAAAATTGGGATACAGACATAAAACATTATATTAGTTTCAGGCGTACAGCATAATGATTCAATATTTGTATATGTTGTGAAATGATCACCACAATAAGTCTAGTTAACATCCATCATCACACACAGTAAATCAGTATTTGAATACATAACATTTTTACAGTGTAAAGAGCTAAGATGGTTTGATGAGAAACACCTTAATCTTCCTATTATGTAATTAAGGAAAAGTTTCTGAGAAAACATAAGGATGAACTAGAATTAGTAAACAAGATGGGAAAACCTCAACCTTACTAATACTACAAAAAATGCAAATTAAAATTAGGCCCGGTAATTAGTTTGCATCAAGTTATATTCATGCAGATGTCTATTATAATACAATTTATTATAATAAAATTAGGATCTTATGATAATTAAAAATTTATAACAACCAGTTTGGATTTGTTAAGCGATCTTTGGTCTACTTATAACATGGTCTGCTACTTAGCTATTAAAATGATATGTATTAAAGACTAGGTAATTAAATTAAAAGCATGATAAAATCATATTAAGTACAAAAAATAGATCCACTAATGGATATACAAACTTGCAGGGATTTCCTGGTGGTCCAGTGGTTAGGACTCCAAGATTTCTCTGCTGAGGGTGCAGGTTCAATCCCTGGTCGAGGAACTAAGATGGCGCAAGACTCAAGGAAAGGCCAAATTAAAAAAGAAGAAAAATTGCAACAATTTAGACCAAAAGAAACAAAAACTCTGGCACTTAACAAAGCGGAAGAAAACACCTGAAAAAATAAAAATGAGTTCTCACTGAGAAGATACAAACTCTAGCTTGCCAGTCATCTAGATGAAATAGCAGGTACAGATGAAGATCAAACCAGCTGCTAATTTAACAGAAAACTTTTCTCCCAAGGCCATGCTGCAGCTGTAAATGTCATAACGGCTCCCTTCTTCAAGGGACACTTACTCTCTTACTCACTGAAAAATCTTGTTTTCTAATATCTAGATGGTCAGAAAGTTTGCTCTTTGAAATCGTAAGAATAAGAATGAAGTGCTCCATTCTTGCTGGGAGGATTTCAGTCCTTTGACCCAGAGAAGTTGCCTTGACGTTCAACCCTTGTGCAGAGTTTCAGATAAGGGATTTCTGGCACATCATTTCACATCTATCTTAACTTTGTGGTTTCCAAGGAAAAAGGACTCTGGTCTACTTTGCAGTACAGACTTCACATTGACTCTTTCATCCACAGCTCTTCTTTGATCTGAGCCTATCAAAGCATTGCTTCTCTTAAATCCTATAAAAACCCTTCCTTTCTTTCTTGGTGAGACGTCCCATGGTTCCTCTGGTTTGTGGTCTCCCTGTTTGGAAAAAAAAAGTCAATAAACGTGATTTTTCAGACTATAGCTTTCTCTGCTAGCAGCCTTTGGCTGATTGGGCTAGAACACATGAAAATGGTAATGGGGACCATTTTCACGTGAGAGGATTGCTCTCTCTATATTGTATTTTTCAATGCAAAACTATTTCTTTCATAATGTAGAAAAGTTGGGCACTTTATGATTTTCGACTAAAATTAATCATGTAAATCTCACATTAAGCAAACACATCACAGTACTATCCATAATTATATCTGGTTGGTAAAATTATGGGTAATTTATTTTTCCTTCCTTGAGCTTTTCTATTTTTTTCTAAAATCATTATAATAAAAATGTGTTGCTTTTTAAATTAGAAATGTCAGTAGTTACTATTTAAAAAAACCTTTTGACAAAAATTCTGCTTATTAACAAAATGAAAGCTATGCTTTTTGACAATTACACTGCAGCGTGGGAGATGGAAACCAATTTAGGGCCCTGCCAGAGGAAGAAAGATGTGGTGCTTCCTACAATCAGGTGGTGGTGGAAATCTCCATCACCTCTGACAAGCCAACTTGGCCTCTGTCCTCATTTCCCATTTGGGCAACAGTGATCCATAAACTATTGCTCTGTTTAAGCCTTTAAGAAGCACACTTATCTTAGGGTCTTAGCAAGAAAAGGCTGGAAGACTTTGATTTAGGAATACTGAAGAATAATCTTTTTTCAACTCTCTTAATGTTCAAATGATTTATTAACATCCTCCATTTGATAACTAAGGCCTAAGGAAGGTCATTCTACTTCTTTGAACTCAAACCAGAAATGAATATTTCAGAAGTTTTATTGTCAGTCTCATTCATTATGTGGCTTTATTCAAGTTCATCTTTCTGGCATTGCACAGTATTTCTGAGGCTTATTTGATGTCTTCAGTTAAAATGCAATGCTATGGGGAGGAAGGGGATAGAGGAAAATTTTTTAAAATTGTGCTAAGATATATAGAACATAAACTTTTCCATTTTAGTCACTCTAAGTGTACAATTCAGTGGCATTAGTGCATTCATAATGTTGTGTGGCCATCACAGCTATGTCTTTCCAAAACTCTTTCAGCATCCCAAACAGAAACTGTGTACACATTAATTAATAATTCCCCATTTTCCTTTCCCCCCCAAACCCTTGGTAACCTCTAATTTACTTGCTATCTCCATGAATATGCTTACTCTAGATATTTCATATAAGGACAATATTTGTCCTCTTATGTTTGGCTTAATTCACTTAGCATTATGTATTCAAGCTTCATCCATGTGGTAGCACATTTCATGCCTTTATTCCTTTTTATTGCTGAATAATATTTCATTGTACATGTACACATCATTTTGTTTATCCATTTGTCCATTGATAGACACTTGGGTTGTTTCCACCTGTGTTGGTTACTGTGAAAAATGCTGCTGTGAGCATTGGTTTACAAGTATCTGCTGGAATCCCTGTTTTCAATTCTTTTGGCAATACTTCTAGGAATAGAATTGCAGGGTCATATAGTAATTCTATGTTTAATTTTTTGAGGAACTGCCATATTGTTTCCCCAGTGGCTGCACCATTTTACATCCCATTAGCAATTTACAAGAGTTCTAATTTAAGGATACAGGTAAATTTGGGACCTAATCCCAACTCTTCTAAGGATTTGGTTTATTTTTTAATGTACCGAACTCTGTGTGGCATATCTCATTCTTTGTTGCACCATTTTTTCTTTTTCTTCTGTTGAATTACAAACGTTGACTGTCTCTGAGGACAGATAGGAGATTAATTCATCACTTGCCTTGGTATTTATGCCTCTAGATTATCCTTTGAGTGATTACACTGGTATTTCAATAACTAAAATCTTTTGGCTGGATTTCAAGACGGACCTTCTTCATATCCAATTCCAAATTTGCAAATAGGATTACAGTGCTATATAATATATTATACATTATATTATGTCATATGTAATTTAATTATATATTTAATATATATTCCATTATAATAAAATCACCTAGAAATAAAGGTGACCTTTGTATTACATGTAATGAGATATTGTTATGTCATTCTCTTGGGGAGAGAACCTGGGTCTTAACAAGAAAACACTTTGAAAATAAAACCTTAAATTGGGATTGTGATGTGTACATATAATATATATATATAATATATATATACTATATATATAATATATAGTATATATATATATATATATATATATATTTTTTTTTTTTTTTTAAGGAGAGATTTATGCTTTAAGATTAGCTAACTTTGGGACTTCCCTGGTGGCACTGTGGTTAAGAATCCGCCTGCCAATGCAGGGGACACGGGTTCAAGACCTGGTCCGGGAATATCCCACATGCCACGGAGCAACTAAGCCGGTGCACCACAACTACTTAGCCTGCACTCTAGAGCCCGCTAACCTCAATTACTGAGCCTGCTTGCCACAACTTCTGAAGCCCTCGAGCCTACAGCCCGTGCTCTGCAGCAGGAGAAGCCACCGCAGGGAGAAGCCCTCGCACCACAACGAAGAGCAGCCCCCGCTCACCACAACTAGAGAAAGCCCGCAAGCAGCAACGAAGACCCAACGCAGCCAAAAATAAATTAAAAAAAAAAAAAAGATTAGCTAACTTTGGTTCCAAATGTGAGTACAGGTGATGCCCACTTTCTTAGAAAGCATACAAATCCTTCCAGATGGTCGCTCTCTATCCTATTCCTTGGCATTTGGCAGTGGAGTGTCTGGAGTGTTGAAATGTCCTATAATCTCGTCAGTAGCAAGATATCTAAGAAGCATGCCGTATCTAAATACTGAATATACCTGCTTTTTGTTTTCCTGGTTATTATCATCTGGTCATCCTGGTTTTGTGAACTTCCAGGAAGGATACTGGTAAAACTACCTGTTTCTTAGGCACTGGGCTCCCTGGAGAATTGTCACGTTTCAAACATGGAATTGCCTGGAAAAAGCAACATCCACATTCTCTTGCACTGTCATTCCAAAGGCAAAATGCCAGAGATCTTCCATTTCCTCCTCCAGATTTACCTTCCTGTTCTCTGCCCTGGGACCTTTATGAGCTACAACTACAGGTCCCTAAACCCTCCAGCTTCTGGGTTGGTGAAGTCAGTGGGGAGCCACGAAGGCGATCAGAGGGAGAAAGAGGGAGGACAGAGATTTATTTCTCCGGCTCCTTTCCTGAACAGTCACCTCCGGCTGGCTGGGACTCTTCACAAAATGTCACTCTCACATACTTCTCTTATAGACAATTCTCTCCCTTTTTGGCTTCTGCTGTCACTCTCCCTCTGTTCCTAGTTTCCTGCACTATTCCTTGTGGTTCTCCTACTTTTTTAATGAGTTTCTTTGTAAATAATGTCTTCCTGATTTAGTTTCACTTCACTGTCCATCTTTTTTTCTGTTGGAACCCTGATTGATACAGCCAAGAAAAGGGTTTGGGTGTTGCTGTGTCTTTAAATAAAGCTCACCCTGGCTAAACTAGTGATTTTCTATCTTAGGCTGTGACAGTTCTGGGTGACACTATTTCAATAGATATCATGAAATTCTCAAAACCATTTCAACTGTAACTCAGAACCCCAAACTTGACATTTAGCATCTGTAACAGGTGGGAATGAAGGACTGTGATTGTTAGAATCATTGGCTCGGTCATTCTTGGCCATTAAAAGAAGTACATTCCAGGTGGCTGGGCATGAGGCCAAGGAGTGGCAAACACACATGCCCAAGAACAAGTCAGGGGAAGACAAGAGAAAATATTGGATACTGTGAGTTAGAGGGTGGATGCTTTGCTCAAGGGCATTCAAATTCAAATTAATAAAAAATACTGAAAAACTAGCAAAACTAAGCTATATATATACTTTTGGATACAAGCACAGGTGTACTTTTTTGGATGCAAGCACAGCTGTAATGAAAAGTGATGACATGTTTACTAATGACTGTAAGTCAAGTTAGTGACTATGTCTGAAGCAGGAGAGGGAGGGTGTTGTCATCAGGAAGGGACACAAGGGTCCTTCTGAGGGTGCTGTATTAGCTTTCTTGGGCTGCCATAACAAAATACCACAGACTGGGTGGCTTAAAAAGCAGAAATTAATTTCCCCACATTCTGGAGGCTGGAAGCCCAAGATCGAGGTTGTTGGCAAGTTTGATTTCTTCTGAGGCATCTCTGTTTGGCTGCAGATGGCTGTCTTCTCACTATGTCCTTACATGGTGTTTCCTCTGTGCCTGCATATTTTTGCATTCTCTGAGTCTCCCAAATTTCTCTTCTTATAAGGACACCAGTCATATTGGGTTAGGGCACCCCCTAATGACCTCCTTTAACCTTAATTATCTCTTTAAAGGCCCTATCTCCAAATAATACACTCACATTATGAAGTGTTAGGAGTTTGGGCTTCAACATAAGAATTTGGGGAGGGCACAGTTCAGCTCATAATACATGCTGATGTTCTATGTCTTGACCTGGGAAATGGTTTCAGAGGTATTTAATTTATAATTATTTATTAAACTATATATCCATGTATTATGCATGTTTATGATGCTTATGTTATATTTCACAACTGTTCAAAGGTAAAAAGGTCAGTATACCATGCTGGCCAAAAGAACAGTTCTGGGCCACGCTTTCAGACTTTTTGTGAAGGCCAATAACATTCATTTCTATGAAGATAATCAAAAATGAGGAATATACTAGAATAAGGCAATTCATCTTCTTAGTGCTGTTTTTCTTCCTCAAGAATGTTATAGTACGGAATATTTCAGGATACTTATTCAGAATACATGATACAAAAATATTTTACTGATTTATTTTACTTCTTCTGAATATTAAAGCTGTGTGTGTGTTTTACAGACTCTGGTGTCTGTATAATCTCTACTCCCCCAAACTCACAGGCATGAGACAGGCTGTCCTCCTGTGAATTATGCTTTGAATCTGTCCTTGGGTTGTGGTGACCTTGTGAAACTTGTGGTTCTAGAAATGAAGCTGCTCTACTAAAAGAGATCAGCATTTCCAAAAGGAGCAGCATATTACAATTCAGAAGGGAGAGAGGTGTTTTGTTTTTCATGCTAATTGAGGAAAAAAGATGTTCATCACCAAACAGAAGTTTATCACTGTGTGTTCATTTCCACACTGTGCCGTTGAGATAACTTAAAATGTAACTGAATTGTGCAATATCTGTTCTTAGTAGGAAGGATCAAAAATTAGGTTGTACATTTCCACTAAGATCAGGAACAAGACAAGGTTGCCCACTCTCACCGCTATTATTCAACATAGTTTTGGAATTTTAGCCACAGCAATCAGAGAAGAAAAAGAAATAAAAGGAATCCAAATCGGAAAAGAAGAAGTAAAGCTGCCACTATTTGCAGATGACGTGATACTATACACAGAGCATCCTAAAGATGCTACCAGAAAACTACTAGAGCTATAATCCATGAATTTGGTAGAGTAGCAGGATACAAAATTAATGCACAGAAATCTCTTGCATTCCTATACACTAATGATGAAAAATCTGAAAGAGAAATTAAGGAAACATGCTTATTTACCATTGCAACAAAAAGAATAAAATACCTAGGAATAAACCTACCCAAGAAGACAAAAGACCTGTACGCAGAAAACTATAAGACACTGATGAAAGAAATTAAAGATGATACAAACAGATGGAGAGATATATCATGTTCTTGGATTGGAAGAATCAACATTGTGAAAATGACTATACTACCCAAAGCAATCTACAGATTCAATGTAATCCCTATGAAATGACCACTGGCATTTTTCACAGAACTAGAACAAAAAATTTCACAATTTGTATGGAAACACAAAAGACCCCGAATAGTCAAAGCAATCTTGAGAAAGAAAAATGGAGCTGGAGGAATCAGACTCCCTGATTTCAGACTCTACTACAAAGCTACAGTAATCATGACAGTATGGTATTGGAACAAAAAAGAGAATTATAGATCAATGGAACAGGATAGAAATCCCAGAGAAAAAACCATGCACATATGGTCACCTTATTTTTGATAAAGGAGGCAAGAATATACAATGGAGAAAAGACAGTCTCTTCAATAAGTGGTGCTGGGAAAACTGGACAGCTACGTGTAAAAGAATGAAATTAGAACACTCCCTAACACCATACACAAAAATAAACTCAAAATGGATTAAAGACCTTAATGTAAGGCCAGACACTATAAAACCCTTAGAGGAAAACATAGGAAGAACACTGTATGACATAAATCACAGCAAGATACTTTTTGCCCACCACCTAGAGAAATGGAAATAAAAAGAAAAATAAACAAATGGGACCTAATGAAACTTAAAAGACTTTGCACAGCGAAGGAAACTATAAACAAGATGAAAAGACAACCCTCAGAAAGGGAGAAAATATTTACAAATGAAGCAACTGACAAAGGATTAATCTCCAAAATTTACAAGCAGCTCATCCAGCTCAATATCAGAAAAACAAACAATCTAATCCAAAAATGGGCAGAAGACCTAAATAGACATTTCTCCAAAGAAGATATATAGATTGCCAACAAACACCTGAAAGGATGCTCAACGTCACTAACCATTTGAGAAATGCAAATCAAAACTACAATGAGGTATCACCTCACACCAGTCAGAATGGCCATCAGCAAAAAATCTACAAACAATAAATGCTGGAGAGGGTGTGGAGAAAAGAGAACTCTTTGCACTGCTGGTGGGAATGTAAATTGATACAGCCACTGTGGAGAACAGTATGGAGGTTCCTTAAAAAACTAAAAATAGAACTACCATATGACCCAGCAATCCCACTACTGGGCATATACCTTGAGAAAACCATAATTCAAAAAGAGTCATGTACTAAAATGTTCATTGCAGCTCTATTTACAGTAGCCAGGACATGAAATCAACCTAAGTGTCCATCAACAGATGAATGGATAAAGAAGATGTGGCACATATATACAATGGAATATTACTCAGCCATAAAAAGAAATGAAACTGAGTTTTTTGTAGTGAGGTGGATGGACCTAGAGTCTGTCATACAGAGTGAAGTAAGTCAGAAAGTGAAAAACAAATACCGTATGCTAACACATATATATGGAATCAAAAAAAAATTGGTTCTGAAGAACCTAGGGTCTGGACAGGAATAAAGATGCAGACATAGAGAATGGACTTGAGGACACGGGGAGGGGGAAGGGGAAGCTGGGATGAAGTGAGAGAGTGGCATGGACATATATACACTACCAAATGTAAAATGCTAGCTAGTGGGAAGCAGCCACATAGCACAGGGAGATCAGCTCGGTGCTTTGTGATCACCTAGAGGGGTGGGATAGGGAGGGTGGGAGGGAGACGCAAGAGGGAAGAAATATGGGGATATGTGTATACGTATAGCTGATTCACTTTGTTATACAGCAGAAACTAACACACCATTGTAAAGCAATTATACTCCAATAAAGACGTTAAAAAAAAAAAAGGAAAGAAAGCGGCAAAGATGTTAAAACGTTACTAAAGGGGATGGACAGGATAAATGACCTGGGTCGAGTGAAAAGATTGATGGATGGTGGTGATGAGAGTTCACTTAAGGCAGGGAAGTAAAGTGAGTGAATATGTTACCCTTCTTCCCATCTCCCTCCTCCTCCAAAAAAGGGAGGGAAGGGTGTTCATCAGATCAAAGAATCCAGCAAGATTAATGCAAGGGAATGGAAGAAACCCAACGAGGGGACAGCAAGGAGTAAGGGATGGGATGGTGAGACAGGGTGTGAAGGCCTTTCCTTGACTGAGGAATGAGAGGCAGGGCTGGAAGAAACTGGCTGCATAGAATTTAATCCTGACACATATTGGAATAGACTATTTATTCCTTGAAAAATATAGCTATGACTCAGTGAAGACACGTAATTTTCGTTGCTTTACAACTTGAAAAAACTTTTTTACATGCACTGTTTTATTTAAAGGCAAGACCCGTATCACATACTAATTCCTATAGAGGTTCGTACATGGAGGGCCTCAAAATAAGCTTGTTTCTTGTGGATTCAAATATTTTATTAGAAACAAAGAACACAGTCAGTTAAGTCTATAACAATGCAAGGGAATCTAGGGAAAG
>NW_006784126.1:1145581-1162735 GCF_000442215.2 Lipotes vexillifer | reverse complement strand
CTGTGGGGGGGGGGGACCTGTGAGTCTCAGCTTCAAAACCTCAAAAATGATGACCAGGGTGGCAATCTGCTCCCTAGGAAGCTGAATGCAACCTGATATGTGTCAGATTTTGGCCACCATGGAACTTTTCTAAAAGTTGATTTTGACAAGGTTCTGTCCATTTGTTATAAAAGGAGGGATAGGGGAACCACCACGTTGCTATGAAATTACTGAAACTGACTGATGCAGAAGTGACCAGGTTAAGTTTTCCACCATCTAATAGAAATGGAAGCCAAGAAGAGAGTTAAGTCTGATTACAGAGAATTACAGAGTCACATTTCTTAAGCACTTCAGTTTGTAGCCTATGAAATTAATACCCACTCGGCTAGTTAATATTAATTATTGCATTTGGATTTTCTCAGCTCCTTAGAAAATTGTAGGTATGACCTTGTAGCTTTATTTTCCTCACCGTTCTTGCTAGAAACAGGTTTTCTTTGTTCAAATATCCTCTCCCCCCCGCCACCCACCCTCTGCCATTCGTGCGGTAGTGTTTGGTTTGGTCACTTTGAGCAATTGAAATTTGGGGCCCAAACTAATGTAACTTAGAGAAAGGGAAAGAAAGAAAATGAGATTGATTTAAGCAATCTATTTCTAATTGCTAATAAAAGGGGAAAATCTTTAAGTATCTGAGAAAAACTGTTCTCTGGTAAAGCAATCCAAGGCTGTTAGAATGGCAAAAGTTCCATTCTTTAGTCCCCAGGTTGAAAAACTCACTTTAAACTCTGCCTAAAAGCTCCCAGAAATCTTTCAGGACAGTAAATAATAATGGTACCATTTTTACCATTTCAAAAAGCAGCAGAATATAGGATAAGTAAGAGTTTCAAAGTCAGACCTACGTGTGTGGAATGGATCCTCCATTTATGAGCTGAATACACTTGGATAAAAGCCCCAGTCCATCAACTGTGAGATGGGAGCTGCTGTCTTCATCTTAGAGGATGATCTTAGAGGTCTTTTCTCACCTCCTACTTGCTAGCAGAACACAGGGCAGCAAGCTCAGGAAACTTCAGTGGTGGAATCTTGATTAGCTGACTGGTAAAACTGCCAACATTTCCCAGTGTGTTCTGTGGAACACTAGTTCAGTGAGGGGTTCATTTTTATATAATTTCGGGAAATACCGAGTTCTCGTCTGTTACCTTCTTGGAGACTCAAAACATATATTTTTATATTCAAGTCTCAGATGAAGCCCTCACTAAGAAAGTTGTTTAATTTAGTATTTTCCACTTGTCCTTGACCACAGAACTCTGTTTCCACATTGTACTTATTGCCAACCATAAAATTAACCTTCAAGAAACACACTTTGGGAAATGTTGCACAAATATTTATTTATTGCTTTCAAATAAGTTATGTTGAACTGTAAAGCCTTGAAAGACTGTTTTATAATATATTTGCATCTAAATTATTTATATCTAAATTATTCTTTCTTAGGCTAATATCAAAATTACCCTTAGCATCTTTATCTCTTGGTGGAGATGATTTAATAAAATCCTGTGCCATAGGAAATTGGCTGAGTTTTAAACATTTTCTCATGAACTACAGAAAGTAAATAATCAATAATGACTGTACACAGACACTTACAGGACACTTGTGAGGTGATTTTGTGACTTTAAACTGTAATAACTTTGTATAAACACAGGCAATTCCTAAACTTTTTCTAGGATAGACAAACATAACTGCAATATTATATTAGCTATCTGTCAGTATGATTTTTCAACCCATTATAAATACACAGTATACCTCTTGGCTGCTGAAAAGTTTTGTAAATCGCACCCCTCATTCAGTGAACACTGAACCAGAACCTTAGAAACAAATACTCTCTCACAAACATACAAATAATTAACATATACATACACTGTTTTATATTTGATGATGATAATGAAATCCTGCAATTATAACTAAAAGGAACAATGCATGACCTGGAATCCTCATTTGTTTAACAGGTGTTATAAGAATGTGTGTCATAGGAATTAGAGACAGTTACTTCTTGGGAAGAACTTGAACCATCATATTAGGCAAAATGTTTCTAGGACCACTAAATGGAGGGCAGAGGACAGCGACAAATCTGAGCCCCTGAAGGAGTCAGTCACCTAGTAGGGACAGGACGCACCTCCACCTCACAGGTACACAGTGTCTCTCAACAGGGCTGACATGTCCATGCCTCACATATTTTAGATTCATTTCCTTTTACAGCCATTTCAAATCTTACTGACACCTCAACCAATGAATGCTGATTTTCAAAAAGTTTTATCCAGGTAAGGAAAAAACATCATGGATGGCGTAGTAGGTTGAATAATGGCCACTCACAGATATCAAGTCCTGATCCCTGAATTTGTAATTGACATCTTAATAGTACTATTGGAGGATTTCAAAACAGAATGGATGGTCAGAGTGGAAAGAGACAGTTTAATCTGAAGCAATTAAAGTAGCTTAATGTTACCAAGCATATGACTAATTAAATATATTGCTAAGGCCTCCCGCAGGACCTTGGAAATGGTTCATGAAGTGAGGGATGCTGTAGTGCAAGCTTCATTAACTTCCCAGTGAAGCCACCCCTGCTCCCACGCAATCTTTTTTTTTTTCTAATTTGTAGACGTACTTCACTGAAAACTTAATTAAAATTTTCACATGATACATGCTCAATAAATATTTGTTGATTCATATTCTAAAAGGAAAACTAAAAAAATACAAAACTGCTTTTGAGGAATGCACTTTTGCAGTATTTTTGTAGCAGTTTTTGAAGTGAGGTTACATGTAGAAATAAATGGGAAGGAAACATTCTCCTTTTTGGCTATTTTGGAATTAACAGAATCTCAGAAATATCTTGATTTAGCAATATTAAGTGTTGTGCAAATTTTTTCATTCTATCCCCACAATGAGTTTGAAATCAATTATGACTAAGTCTTTTTTAAAGATTGAACTTTTGAGATCATCAATCTGTAAGTGACTCTAATTCACCAATTTGTTGCCATTACATTTTTCAAACAAATATTGAATCAATATGTGATAATCCATATTAAAATATGAAATAAATCAAAAGGTATAAAGAATCCAAAACAAATTTGTCCAAGAACTCTGAATGGGAAAGCAAACAAAATGTTACCACTAAATAAAACATGGCAAGTAAAAGAGGTAAAATAAGAACTGAAAAGAAATGCCTTCTTTTTTTTTTCTGGAATGTGGGATTGTCTGTATAGTAGTCGCTGTTTTCCTTTTGGTTGCTGGGTCTTTCTAGAGCCTTTGTTTCTCACCCAACAGCATGCATGCACTTATATATACTTAACGTATACCCTTCTGCTTACTTTAGTAAAATAATTTCTTTACTGGAAATATTTGTGAAAATCATTAAATATCAAAGAGATTTCCTGGAAGTGGAGAATCTTGGTTTACTTGTTTGACTTTTTTTTTCTTAACTCAGTTGATTTTTTAAAAAATAATTAATTAATTAATTTTTGGCTGTGTTGGGTCTTCACTGCTGCATGCAGGCTTTCTCTAGTTGCGGCGAGTGGGGGCTACACTTTGTTGCGGTGCACGGGCTTCCCATTGCGGTGGCTTCTCTTGTTGTGGAGCATGGGCTCTAGTCATATGGGCTTCAATAGGTGAGGCATGTGGGCTTCAGTAGTTGTGGCACGTGGGCTCAGTAATTGTGACGCATGGGCTTAGTTGCTCCGCAGCATGTGGGATCTCCCCAGACGAGGGCTTGAACCTGTGTCCCCTGCATTGGCTGGTGGATTCTTAACCACTGCGCCACCAGGCTTTCAATGTTACTTTAATATGCATACTTAGCTAAGTTATTTAACTGCTCAGTATCCAGCTTTCCTGTCTGTGAAATTAATAGTGGAGACCACAGCTCAGTCAAGATGATGATGTTGGTGGTGATGGTGATGATGATAAACTTCAGAGTAAAATCCAAACTCTGTACAACAGGTGAGACTGCTCTTCCACCTTCCCTGTTTGCCTGGCCTTTTTTCCCTGCCACTTCTCTTATTATTTCAGACATGAAATAGGCTCTGGCCAGATAGGGAAATTCATTAATCCTTAAGTTCACCCTGAAAATTTTTAACTCTAGCACTATTAACTACGTGTGTTCATGCTGTTCGAGACTAGAGATTCCCAGTCCTTGGTACACATTAAAGTCCTCTGAAGAGCCTAACCCCCACTCCAAACCATTTAAATTAGAATCTTTAGGCATCAGTATTTTTTAAAAAAACTCAGTATTCTTCAAAATACTAACATAATATTGAGGAGAGGGTTGGATTCTGTGAAGGTTTAGATGAAACAAAGTTAGTAATGCCTTCATAAGTGTTGAAATTGGGTGATGAGTACAAGGGGGTCCATTCTACTATTCGGTTTGCTTTGTAAAGGTTTGAATTTTTTCATAATAAAATGTTTTTTTTACAAAAGCTTCCCAGGTGAATTTTATGTGCACTCAGAATCTACTTTCTGGGGATCCCAACCTGTAATAAAAACTATGAAACTAGAATTTTTACTCTCCTTTCTTTTAAACCTCTGCATTAACTAATTAATTAGCTAATGAATGAATTAAACAGATGTTTATAAATGTTTATTCTGGGATGGAATAGTCCTAGCCTACGTCAGACTCTGGAGACCCCTTAAGAGGCTTACAATAGTTAGATGAGACAAACTATAGGTCGTAGGGGTAGATAACATGTTCAGCAAAGAGCAGGGCATGAGGGAAGACAAAGGTGTGTGTGTGTGTGTGTGTGTGTGTGTGTGTGTGTGTGTCGGGGAGGCAGGTCAGTTGTACATCAGGGAAGCATTAGGGACTGCTTCATGGAAAAGTGACTCTGAATAGATAACCAACCTACAAGGACTTACTGTATAGCACAGGGAACTCTGCTCAATATTCTGTAATAACCTACATGGGAAAAGAATTTGAAAAAGAATAGAAAAAAAGAAAAGAAATTGAAGATGTGTTTGGTGAAATCCTACCCGCTCTTTAAGATCCAGCTCAAATTCTACTTCTTAAATCCTTGATTTCTGTTACCAAACATAAATAATCTGTTTCCACTCTGTACTGTAATCTTTTGTTTCTACATGTTATTTCAGTTACGTCTCATGTTATAAGACTATAAGCTCTTTGAGATGAAGAATTGTTTTATGTATATTTGCATCCTTTAAAACCTTCTAGAAAAGTGACGAATATTATTAGGACTCAGTAAAAGTATGCTGAATTAAATAAAATAGATTATCCTTCTAATTTATTGCTATATTAAATAATTTTGTCATATCATTTGACATTTGAGTTCACCACACATGTGCCTTAATGGGCAATCGATACTAATTTAGGAAAGAGTACTGGTCTAAAAGAAAACGGTGTCAAATTGGAAAGAGAAATTTTGTGTCAAAAATGGACACTGCTCCTTTCAAAGAGCTATAAATAAACGCCCTAATTTTTCTGCTCACTGAGAGAGGCACACTCTCTAGCTAAGTACAGTCCTGAATGTTTTGTTCTCTTGAAAGCACCTAGGATTCAAAGGCTTTTCCTTCTCTGGCTTGCTCAAGAGTTGCTTTATCAGCTGCAAAAAATTTGGAATAACCCAATTCTGTCACTTTGGTGGGGACAAATAATTAAAAGAAAGTTGGTTGGCAGAGAGAAAAAGCACACAAAAGGAAAAAGCAAAGCACAGGAAAAATATCAGTGAGGCACTTTCTTTGCACTTCATTGGTTTTGAATGTGGTAGTACTTTTTGCTTTGAACTTGATCAGTTCAAGGCCATTCCTAATGCTTGGTTTAAAGCACCTGAGAGGGAGCGGTGAAGGAGGAATATTTTCCACACACTAGGAGGGCCCTTCACTGGCAGAGACAGGGAGTGGATGGGGAGGAAGCTTCGGACCCACGGAGGACAGCACAGCAACAGGGGCGCGGAGGGCAAAGCGGGGAGATTCCCGCACAGAGGATCGGTGCCGACCGGCACTCACCAGCCCGAGAGGCTTGTGTGCTCGCCCGCCAAGGCGGGAGGGGCTGCGAGCGGAGGCTCGGTTTCGGTTTCGGTCGGAGCTCAGGGAAAGGACTGGGGTTGGCGGCTTGAACATAGCCCGAAGGGGTTAGTGCGCCACGGCTAGCCGGGAGGGAGTCCGGGGAAAAGTCTGGAGCTGCCTAAGGGGCAAGAGACTATTGTTTGCTGCTGCGCGAGAGAGGGGATTCAGAGCACCACCTAAACGAGCTCCAGAGATGGGCATGAGCCGCGGCTATCAGCGAGGACAACAGAGGCAGGCATGAGACGCTAAGGCTGCTGCTGCTGCCACCAAGAAGCCCGTGTGCAAGCACAGGTCACTATCCACACCGCCCCTCCTGGGAGCCTGTGCAGCCCGCCACTGCCAGGATCCCATGATTCAGGGACACCTTCCCTGGGAGAACAGACGGCGTGCCTCAGGCTGTGGCAACGTCACACTGGCCTCTGCCGCTGCAGGGTCACCCTGGCCTGAGTGAGCCAGAGCCCCCTGATCAGCTGCTATTTTAACCTCGTCCTGTCTGGGAGAACAATGGATGCCCTCAGGTGACCTACACGCAGAGACAGGGCCAAATCCAAAGCTGAACCCCAGGAGCTGTGCAAACAAAGAAGAGAAAGGGAAATCTCTCCCAGCAGCTTCAGGAGCAGTGAAGTAAATCTCTACAATCAGCTTCATGTACCCTGCATCTCTGGAATACCTGAATAGACAACGAATCATCCCAAAATAGAGGCAGTGGGCTTTGGGAGCAACTGTAGATTTGGGGTTTGCTTTCTGCATCTAGTTTGTTTCTGGTATTATGTTTATCATAGTTTAGTATTTACAGTTTGTTATCATTGGTAGATTTGTTTATTGATTTTGTTGCTCTCTTCCTTTTTTTTATATATATATATATTTTTTTTTCCTTTTTCACTTTTTGTGAGTGTGTATGTGTATGCTTCTTTGTGTGATTATGTCTGTATAGCTTTGCTTTTACCATTTGTCCTATGCTTCTGTCTGTCCGTTTTATTTTTCTCTTTCTTTTAGTATAGTTTTTAGTGCTTGTTATATTGGTGGATTTGTTTTTTGGTTTGGTTGCTCTCTTATTTCTTTCTCTTTTTTTTATTACATTTTTAATTAAAAATTTTTTAATAATATTTTAAAAATTATTTTAATAACTTTATTTTATTATTTATTTTTCTTTCTTTTTTTTTTCTCCCTTTTCTTCTGAGCCGAGTGCCTGACAGGGTCTCGGTGCTCCGGCTGGGTGTAAGGCCTGAGCCTCTGAGGTGGCAGAGGTGAATTCAGGACATTGGCCCACCAGACACATCCAAGCCCCATGTAATATCAAATGGTGAAAGCTCTCCCAGAGATCTCCATCTCAATGCTAAGATACAGCTCCACCCAATGACCAGCAAGCTACAGTTCTGGACACCCTAGGCCAAACAACTAGCAAGACAGGAACACAGCCCTACCCATTAGCAGAGAGGCTGCTAAAAATCATAATAAGTTCACAAATACCCCAAAACACACCACCAGACGTGGTCCTGCCCACCAGAAAGACAAGATCCAGATTCATGCACCAGAACACAGGCACCAGTCCCCTCCACCAGAAAGCCTACACAACCCACTGAACCAACCTTACCCACTGGGGGCAGACACCAAGAACAACGGTAACTATGAAAGTGCAGCCTGCGAAAAGGAGACCCCGAACACAGTAAGTTAAGCAAAATGAGAAGACAGAGAAATACACAGCAGATGAAGAAGCAAGGTTAAAACCTACCAGACCAAACAAATGAAGAGGAAATAGGCAGCCTACCTGAAAAAGAACTCAGACTAATGATAGTAAAGATGATCTAAAATCTTAGAAATAGAATGGAGAAAATACAAGAAACGTTTAACAAGGACCTAGAAGAACTAAAGAGCAAACAAACAATGAAGAACAACACAATAAATGAAATTAAAAATTCTCTAGAAGGAATCAATGGCAGAAAAACTGAGGCAGAAGAACAGATAAGTGACCTGGAAGATAAAATAGTGGAAATAACTACCACAAAGCAGAATAAAGAATAAAGAATGACAAGAGTGAGGACAGTCTCAGAGACCTCTGGGACAACATTAAATGCACCAACATTTGAATTATAGGGGTCCCAGAAGAAGAAGAGAAAAAAAAAGGGACTGAGAAAATACTTGAAGAGATTATAGTTGAAAACTTCCCTAATACGGGAAAGGAAATAGTCAATCAAGTCCAGAAAGCACAGAGAGTCCCATACAGGATAAATCCAAGGAGAAACATGCCAAGACACATATTACTCAAACTATCAAAAATTAAATACAAAGGAAAAATATTAAGATTAATTAAATATTAAATATTATTAAATATTCCCAGCAAGGGAAAAACAACAAATAACATACAAGGGAATCCCCATGAGGTTAACAGCTGATCGTTCAGCAGAAACTCTGCAAGTCAGAAAGGAGTGGCAGGACCTATTTAAAGTGATGAAAGGGAAAAATCTACAACCAAGATTACTCTACCCAGCAAGGTTCTCATTCAGATTCGAAGGAGAAATTAGAAACTTTACAGACAAGTAAAAGCTAAGAGAATTCAGCACCACCAAACCAGCTTTAAAACAAATGCTAAAGGAACTTCTCTAAGCAGGAAGCACAAGAGAAAGAAAAGACCTACAGTAACAAACCCAAAACAATTAAGAAAATAGGAATAGGAACATACATATCAATAACTACCTTAAATGTAAATGGATTAAATGCTCCAACCAAAAGACATAGACCAGCTGAATGGATATAAAAACAAGACCCATATATATGTTGTCTACAGGAGACCCACTTCAGACCTATGACACATACAGACTGAAAGTGAGGGGATGGAAAAAGATATTCCATGCAAATGGAAATCAAAAGAAAGCTGGCAGGGCTTCCCAAATATTGATAATTACCTTAAATGTAAATGGATTAAATGTTCCAACCAAAAGACATAGACTGGCTCAATGGATACAAAAACAAGACCCGGATATACGTTGTCTACAAGAGACCCACTTCAGACCTAGGGACACATACAGACTGAAAGTGAGGGGATGGAAGAAGATATTCCATGCAAATCGAAATCAAAAGAAAGCTGGAGTAGGAACTCTCATATCAGACAAAATAGACTGTAAAATAAAGATTATTACAAGAGACAAAGAAGGACACTACATAATGATCAAGGGATCAATCCAAGAAGAAGATATAACAATTGTAAATATTTATGCACCCAACATAGGAGCACCTCAATACATAAGGCAAATACTAACAGCCATAAAAGGGGTAATTGACAGTAACACAATCATAGTAGGGGACTTTAACACCCCACTTTCACCAATGGGCAGATCATCCAAAATGAAAATAAGTAAGGAAACACAAGCTTTAAATGATACATTAAACAAGATGGACTGAACTGATATTTATAGGACATTCCATCCAAAAGCAACAGAATACAGTTTCTTCTCAAGTGCTCATGGAACATTCTCCAGGATAGTTCCTATCTTGGGTCACAAATCAAGCATTAGTAAGTTTAAGAAAATTGAAATCTATCAAGAACCTTTTCTGACCACAATGCTATGAGACTAGATATCAGTTACAGGAAAAAATTCTGTAAAAAATACAAACACATGGAGGCTAAACAATACACTACTTAATAACCAAGAGATCACTGAAGAAATCAAAGAGGAAATCAAAAAATACCTAGAAACAAATGACAATGAAAACACGATGACCCAAAACCTATGGGATGCAGCAAAAGCAGGTCTAAGAGGGAACTTTATAGCAATACAATCCTGCCTCAAGAAACAAGAAACATTTCAAATAAACAACCTAATCTTGCACCTAAAGCAATTAGAGAAATAAGAACAAAAAAACCTCCAAAGTTAGCAGAAGGAAAGAAATCATAAAGATCAGATCAGAAATAAATGAAAAAGAAATGAAAGAAACAATAGCAAAGATCAGTAAAACTAAAAGCTGGTTCTTTGAGAAGATAAAGAAAATTGATAAACTGTTAGCCAGACTCATCAAGAAAAAAAGGGAGAAGACTCAAATCAATATAAATAGAAATGAAAAAGGAGAAGTAACAAGTGACACTGCAGAAATACAAAGGATCCTGAGAGATTACTACAAGCAACTACATGCCAATAAAATGGAAAACCTGGAAGAAATGGAAAAATTCTTAGAAAAGCACAACCTTCTGAGACTGAACCAGGAAGAAATAGAAAATATAAACAGACCAATCATAAGCACTGAAATTGAAACTGTGATTAAAAATCTTCCAACAAACAAAAGCCCAGGATCAGATGGCTTCCAGGTGAATTCTATCAAACATTTAGAGAAGAGATAACACCTATCTTTCTCAAACTCTTCCAAAATATAGCAGAGGGAGGAACACTCCCAAACTCATTCTATGAGGTCACCATCACCCTGATACCAAAACCAGACAAGCTGTCACACAAAAAAGAAAACTACAGGTCAATATAATTGATGAACATAGATGCAAAAATCCTTACCAAGATACTGGCAAAGAGAATCCAGCAGCACACTGAAAGGATCACACACCATGATTAAGTGCGGTTTATCCCAGGAATGCAAAGATTCTTCAATATATGCAAAACAATCAATGTGATACACCATATTAGCAAATTGAAGGATAAAAACCATATAATCATATCAATAGATGCTGAAAAAGCTTTTAACAAAATTAAACACCCATTTATAATAACACTCTCCAGAAAGTAGGCATAGAGGGGAACTTACCTCAGCATAATAAAGGCCATATATGAGAAACCCACAGCCAGCATCATTTTCAATGGTGAAAAACTGAAACCATTTCCACTAAGATCAGGAACAAGACAAGGTTGCTCATTCTCACCACTATTATTCAACATAGTTTCTGAAGTTTTAGCCACAGCAATCAGAGAAGAGAAAGAAATAAAAGAATCCAAATTGGAAAAGAAGAAGTAAAGCTGTCACTGTTTGCAGATGTATGATAGTATGCATAGAGAATCCCAGAGATGGTACCAGAAAACTCCTAGAGCTAATCAATGAATTTTGTAAAGTAGCAAGCTACAAAATTAATGCACAAAAATCTCTTGCATTCCTATAAACTACTGTTGAAAAATATGAAAGAGAAATTAAGGAAACACTCCTATTTACCACTGCAACGAAAATAATAAAATACCTAGGAATAAACCTACCTAAGGAGACAAAAGACCTGTATGCAGAAAACTATAAGACACTGATGAAAGAAATTAAAGGTGATGCAAAGAGATGGAGAGATATACCATGTTCTTGGCATGGAAGAATCAACGTTGTGAAAATGATTATACTACACAAAGGAATCTACAGCTTCAATGCAGTCTCTATCAAACTACCTCTGGCATTTTTCACATAACTGGAACAAAAAATTGCACAATTTGTATGGAAACACAAAAGACTCCAGATAGCCAAAGCAATCTTAAGAAAGAAAAAAAGAGCTGGAGAAATGAGGATCCAGGTCTTCAGACTATACTACAAAGCTACATTAATCAAGACAGTATGGCACTGGCACAAAAAACAATTATAGATCAATGGAACAGGATAGAAAGCCCAGAGATAAAACCATGCACATATGGTCACCTTATTTTTGATAAAGGAGGCAAGAATATACAATGGAGAAAGGACAATCTCTTCAATAAGTGGTGCTGGGAAAACTGGAAAAAAAGAATGAAATTAGAACACTCCCTAACAACATGTACAAAAATAAACTCAAAATGGATTAAAGACCTAAATGTAAGGCCAGACACTATCAGACTCTTAGAGGAAAACATAGGCAGAACACTGTATGACATAAATCACAGCAAGATCCTTTTTGACCCACCACCTAGAGAAATGGAAATAAAAACAAAAATAAACAAGTGGGACCTATTGAAACCTAAAAGCTTTTGCACAGCAAAGGAAACCATAAACAAGACAAAAAGACAACCCTCAGATTGGGAGAAAATATTTGCAATCGAAGCAACTGACAAAGGATTAATCTCCAAAATATACAAGCAGCTCATGCAGCTCAATATCAAAGAAACAAACAACCCAATCCAAAAATGGGCAGAAGACCTAAATAGACATTTCTCCAAAGAAGATATACAGATAGCCAACAAACACCTGAAAGGATGCTCAACGTCACTAATCATTAGAGAAAAGCCAATCAAAGTATAATGAGATATCACCTCACACCAGTCAGAATGGCCATCAACAAAATATCTACATACAGTAAATGCTGGAGAGGGTGCGGAGAAAAGGGAACCCTCTTGTACTATTGGTGGGAATGTAAAATGATACAGCCACTGTGGAGAACAATATGGAGGTTACTTAAAAAACTAAAAATAGAACTACCATATGACCCAGCAATCCCACTACTGGGCATATACCTGTAGAAAACCATAATTCAAAAAGAGTCATGTACCACAATGTTCACTGCAGTACTATTTACAATAGTCAGGACATGGAAGCAACCTAAGTGTCCATTGACAGATGAATGGATAAAGAAGATGTGGCACATATATACAATGGAATAAGACTCAGCCATAAAAAGAAATGAAATTGTGTTATTTGCAGTGAGGTGGATGGACCCAGAGACTGTCGTACAGAGTGAAGTAATTCAGAAAGAAAAAAACAAATACCATATTCTAACACATATATATGGAATGTAAAAAAAAAAAAGGTTCTGAAGTCCTAGGGGCAGGACAGGAATAAAGTCGCAGATGTAGAGAATGGACTTTAGGACACAGGGAGGGGGAAGGGTAAGCTGTGACGAAGTGAGAGATTGACATGGACATATATACACTAGCAAATGTAAAATAGATAGCTAGTGGGAAGTAGCCATGTGGCACAGGGAGATTACCTCAGTGCTTTATGACTACCTAGATGTGGTAAAGGGAGGGTGGGAGGGTAATGCAAGAGGGAGGAGAAATGGGAATATATGTATATGTATAGCCGATTCACTTTGTTATACAGCAGAAGCTAGCACACCATTGTAAAGCAACTATACTCCAATAAAGATGTTTTAAAAAAGAGAAATTACATGATATGATGGAGAATTTCAGTAGAGGATCTGAGGACTATATTTAAAAAGTCAAAGAAATTGTGGAACTGAAATTTAATAACTGAAATTAAGAGCTCATTATATAGATTCAATAATATATCAGACAAGCTGACAGGAATAATGCCTTCCTCTGTGGGAGAGAGAGGGTAGTGATGTGCTGTACAGGGTGTCCAGTGATATTCTCTTCCTTTGATCTGGTTACATTTTATAATAATGTATCAAGTTGTACATAGATAACTTGTATTCTATTACATATGTGTGTTAACTGATGAGATTTGTTCATTAAAACACATAAATTATCCCCAAAGAGATACTCTTAAATTCTTGGAGGCATGGAGTGTTTTAAGAAACTGAACTCCTTTAGGTGGCCAAACACCAAGAGAAAATAGGTAATAACAATTTTTTTGTTTTTTTGTTTGTTTGTTTCATGGTACGCGGGCCTCTCACTGTTGTGACCTCTCCCGTTGCGGAGCACAGGCTCCGAACATGCAGGCCCAGCGGCCATGGCTCACGGGCCCAGCCGCTCCACGGCATGTGGGATCCTCCCGGACCGGGCCACGAACCCGCGTCCCCTGCACCCACAGGTCGACTCTCAACCACTGTGCCACCAGGGAAGCCTGGTAATAACATTTTTAAGAGAAAAATATTAGACTCTTCAATGACTTCCTCTGAACTGACTTGCTGGATGAATTGACATGCACCACTCCCTCTGTTTAGCCTTCTGATGGACGCCCACAGAATTTAAACACTCAGCTGGTAGAATCACGTCTTCCATTTGTTAGGGTATGTGATTACAAGTCAGATGTGTTTGCTACTAAACCTGAAACTAAGCCTATTGTATCAATACTTCTTTCTTTAATAATACAAGATTTAGTTAAATATTATATAAATTAATGACAGCTGAGTGCAAAAAAGGAATTGTTTCTATGGAAATTTGAATGCTTCCTCAGTGGAGGTGAGTCAGTAGAAAAGAAAAATAACAGACTGCACAATGAATAAGGAAGGTCATTGAGGAATAATCTTTTTGTGTGATACCCCATTACCATCTTATCCATTGAGAGCAATGTGCAGACCAAGGTGAACATACAGATATGTGCATAATAAAGATAACGTAATAATTACTGCTTCACAGGGTTTTTCTGCGAACCAAATGAGTTGATTCATCTAAGTGACTTAAAAAACATAGACTAAATGGTAACTATTATTATTAGGCATTAATACAGAAAAGCCAAAATTTGGATTCAAGTCCTTAAACAGAAATAGCTGTATTTCATGAGGTTTCTTTTTTTAAGTGCTATTGTGTTACAAAATAATTTGCTGACTTAGGTGAAAACATGGTCCCCCAATGGCCGTATTCTGGCAATACTGAAATCAAGTGGACCCCAGCTAATAAGTGGAAATGTATGCAAATCATCTAGATGAATAATATTTAAGCTTGTTTTTTTTCTGTTGTACAGGGGCAATCAGAGAAAATGAAAGAAAGATGGTGACAGTTGACCACTGATATAACTATAAACAGAACAAGTAAATCCATGGGTTTAATCAAAATTAGCTTTATTATTTATCTCCCACTATCCCGTTAAATTCTATGGCTTTGCATCTTTTTTTTTTTTTTTTTTACTTTTTATTTTATACTGGAGTATAGTTGATTAACAATGTTGTGATAGTTTCAGGTGTACAGCAAAGTGATTCAGTTATACATATACATGTATCTATTTGTTTTCAAATTCTTTTCCCATTTAGGTTGTTACACAATATTGAGTGGAGTTCCCTGTGCTATACAGTAGGTCCTTGTTGGTTATCCGTTTTAAATATAGCAGTGTGTACATGTCAATCTCAAACTCCCTAACTATCCCATCCCCCCACCCTTACCCCCTGGTAACCATAAGTTCCTTCTCTAAGTCTGTGAGTCTGTTTCTGTTTTGTAAGTAAGTTCGTTTGTATCATTTCTTTTTAGATTCTGCTTATAAACGATATCATACGATATTTCTCTTTCTCTGTCTGACTTACTCACTCAGTATGACAATCTTTAGGTCCATCCATGTTGCTGCAAATGACAAAATTGCATTCTTTTTTATGGCTGAGTAATATTCCATTGTATATATGTGCCACATCTTCTTCCTCCACTCCTCTGTTTTTTTTTTTTTTCTTTAAAGGATTATTTCCAGTATTTTTTAAAACATCTTTACTGGAGTATAATTGCTCCATTCCTCTGTTGATGGACATTTAGTTTGCTTCCATGTCTTGACTATTGTAAACAATGCTGCAATAAACATTGGGGTGCACGTATCCTTTCGGACCATGTTTTTCTCTGGATATATACCCAGGAGTGGGATTTCAGGATCATATGTTAGCTCTATTTTTAGTTTTTTAAGGAAACTCCATACTGTTCTCCATAGTGGCTGTACCAATTTACATTCCCACCAACAGTGCAAGAGGGTTCCCTTTTCTCCACACCCTCTCCAGCGTTTATTGTTTGTGGATTTTTTGGTGATGGCCATTCTGACTGGTGTGAAGTGATATCTCATTGTAGTTTTGATTTGCATTTCTCTAATGATTAGCGATGTTGAACATCCCTATGGCTTTGCATCTTCCTCTGTCTGACAGAAATTTAGGGTAAGCCCTACTTACCTTAAAGAAAATCACAGACTTCTTTGATCACATTTAGGTAATAAAAACAACCTCAATTCAGTAATAGGAGCATGCGATGCTTGAACTCCATTCAAGTTTCAGCTTCTCTCCTTCCCCGGATCAGGCCTGCTCCAGGCGGGCTGTGGACAGTGTGAGAGGGTCTCTTCCACTCTTCCCCAGCTGACCCTCTACCTCACCCCTTCTTGCTACCTCCATGACTGACCCCGCCAGGATCAAAGCTATGTGGAAGAGAGGGAGAAAAGGAAAGGAAAAGCCTGACTTAACCACATGGGCTTTCCCTGGGCTCGGGAGCTCTTAGAAGCTGTTTCTCTCCTAAGACCATGTACCCTGTCACTGGGGGAGTCTCGGCTGCATTCCCTGTGTGGGAGATTGTATCTCCTCTGGCTGCTCACCTGGGGTTTCTTCTTCAGCCTCTGGGCATACAGTGGTCCATTCTTCTGTTAGGGTCACTTTGGACAGGCTCTCTGGCCCACAGGCAAGGACACACACGAGTGTGTGTGTAACCATTTCCCTGACCATCTCTGTTAACACAGGTAATCTCCAGTGCATGGGCCTCTCTTTGCTCCAATATCTGAGCAGATGGCCATCCCACTTCTGCCTTTTACATTCATCTGATACTGGTTGGACACCAGTCCTTGTGGCACTCAGTGTTCAGGGGACACTCATCAAACTCTCCAGGTTCCAGAGGCTTGAGGTAGGGAGAAGCAAGCATCCTTCTTTAAGGCTAGGCTATACAGCCCATTAACCACCAGACCCCCAGATTTTCTTTCCATCTTCCTGGCCTCTCCAACCTCCAACCTCAGTTTGTATTCAAAACACTGTACCTTTTAAAATTCCTTCCTCAAATCTTGTACAGTAGTTTTATACCTTACTTTGTAACATGGCATCTGTTGTCTTGGCGCTTCAAGCCAAATGAGACAAACATAATTCTCTCCTCTCTAGTAATTTTTTGCACAGTAGGAATGGCCACAAAAACTTATCTAATTCACTGATTTGTGTATGAATGTGTAAGCACTTATTGAATATTTATTGAATGCTGGATAAATGTGCTAATACAAGTTTCCTTTTTGTAGACATAATTTGCTTAACTGGTTATGATGGAAAATGGTTTCCTCTGAGATCTTTCATCTTGGGTGAAGCTGTCCTGTCAGGAGGGGTTTGAGCTACCTTCCCTGAGATCAGTAATCAGAACTACCCTTTGTAGCCTCTTCCATGCCTATGTTTCTAGAAACAATGGTGCCAAACTTGTGAAAAACATCATAGCTTCCTGTTCCAGAAACAACTTGCTTTATCTCTTATTCTCTCCTGAATTCCATAATCCATTCATTTGGGGTCATTTTAGATTCTGAGAAAATGGATTCAAAGCCTGATTCATCATTTTTTTTTTTTTTTTTTTT
>NW_006784126.1:1123076-1145537 GCF_000442215.2 Lipotes vexillifer | reverse complement strand
CCGTTTTTTTTTTTTTTTTTTTTTTTTTTTTTGCGGTATGTGGGCCTCTCACTGCTGTGGCCTCTCCCGCTGCGGACCACAGGCTCTGGACGCACAGGCTCAGCGGCCATGGCTCACGGGCCTAGCCACTCCACGGCATGTGGGATCTTCCCGGACCGGGGCACGAACCCGTGTCCCCTGCATCGGCAGGCAGACTCTCAACCACTGCACCACCAGGGAAGCCCCAAATGCCTTCTCTTACTTTCAAAAGGAAATATAAAGTGTCAATCTAAAGCACATATAGCACAAGTATAATTTGATATTTAATCAACTGAGGATAACTTAAACTGACTTTTCACTATACCTACTAAATAATCACCCCAAATCAGCCCCATGCAAAGGTGTGAAGCAGGCCAATTTTGCCTTTGCCCCTACTCTTTATTTCCTTTTGTTAGCCTATTTCTTTTTGGCAGCACCCCTTCCATATTCTACACTGTATTAATCAGCTGGCAGCTTTTCAGAAAAATATTTCATGTTTTAACCTTGCCATCCATATTTATTCAGAAATTTTCTGCTTTCATTTTCCTCCCTTAGTGTTTGTTGCAGTAGTGTGGCTGGTCCTTGATAATTTTTGTTTGCAGTTCAGATTTTTGTTTTGTACTCATTGACACCCGTGTTATGGGTTGAATTGTGGTCCCCCTACCACTGCACCAAAGATATATCACAAGTCCTAACCCCCGGTATCAGACTATCATCTTATTTGGAAACAGGGCTTTACAGAGGTAATCAAGTTAAAATGAGATTATCAGGGAACCCTAATTCAATCTGACTAGTGTCTATATAAAAGGGGGAAATTTAGACACAGAGACAGACAGGTACAGAGGAAAGACAGCCATGCGAAGATGGAGGATTTAAGTGATGCATCGATAAGCTGAGGAAAGCCAAGGATTGCTGGGAACTACCATAAGCTAGGAAGAGGCAAGGAAGGACCCTTCCCTACAGGGAAATCAGCACCTGATTTCAGACTTCTAGCCTCCATAACGGCGAGACAATAAATGTCTGTTGTTTTCAGCCACCCAGTTTGCTGTACTTTGTTGTGGCTGTCCTAGGAAATTAACACGAGCTCTGGCCTCTGTTACCCGCCTTCCTTAAGCGAACAGAATTCACTCTCCTACTACTGCCCTCCTAGTTGCTATCTGGGTTTCTGTCTCAGTTCTTTGGTGAGACTTAGAATAGTGAACTGAAAGGCTAATCATTTGTTTGAAGCTCCAAAGAGGCTTTAGGAAAATTATTTCAAAATTTGAGGCAAGTGAATGCATGTGTAATAGTTCAGGATAAGGGCTTATTTATACAATCTCAAATTGGCCAGTGAATATGTTAGTTCATATAAAAGCTGCGTAATTATTTAACATGGTTTAAGATATAACTTAAGAAGACAGGAATCCTGTTGTGAGAATAATTGGACACTGGGTAAAGCTGGAGTAATTGTCTCATATGAATTTTTTATTAAAAATATTTTATATTTATAAAATTATATTTTTATTTATAAATTCATATTTTATATTTTATTTATAAATAATTCATAATTCACGAATTATTT
The DNA here is from genome assembly GCF_000442215.2 of Lipotes vexillifer. Taxonomy (NCBI): domain Eukaryota; kingdom Metazoa; phylum Chordata; class Mammalia; order Artiodactyla; family Lipotidae; genus Lipotes; species Lipotes vexillifer. The sequence goes on along the minus strand of NW_006784126.1, from coordinate 1,143,958 downwards.
ATAAATTCATATTTATAAAAATATGAATTTTCCCCTTATCTCCTCTTTTCTCCACCCCCAGCCTCCCAACAGGGCTCCATCTTTGCTCCTCAGGTGTGGCACGCCCCATCTCCAGGGGCAGAGAGCAGAAGGACCCATTGGTGATCCCCAGAATGCAGCAGTAGGCTCGGCCCTGTGCCAGAACATTTGAAGTCTACCTGTGTCCCTAGATGAGGAAGGTGCCCCTCAGTGGCTGGTACTACTATGGGTTGTCCTCACCATTTTAGTATTGTTCATATGGGAAAAGATGTCTGCATGAAATGTAATTTGTAGTTTTGTTCTATTTTTAACTCTGAGAAGGAAAAGTTTCCTATAATATATCCATTGTCAATATTTAATCATCTAACAAATGCATGTTTTCTTATTTCCGTGCTGTGTAAAAGTAAGGCATTAATTCACATTCTTAGAAACGGGATTACCTTCCCAGAATATATGTGCATTTTATTAGGGGCCCTGATCCAAAGACATTAATACCTGTATCTTATACTCTGTAGGGTTGGTGAGGGTAGATTTTTTTGGCAGGGGTCTTGCCTAATGTGTCTCAAATCACACAGCAGAATGGCTGCCCACACCGTCTTTGTATAAAGTTTTCCTGAAAGCTTGGCAAAATGAAAGTGCAGCACTGTGTGCAAACTCTGACGGTCAAACAGTATGTGGCATCCCAGCTCATGGAGCAAAAAGGGTCATACAAAGTGCCTGAGAGGAGTGCATGTCAGCCTTGCCTTATGCAAGGTACGGGGTGATGGTTGCCTCTCCCCTGGGACCGGTGCTCTGCCATACTACCCACAGATGATGTTTCCAATACCTTTCTGGAGTAGCAACCAAGAAGTGTTGGGTCAATGTCACCATCTGGTGACTAGTGCCGCAAACCATCTAACCTGAAAGTTGTTCCTACTTTCTTGAACAAATTAGAACAGAACCTAACTCCCAGCAATCTGTTTTTCCTTAAGTGCCAGCATTCACTACCAAGAATAAACAAAATTTTCCCCCAACTTTTCCCTCTTTTATTTAATTACCATATGGTAATAATATTTCCTATTTGAAATACATAACATTTAAAATTAAATGATTTTAATTTTAAATTAAATCTTTGAAGGTCAGTCTGGTGATCTACTTTCTGTGTGTAACATTGTTACTGTGGATAAACGTCTTCACAGTTCCAAACTATTGAGATATTAGTAGAGTTGACTTTTGGTTTGTGATTTCCTGATAATTTGGAAGAAAAAAATATGTAAATATATACACACACACACATATACACCACCAAATACTTCAATTTCAGGATGCAAAATGTGTCATTTTCTTTCATCCTTTAAGTAAAATGTAATATTTTCCAAATCTCCATCTTGCTGTAATAGTGGGAAATTCAAACTCATTCATTATTGGATTCTCTTCCCCCAGTTTCACCAGGGTTATTCAAAGGTCCAAGGAGTCTTATTCAGGCCAGGTCTAATGTGAAGGGCCCTCTGGTCTTTGGTCTTCATGGTCACTGCTGATTGTGGTGGCAGCACACAGAGAACAGTTAGTTCCATTAGTTTATCAACTCAGGGGCAGAGAGATCTTTGCCAAGTATTGAGGTTCCCTTCCCAGAGCCTAGGCTGTCTAGTTGCACCAGGCAGGCGTTGCCTCCCTAGGGATCCTGCCGTCCCCCCAGTTTCCACACTCTGAGCAGCTACATATTGCACGTTATGAAATTGTGTCATTGAGTCTTTGAAAAGGGTAGTAGCAGATACTGTTTGGATTGCATTTCGTGTGGCTCTAAAGACATACACCATTCTGATTTTTAAAACTGGGGTTATTTCAGAAAGGTTTTCACCTCTGTGTAACACACACACTCAACCTCAAAACATTTAAAAATAATTTTCGAGCTGAGAGGCAAGTCCTACTGGCGCAGTTGCGGTTGGTCTCATGCAATGCCTCCTATAGGCAGGGAGAGGTCCGGTACTAGCTTTTCCTTTCCTGATCCTCTCTCCGTGCAGGACTCTCTCTAGAGTCATTCGCTTCGTCAGAAAGAGTTAAACATCCACAAGCAGCAAATCTACTACTTATCTTCCTCCAAGGAGAATTACTTCAAAATCAAGATATGACTGTTGGATAATACATTTAAGAATTGAATGGATTTTTAAAAATGTCTTTTTTCTCTGAAAACCAACTTGCTTCAGTTTCCTTGGAAAAATTAAAAAATCCTGCAGAGCTGGTGATGATAAATGCAGCCCTTGGCCAACTTTGCCTGTGTTGGAGTGTTGGAGGTGCTGATGTAGGGTTTTTTTTTTTTTAGTTATTTCGGGGAATAGAGCTTATTTAAATTCCACCATTTGAAAAAAGAACCCACCCTCAAACAGTGCTGTTTCATGTTGGTTGAATAATTCACGAATGGGCAGATGGAAGGACACATATAGCTACAAACTGAGTGTCCCTTCAGATAAGCACCCTTCTGTTAAACATTCCCTATCCAGTTCCTCATGGTTAAAGCCGTACTTGGGAGGAATGAACAAGATCACTTCTCCACTAAAATATCACGTGTACGCAGTATTTATTAAAACCCTTACTAGCCGAGGTATATGTCTCTGGAATCTTCTAGATCAAGACAGAGTAATCAGAATCCAGGATTGTATTGCAAAATAAGCATCCTGTCAAAGAATTATGCTCCTGAGTTTCTTTATTTCTGAAAAAATAAATTTGTTTTGGAAAAGCACAATTATTGCTTTACTCATTCAAAAGCATGAGCAATTTGATACAGCCGCTATGGAGAACAGTATGGAGGTTCCTTAAAAAACTACAAATAGAATTACCATATGACCCAGCAATCCCACTACTGGGCATACACCCTGAGAAAACCATAATTCAAAAAGAGTCATGTACCAAAATGTTCACTGCAGCTCTATTTACAATAGCCAGGACTTGGAAGCAACCTAAGTGTCCATCAACCGATGAATGAATAAAGAAGATGGGGCACATATATACAATGGAATAATACTCAGCCATAAAAAGAAATGAAACTGATGAGTTATTTGTAGTGAGTTGGATGGATCTAGAGTCTGTCATACAGAGTGAAGTAAGTCAGAAAGAGAAAAACAAATACCATATGCTGACACATATATATGGAATATTAAAAAAAAAAAAGTCATGAAGAACCTAGGGGCAGGACAGGAATAAAGACGCAGATGTAGAGAATGGACTTTAGGACACAGGGAGGGGGAAGGGTAAGCTGGGACAAACTGAGAGTGGCATGGACATATATACACTACCAAATGTAAAATGCTAGCTAGTGGGAAGCAGCCACATAGCACAGGGAGATCAGCTTGGTGCTTTGTGATGACCTAGAGGGGTGGGATAGGGAGGGTGGGAGGGAGGGAGACGCAAGAGGGAAGAGATATGGGGACATATGTATATGTATAACTGATTCACTTTGTTATAAAGCAGAAACTAACACACCATTGTAAAGCAATTATACTCCAATAAAGATGTTAAAAAATAATAAATAAATAAATGAAAACAGCAGATGATCTTTGAATAGTCAAAAAAAAAAAAAAAAAAGCGTGAGCAGAAAAGCAGAACTAAAGCCACTGCCATGTTTTCCTGAGACTCTCAGCCCAGGCCTCCTGCAGAGCAGCAGTGCGGGGTTGTGTGACTCAGGCAATCAAGCACCAGGCTCAGCTGCTGGGGCCTTCACCTAATTTTCAGTGACCTTGTGAAAAATACTTCAAGTATCTGTGCCTCTGCTTGCTTTTAAGGTGAGGAGACTATCAGCCTCCCACCAAGACAGTATGGGGGTGAATAGCCAATGAGTATAATTGAAATTGCCTTGCTAATACTGTGTGAAGAGCCGTGTGAAGTGCGGAATGATAAACCTACTCGGTGTAGGATGACTGGAAGGTGAAGGATGACAAATAGCCTGGTGTATTTCCAGATCTACAATTCAGTCATGCTGTAGCTTGGAATTCTTTGAAGCCTTTGTCATGGTCTAAGGCTATGAATGACTTGTTTTAGTCCTAAAGAAATGAAACATTAACAACTTGCATAATCAGGCATTTCAATAAGAATTTGGAAGATATATGTCTATTTTTAGATCCTCGAGGCTTCAGAAGTCATTCAGTCCACCACCGCCCAGAGCCAGTGATAAAGGAACCACATCCCTGAGTAGGGCCATTTCCCGTGGAAAGACACTCACCATCTCCTGGTGAATATGTTAGGTGGCAATTCTTCCTGATACTGAGTTGAATTCTGATTCCCTATAACGTCCATCCATTGGTTCTAGTCTTATTCTCTGAAAAAACAAAATCAGTCTACTCCTTTTTCCATGTGATAGACTTTCAAATTATTGAAGTCGGCACTCCCATTTTTTTTGAGTTTCTGTCTTCAGCTAAAACCTTTCCTTTTCCATTCCTTATATGACAATGTACCTGTAGCTTCTCATCATCAATGCCATCCTCTTGTAATTCAGTCTAGCTTGTTTTTGTTTCTCTTAAACTGTAGTCTTCAGAATGCACCACTACCTTAAGCAGTGGGTCTAATAGTTCAAGGCTCAGTGAGGCCTCTTTTATTTACATTTCAATCAAACAGGTATTTATTCATTATCTCTATGGATATAATAATGAACAATACAGACATAATTCTTGGCCTTATGAAGCTTATGTTTGGAAATGGGAGAAGTGCATGGAGAAGACCCCCCTCCCAAAAAGATAGCTACACAAAGGCAATAAAATAATTCCAAGTCTTGAGACAAGGACGAGGAACAAACTCAGAACCAGGAACAGAATTCTTGGGGTGGGTATGGATGATTAGAACTCAACCTCCATTCCCCCCTCCTTCTAGTTCATCTTCCTTCTCTCCCTAGCTTGGAAAGCTAACCCTATACTTCCCAGACAGCCTTGTAGGTAGGAGTCTGGATAGAAATTAGGTCCCACCAAATAAATGCAACTCAGGTAGGCCCTTGTTAAGAAATTTTATTAATGAAATAAAAAGCCACTGAATAATTTTAAGCAGCATTCTAACATTTATATCTTTAACAGGTTTAGATAACTGATAAGGTCAATTTCCCATTATTTCTTTTGAAATTTTTATGCTATTTTTCTTTCAGTTATACGTCTAGATGAATTTTGGGATAATTTTATCAATTAAAAAATCCAACCGTGGATGATTATACTGGGTTAAGCTTAAAAATTAATTTGAGAAGAAATGCTTTAATTTTCCATCCTTGACATATTATTTTTCTCCACTTATGTAAATTTTCTATCTCTTAAAAAATTGAAAAGTAAGCTAAACATACTGAATATTGCTACAATGAGGAATTATTGGGACACTGTGAGAACTTACAATAGTGGAACCTAAGCCATACTCAACGGTCAGAGGCAAGTCTTTCCAAATGTGACATCTCAGTTGAGTCTTACAGAATGAATAGGAGTTCACGGGCAGAGAGAGAGGTGAGGGAAGAAACTTCCAGACAACTTGCTCAACTTATAGGAAGGCCCAGAGGCAAAAGAGAGTATGGGATGGTGCTTCAAGGTACTGAAAAAGTTTAAAATGGCTGGCACATAAAGTCCAAAAGCAGAGGAGGACAAAAGTGGAACAATCTAGGTAAGCAATAGTCAAATTACGAGGAGCTTTGTAAGCTGTATTTGGGTATTTAGATATATGTTTGGAGTTTAGATGGCAGAACCAACTTGACGTAGTAATAGAAGGGTAGGGATGGTGTTGGGAAGGGAGGTGTTAGGTAGAGTGCCCAGGCTTCTGGCTTTGGACCTGGGAGAATGGCTATGCTTTTCACAGAGACAAGAACACGAGATGAATCATATCTGAGGGGGAAAAGATCGTTAATGCATGTTTGTACCTGTTGGATTTGCGGGCCCGGGGACACCTAAGCGGAAATGTTCAGCAGACTTTGAATCACAACCAAAGAAGATCAAAACCACAGATGAGTGATGTAGATGGAGATATTGGTTTCTGAATCGTTGTAACTGAAGACACAGAAGTGGACAGGGTCAGCCAAGGACAGTGTGAGGATTAAGAAGTACAAGAAAAACAACATGTAACTTAGACCCTTTGCCCTGAAACCCAAGGATAACCTTGGTGAATTTAGAAGTCCCATTACATTGGTGACTCATACTGCACTCATGTAAACCTTCTGGTTTCTTTCATGTAAACTCTAGCAAGACCACCTTGTTGAAAGTGACAGAGACCCAACTCAAACTAGCTTAAGAAAGGGAAAAAAAGGAGCATGGGCTCAAAAACTAGGAGATCCAAGGTAGACTTTAGACATCACTACATCCAGGGGACTTGAAAGCTTATTTCTGATTTGTAAACTTCTATAGAGAATCTCTTTCTACATGGCAGGCAAGAGGAACCCCAGCCAATCTAGCTCACAACCTCAAAGCTTAGCAGTATCAGTAGAAAGAATATTGCTCTCTTCAAGTGTGTGTGTATATATATATTTTAATCTTAGAGAAGACACCAGTTGGCCCTGTCTAGGTCTTATGCCCAACCATAACTCAATTGCAGTGGCCAAGATAATGGAGCAATGTCATTGGATATCTTATATCTGGATCTCTAAGAAAAGTTAAAATTCTTGAAATCCACTCCAGACCTTCTGAATCAGAATATCTGGGGAAGAGTCCCAGAAGTTACTAATTTTTACAAGCAGCTAGAGTGATTCTTATTGGAGTGGGGATCTTATTCACAGATCACGTTTTGAGAAATACTGCAGGCTCCAGAACTGCTGGGATAGGATGCTGCCTGAGAGGACCTCAGGTCTGTACCCTGTCAGTTTTGGTGAATTTAGAAAATGTTCAGGCTTTTGAGTGGACTTGAAAGGACTTGGGGTGAAAACTGGTCTGAATCACTTCATTAAATATATGACCAGGCAATTCATTTAAATCCCTTTGACATTTAGTTCCCTCATTTCAGCACACAGGGAAAATACTTATCCAGAATGGCTGTGCGAGGTTAAATCAAACATTTGTGAGGTCTGGTTGCCCACTAGCTGTCACCATTGCTTAGGTCCCTCAAACCCGTGACTAATGTCTAGGTCTTCCATTTCTCAGGGTCGGTCTTGCCTCCAGTATCATCTACCATTTGTTGCCTAAGACAGTCACAATGTTCAATTCTTCCATATTCTTTTAGGTCCCTAGGCTGCATTTCCGGGATGGTAAACTCAGCCTGCCCACACAGACCCTCACTGTCTCTCTGTCGCTCCTTTTACCTGCCATACCTCTACCTGTCCCAACCTGCACATTCAGCTGTTCAGGGAGCCTTTTTTTTTTTGGCGGTACACGGGCCTCGCACTGCTGTGGCCTCTCCTGTTGTGGAGCACAGCCTCCGGACGCACAGGCTCAGTGGCCATGGCTCACGGGCCCTGTCGCTCCGCGGCATGTGGGATCTTCCCGGACCGGGACACGAACCCGTGTCCCCTGCATCAGCAGGCGGACTCTCAACCACTGTGCCACCAGGGAAGCCCTAGGGAGCTTCTTAAATCTCCACATTCTGTACTTCTGAACCCAGTCTATAGGCCTGGAATATATTTTCATGTATGACTTGGTACAAATAATATTGTCTCGAGGTGAAAGTTAATCTGGGCTTTTAGAGATTGCCAGACTGCAAGAGAAATAGCAATTATCACTTTTTTTTTCAGGAGAAAACATCTCATATAAACGACTTGATAACAGACAGACTCATGAGACTCCTTGAAGAGCTATACTTAGATGAAAGTAGACAAAAACCCACAAATGCCACACTACATTCTCCATGTACTTGGTCCTTCATCATTTTTTAATATTCTTTTTTTTCCATCTGCCATCTTGGGAGAAATAGAAAAGCAAAGAGGACACAGAAAACTGTTCTGTGATTTAAAAAGAAGATGATGCCACTTATGAGAGTCCTGATGGTGTCAAACAGCACATATTAGAAATGGGACAAGGAGCGAGATGGTGTCAGTGCTCTGTGAACTCATACCACCAGAAAGCACTTCACCATGCTCTCAGAATGCTCCCAGATACATGCTGAGAAGAGGTTTGTACAATTGCTCTTATGTGAGAGCACAGCTTTTTCAGCTTCTAACGTTCTTGGATATTAAATGCACTGTGCTGTATTTTCCCCTTCTGTGTGGTTTCTGTGTTGGTACCAGAAGATAAGTTAGTGGGACTCTCACCCAAATCGTCCAAAGACCTTTATTCTATACTTTGTTCCTTACAGTCAAGTGACATTTTTCTAAGAAACTTAAAGTGGCAAGATACTATTTTGGTATTATTTTATCCTCTATTATCGTATTTTTCCCTCCCTGTGTTCTCTTTGTTGAAACAGTTCCTAAGTTACCCCCTCCCTGCCCCCACTCCTACCTCCAGAGAGGAAGGGACAGGATAAGCTTGGAAATTCTGGCTTTTATTTTCCAAATCCTAAGCCCTGGAGGGAGGAGAAAATTTGTGGACCCAGAGAAAGTGACCTTAATAAGCATGGTGGGTAAAGGATTCCACAAGATGAGAAATAGTCCCAGAGCCCAGGGCTTTGGAGAAAGAGATGGGCAGGTTCATGCCCTACTTCCTGGTCATGCTAGCAGAGAAGATCTTGGGTCTCAAGAGCAGAAGAGACTAAGGCAAGCAAGATCATGGGGACCAAGGCTTTGTGGGTTCTCTAACCAGGCTCATAAACTCAACGTATCCAGGTTCCTGGTGGGTAACATACATGTGAGGTTGGAAGTGGTGTGAATGGGAGACTAAGGGGGCTTGTACAGAACTCTAGAGTGTGTGCCCTGCCCAAAGGCAATCTAATTCTATATTTAAAAAGCACGAAAGAAACCAATTTGCTGTACTTGACAAGTTTTGGCCCATGGTCCAGGGGCCACACTGAATGGAACGATGGCTGTGTTGTTAGTATTTACTGTGGGCAGATTGCTGAGATTCAGGGTGCACCCATTGCCTTGATGCCACATCAGCTCCCAAACATTGCCATTAACTCAGAGTAGAATAAGAGTGGTGAAATCTTGAAATGGCCCAGGTTAATAGCAGTAGAAGTTTCCAGATGAGGCTTCAGATAGAAATTAAACTGAGTTAAAGAAATTTTCAAAAGTTTCTTGTATACCTGAGTTTGTGGGTTGATGATACTCCTATCATTAGAGAGGTGTCTAGGATAGTTTTGGCTTCACCAGTGTGGAGCTTGGTGCTACTAATAACCGGCTGTGTGATCTCAGGAAAGTCACTTAGCATCTCAAGCCTGTTTCTTCAGCTATTAAAGAGAAACAATAGTAATACCCCTTCAGAAGTTCGCTGCATTAAATGAGACAACGTAGGACAAGGACCTGGAACAATGCTTGCCTCCAAATAAGCAAGCCCTCAGATTGTAACTCTTCATACCAATGATGCTGATACCTTGTGTTCATTGCCTCACAGTGAGTTTGGTGAAATACTAATTGGCGAGCTTTGGTTGTATCAACATTGAAGACGTCAGTACATTGATTCTCTTGTCACTTAAGATGTGTTTCCCATCTTTCTCCTCTCACCCTCATATAAGGGTACTTTTAGAGTCTCCCCCATCAGGCTAGAGTCTCAGACATCCTCAGACTCACTTGAATTTTGGGTTTAACACAGCTTAGGATCAAGGTAGGGTCTTTACTACCAACTTCCAGTGAAGTTGGGCTTCAATCGATAGATTAGAAGAAATCAGAAATTTCTTTTTGGAAACTTTATTTTTTGTCAACCTTATTTTCATTTCCTGTTTAAGAGTCTGTGGAAGAACAACTTAAGACCATTCAGTGGTTGTTCCTACCTACCCAGTGGCCTGAGCAGTAAGAACGGCAGACCAGTCTTCAGTGGCAGGCTGAACGCACCAGCCTTAAGCAGGGAACTGCTGGATAGGCACAGGGGACACATGCACGCCTTCAGACCAGTCTGCAGCCTTAGGTTGTGTAGCAGTAAATTAGGGAGCTGAGGCAGTGCATTGACCCTGAAATTCCTCCTTGGTCACAGCCTTTTAATCAGTGGCTTACTATTCTATTGCAATCTCTTCAGGATCTCTGTCGAAGCAGAGATCAGGCATGACCACCCATGAGTGTTCACGGGAGGTGGCGCCACGCATGTATAGAACTTCCCTGGCTGCATTCCACCACCCCTCCCTGTTGTACTGGGTGGCAGTGTTTGCATAGCACGGAGGAGACTCTATGTTACACAGAGCAACTGTAGGCGGGTCAACATAAGTGCCTGCGTGAGAGGCTGGTGGGTAGCCCTGGGATCAGTAACCACCAGAAATCTTGGCTCCTGGAAGCCTGCTGGGATCTGGCTGGTGAAGGTTGAGGAGTGAAGCAGCCAGCAATAGGAGTAGTGGCAGTGGCAGCAGCAAACTTCAGCACAGTCTGCTGGCTGGTATTCCTGGAGGATATGACACTGATGTAGCCGGTTTCAATGGGCAACAGCGGCACGAGCTGCCAGCAGAAGCTTCTCCCAGGGGCTCTTCAGATTTGTAATATAGTTGCTATCATTTTTTCCTTTTGCAGATGTACTGTTCCATTTGAAAGTCAAGGTTGGTGCCACCTAAGTGGATTCCTCCTTTATTTGCAGGACATCAAGGGCTCCCGACATTGTGAAAATTTCCCTTTAAGTTACAACAGGAACCCAGAACAACACCATATGGACCTCCCTCTGGATAGCTTGGAAAGGCCAGAAAATTTAATTGAAACTGAGTGAAGACACTTCTATGAGAGGCTAAGTTGCTGTGGTCCACAGTTGTAGTCTTTGGGACTCTACTTTGATTCAAGAAGTGAAAAATATTCACAGAGGTGGAAGGATAAGAATGTATCCTTTATACCAAAGACTTTAGATACCACTTCTCTCAGCTGAACTATTGAGTTACTGCAACTCCTCACTCCTGAAATGTTGTGTTTAGTTTTCTACTTAAACTGTTCACACTGGTGGAGAAAATCATGCAACGCATGGATCTTCAGCTGGACTTTTAGTTCTGCCTGGCAATTCTGGACTGCCCTAGTTATTTTTCTCTTTGCCATTGTCTATAATGACTACCCAAACCACCTATTCTTGCAATAAATGATCTTGTTTTCTCCTTGCTCTGGATTTTTCCCTCCTGCCTCTGTGGCAGCCATCCTCCATCAGTCAGCCTCACTGACCCCTGTATCTTCAGTTTCTCTCTTTACAGGCTCATCCTCATTATCTAAACTTGCTCACAGAGTTCCGTTAGTAAAAGATAAAGAACAAAAAAATGAAACTGTTGCTCAGTCTTAGGTTTCCCTGCAGCTGCCTGGCTATCTCTACCTTTCCCTTCCAAATCAAGCATTTGTAAATGTTGTGTCTATTCCTCTCCCCACTATTTCTCCCCTCTCTGCCATTTCTCTGCCCACCAAAGTCTGGGGTATGCGTCTTGGCTTTCCATAGCAACTGCTCCTTCTAGACAAATCCAATCGCAAGTTTTGGGTCCTCACCTCCATCCAGTGGTGTGTTTGACACTACTGACCCTCGGCTGTCCTCTCACCTGTCTGGGAACTCCTTCTAAATTTTCTCTGAGTGCGTCTCTCTGTTTGCCCAGTGTTTATACATCTACATTCTTTGAGGTTCTGCCTGGGACCTTTTCTCTCACTCTTTATTCTCTTTCTGGGTGAAGAATCTAATCCTGTGCCATCAATTACTGTCTTAAAAAAATCTAATAGTGTAATTGGAATCATTCTTATCTTTCCAGTTCCTCAAATTACATATCCAGGCTCCAAGTCTTTTAGAATCCTCACATCAGATCTTTGAGATCATTGCCATTGCCCCAAACCTACTTCAGATTCTTGTCATCTTTCACTAAACTTTTTTTTTTTTCGCGGTTTGCGGGCCTCACTGTTGTGGCCTCTCCCGTTGCAGAGCACAGGCTGCGAGACGCGCAGGCTCAGCGGCCATGGCTCACGGGCCCAGCCGCTCCGCGGCATGTGGGATCTTCCCGGACCGGGGCACGAACCCGTGTCCCCTGCATCGGCAGGCGGACTCTCCACCACTGCGCCACCAGGGAAGCCCTTTCACTACACTTTTGAAGTAGACTTCTGGCTGGGCTACTGCGTCTCATCTTTGTTCCCTCTAATCAACATCACAGTCAGAGATCTCTCTGAAACAGTCAGCCAACGTTTTCTGTTAAGGGCCAATAGTAATTATCTTAGAGAGAGCCCTATGATCTCTGCTGCAACTATTCAAATCTACCTTTGTAGCACGACATCAGCCATAGACAATATGAAAATAAATAGGCATAAATGTGATTTAATAAAACTAGTTATGAAACAGGCAGTGGACCAGATTTGGCTTCTGATGCATAGATTGCTGATCCCTGTTTTGAAATACAAGCTTGAGTACATCCTTCCCATTGCCTTTTTCTTTTTTTTAAGTTCACAGATTTTATTATTTTTTTAAATTAATTAATTTATTTTTTGGCTGCGTTGGGTGTTTGTTGCTGCACGCGGGCTTCTCATTGCAGTGGTTTCTCTTGTTGCAGAGCATGGGCCGTAGGCATGAGGGCTTCAGTAGTCGTGGTACATGGGCTCAGTAGTTGTGGCTCACAGGCTTTAGAGATCAGGCTCAGCAGTTGTGGCGCACGGGCTTAGTTGCTCCGCGGCCTGTGGGATCTTCCCGGACCAGGGCTTGAACCCGTGTCCCCTGCATTGGCAGGAGGATTCTTAACCACCGCGCCACCAGGGAAGCCCCCACTGCCTTTAGAATAAATTATAAGTTCTTGAAAACAGCTTATGAGCCCGGCCAAACCGCTTACCATCCGCCTCCATTACAAACTCAGCTCCAGCCATACTGGAAGACTTGGAATTTATTGCATTGTGTTTTGATCTGCAGCTAACCTATTTGGAATATCAGCCCCCAATAGACCTAACAACGCAGGCTTAAGAGGCATGAACTGATGTAGGTTTGAGTTATAGCTCTGTCCTCACTAAAACTGTGATATCTGGCAAGCCTCAATTTCTTCATTTATGAAAATAAATGGGGATACTTATATTATCCGGGAATAAGAATATTATCTGCCTCTTACATAATTCAGTTGCTTAAAATCAAATGGCATATTGAAGATGAAAAGCGCTCATAAACTGTAATGTGTTATATAAATGTCCATGTTGCCTACATAGGCTTGGCCAGTCCCCAGCTCTCCTTTTCCCCATCAGAACATGTCAGCCGGGGTCTCTCTGATCTTGATCTCTATATCTACCTGCTTTTTTGGCAGCATGGGTCAGCTGCAGCTCAGCAGGGCCCTGGAGGATTCAGGCCACCTGTCCTCTCCTCAGATCGACCCACTCGTTCCTTTGCAGGGCAGCCCACTCTCATGTCCCTCCCCAGCCCCAAATCTGGTGATGGAAACCCTGGCCCAGACCCAGCCTGTTTCTGGAGCAATTTCTCACTCCCATGAGGGTTAATTAGAAATGACGTGTGTGTGTGTGTGTGTGTGTGTGTGTGTGTGTGTGTGTGTGTGTGTGTTGGGAGAGGTGGTGACAGACAAGGGAAGAATTAGGCTACTCACTATATCTAGCCTCTCTTGTTTCATTACTGTTCCAGGGAGGGGACAGTGCATTTCCAAATGGAGGAATTATAGACTGAGCAGATTGTAAGGAAAAGTATGTCACACCAGTGTATCTTATTGAATCATCTATGCCCTTTGTGAGCCTGGGAATTATTCCCACCTTTGCAGCACCAGAATATGGTCCATAATTTAACATCAAATGGGACTTTTAATTTTTATATTTACCTTTTTTTTTTTTTTAAAAAAAAAGCTGCTTTATAGCTTCTAACTTTACTTTTCTTATTTAAAGATTCTCTGACTCATTCAGGCTTCTTAACCCACCTATTGAAATTTTCTGACAGGAATCAAAAGCACAGACAACAAATCTTCCACATTCTTTAAAGTTTTGAAGAAATGGCAGCCCTAACATCTGGGCACTGGGATCAATTACACAGGAGGACACTATAAAGAAGCAGCAAAGGAACAGAGCAGAGCAGTTGTTTTTTTATTTTTCACTGTCTAGAACTAGAGCAAATTACTTTTTCATGATAGAGAACTAGAAAATGCACTTTAAAAAATACTTTATAGGAGATTCATTTTTTTTTTTTTAAACACAAATTGCTTTAACCTTTATTATAGGTATATTAGACTTTCTGAAAAGAAAACCAAATCTTAAAATGCTAGTTATTATTTCCTCATCACAGCACCGTTATTTCATTTATGGTTCCTCTGTGGGACACCACTGTTCTGTAATAAAACAATAAATAATTTCATTGCACAGGTTTAAAGACCTCAGGAACCAGGTCAAAAGGAAAAATCTGATTAGCAGCAGAATTTGTTCATGTTTGGTTGCAGGCTGGTGCCAGCCTGGGTGGGGGTGGGTTGTTTTACTGTGCACTTTAGAAGCGGTTACCTCACAGTACCAGAGATACCTGTCAAAGAGAGTTTTGGATCCATTAGATCTGTATACCACAAACAACATCTTGCCCAGAAGTCTGATTTGCAGATGAAAGGAGAAGATAACAGTCTGCTTTTGACCCAACCTAAGCTATTCTTGGGAAACATTTTTAGGGAATGGAAAATTTGTTACCACAGGGGAGCTTTTCAGGTAAATGTGGAAATTTTACAAGGTACTAAATAAGTGTGAATGTCACAAACCTTCCTGGAATCTCAGGAAAAAATGTGCCCAGAATGAAAGATGGCAGCTACTGGAAAAAGCTGTGTGACTACTGGCAGAGTCCAGAAAGGTCACTGTAGGGAAAAAAGGTCATCTTTCATAAAAAAGTGGAAAGGTAGCCCAGGTATGAAGAACATGGACTCTGCAAAAGTATGCAAACAGAATAGGAGATTCATTTTTTGGATTACAAAATTACTAAGAACATCATGACAAGCATTTACATACATAAATTTCATCTACTGTGAGTGGTGCCTTACAAAGAATCTTTTGTATATATATAAAATCTTTTGTATATGTATAAGAAATTGCATAGTATAACATTTTCACAAAAGAGGAAGTTCTGTAGGCATTTCTATAACTGATTTTCATTTCAGATTTGATTAGAAATCCATTTCATTGTCTTAATCTTTTTCTTTTCCTGTGTAAGAAAATTCCTTTATGTAAATTAATTAACTATACAAAAGCTTCTAGACCTTGTACATTATGGCAACTACCATATATACCCCAAATATTATGTTAAATGTTAAACTGCAAGAATAGAGCTACGCAATCTATTATTAGATTTCCTGGGCATCTCTTTAAGTTTTTGAATGAGTATAGAGAGGCTTCATTATGAAACAGATATAACAATTATAAACGTATTATACACACCTGACAAGAGAGCCCCAAAATATATGAAGCAAAAATTGACAGAATTAAAGGGAGAAATAGTTCTACAATAATAGCTGAGTATGGACTTCCCTGGTGGCGCAGTGGTTAAGAATCCGCCTGTCAATGTAGGAGACATGGGTTCGAGCCCTGGTCTGGGAAGATCCCACATGCTGCGGAGCAACTAAGGCTGCGTGACACAACTACTGAAGCCCATGTGCCTAGAGCCCCTGCTCTGCAACAGGAGAAGCCACTGAGAAGCCCACCCACGGCAGCAAAAAGTAACCCCAGCTTGCTGAAACTAGAGAAAAGCCCGAGCGCAGCAACAAAGACCCAACACAGCCAAAAAAAAATAAAGGTGAGTGCTTCCATACCCTACTTTCTATAATGGACTGAACAACTAAACAGAAGATCAATAAGGAAAGTGAAGATTTGAACAGCACTATAAACAAACTCGCCCTGAGAGACATATATATAACACTCCACCCAAGCAAGCAGAATACACATTTTTTCTCAAGTGCATTTGGAACATTTTCTAAGATAGACCATATGTTAGAATACAAAACAAGTCTCAGTAAATATTTTAAGTTTGAAATCATCCAAAGTATCTTCTCTGATTACAATGGAATAAAACTAGAAATCAATAACAGAAGGAAAACTGGAAAATTCACTAATTTGAGGAAATCAAAGAAATAGTCTTAGCACAATTCAACCCATAACAAGGATTACTGGATTTTTCCCCCTCAAGTCCAGTTAGAAAACTGGAAAATGACTCTAATGGCCCAACTGGAGATTAGGTGCTATCCCTGAGCCAGTCAGTTGGGGCCAAGGTAACTGGAGTAAGAAGAGGCTAATCCTCATATAGACACACAATGGGGTTTGGGTGATTTTCCAGGAACAGGAAAGGGACCTGATCAGACAATATGGTAGGTCCACCATGCTGAGAGTGGTTCACATAAAGTCAAAAGAGTTATAAGGAAATTAATATTTAAGATACACATGGGGAAGGGAGGCTGGTAAGATACGGATCATCTGTTGCTCAGCTGGGTGAGGGGAAGCTTTTACCTCTGTTGCCCAGGCAACATGAATCTCTGCATCTGGAAGTAGCAAGCGCCAGCGAACCTGAGAGTGGTTATCTCTGGCTTTCGAAGCCAAAGAGAATAGAACAAAATGCGTCATTAGAACAACATTCCCTGAGCTAAACATTGAGAGCTGAAGTACAGAAAAAAATCAGTTGAATAACCTAAGGAAGACATAAGATAGAGGCATAACTTAGACCAATGCCAGAGATCAGGCTGTTGCCCACAAAAGTACATATGCACGTTTCTAGAAGCATATGAGAAGGGTAGGCTAAGTCCAATAGCGAGACTTGATGATTTTAATATCATCTTTATTTCTTTATTCTAATTCTTTCACATATATTTCATTTCTTTTGTTCTTTGTCTCTTGAGGTGGAATGGAAAGAATGCTTCTGCATTCTAGGAACAAAGATTTATATTGCAGTTGTCACTTAAAGGGGAAGACCTTACCCACTTCAGGTAATCTCCCTGAGCGTTGTTTGTGGTGTCCCTCTTTCAATGGTGTTCATCTCCTTATCTGGATGCAGCAGAGAGGCAGGGAAATCACCATAAGCATGTCAGAGCACTGACGGAATAGGTGGTTCTCAAGGCAGAGCTTTCTTTTGGCCGAGCTCGGCTCTGTTGCTGGTAATTAACAGGCTCTTCACCCTTCAGGGAGAACTACCTTTTTCTTCCTGCCCTTGGCAGTGACCAGTCATTCTTCCTTGACAGCTTAGTGAAATTCCTAGGAGAGAAAGGATAAGAATAGCTCTCAGCAGAGTCATGAGGAAATTCTTTTGTAAGGAGTTTAAATTAGGAAATACGTTGACTTTAAATAGTGTTTGTCTCATTTTGAAAACTTAGTGAAATGTCTTCAAATATTTTAGATTCATTTAAGTTCATTTGATACATAAACTATGTGACAACTAAAAGAAACCTTTTTGAGTACTCTAAAAATATGTTTAAAAAATTAACGTTACAATATTGAAGAAACTTAAATTTTGTTAAATGTCCTCAAACTGGACACAACCTTACTAAGATTTCATTTTGAAATCACAAGTTTAAATTAATTATTCAATTATTCATTTTAAATTGGAATTACAAGGCTGATCTCTTACTCAAACTGGCTAAATTCTTATAACAAATACGAAATATTAATATTACACAGATTCAATAACACAAATGTTAATGCTATGGTTTTGATTACTTATACATTTTTATATTTAATTCTAAATCTTTGCAGAATTGAAAAGTGCTTAACTATCAAGGAGATATTTATGCCTTTGCAAACAATTTTGAAGGATATCTTCTCTGCCGGTTGAAATTCTGTTAAGAGTGGAGGATTTCAGCTGAGACACTGATTGGATTCTTGTTGATGACATTGATGGGCCATTTTTTGACCTGTTATATTAAGATCCTCTAAATAGGGTGGCCTGATGGCACTCGTGGTCCCTATTCCTGTGACTAGGTTGTGTATTACCCAATTCTTTTATCTACTCACAGAGTATGAGGCTCCCTTTCAGCAGTACATAACTTATTCTCTTACATCCTTTTTTTTCTTTCAGGGGGTTCTGGCTGAGGGATCTTGTACCAGCTACATATTTCTACATAATAAACTACTTCAAAACTTAGTGGCTTTAAAAAAAACTCTATTTTATTATATCTCACAATTTTGTGGGTCAGAAATTTGGCAGGAATCAGCTGGTTCATTCTTCTGTTCCATCAAGTGACCTCCATTAACACCACGTGGAAGAGAAAGATTATCCAGCTGAACCCTACAGCGTTCATGACCTACAAAACTCTGAAATCTAATAAAATGGTCTGAAAAGTCCAGAGAGGTTTTATTCCCATGTCTCATACTTTAGGAGAATGGCTGGAAGACTGGGCTTAGTTGGGACTGTCAATTGAAGTGCTTACATGTGGTGTCTCTGGCAATGGGACCTTAGGGTAGTCAGACTTCTTACAGAGACTCTAAGGGCACTAAAAGCAAGTGTTCTTGTAAGCAAGGTGGAAGCTGCACGAGCTTTTGTGATCTAACCTCAGAAGTCACATAGGGTTCACTTGCCACGAGACTTGACTAGTTGAAGAGTCACAAGCCCCATCCATATTCAAGGAAAGGGGACATAGACACCCCTTTCTATGGCAGAAGTGTCAACAAATATGTGACCACACTTTAAACCTGCCACAAAGCTATTAAAATAATTAAAGGTCTTTTCCATTTAACTCGAAAGGTCTTTGACTTTGATGTGCATTCTTTTCAAATACTTCCTGTATGTTATGAATGCATAGATATTAAAACAATATCTGATTAATTCTAGGTATATTGCATGGCATTTTCTCACAATCTGGTCATGACTTTGAAAGGTCTTTCTATTTGCTAAAATGACCTCGAAAGATCATTCTACTCGATGAAATCCTGTATAAGAAAATTTCTGTACTTTATTTGCTAATGAGCCACAGATGCCATCTCTTGAAATGAACTCAGAGGTGAAATGTCCTGGTCTTACATTAATGATTTTTTGAATTTTTCTAACTGATAAATGTGCTATGAAGAATATTTTATGTTCTTATATACTCAATTCAACAAATATAGAATGAGTATCTTCTGTAAGTGAAGTGCACATTAAAGAAAGGTTTGGATTTTATCAGGTGTAGATGGCTAGGAAGTTATTCAAAATGAATGGGACAAGACAGCAATCTAGGGAAGACATTTCTGAGGATAGTGTGCTAAGAAAAGATGCAAGAAGGTCTGCAACCTGCTTCATTCAGTCGGACTTGCAGACCAAATTCCTTCTGTTGTCTTACTCTATCTGGTTAACTCCTACAGGGTTCTTAATCTTGATTCCACTTTTTGGGTGATTCTGTCCATTGCCCCTCATTGAAACAAGAATTGGTAGGTGTTGAGTAAATATTTGTTGACTGAATAAATGAATGGCCAATTTCAGAGAATTTAAATATAATAAATCAACTCTTCATACTAAAATTATAGTGCTCATAATTTAATTTTTCAGTGATCAGAAAGCATTTTAAATTCTCACTAGTACCTTTGGTAATCGTTGTAAATAATCAGTTGTCATTGTTTTGGCCACTCAACTTATTTTGCTTTTCTGGGTATTTTAATTCCAGGTAAAGAAGCACATACTGTATTTCTCTCCAAATGTTTTTTCTATCTAAATAAGATGATAGAGAATCAGGACTCTAAGAATTCAGAGTGAGCTCACTGATATACAAACCATCACCAGCTCTTTTCAGTGGCTACTGTAAAATATCCTTAGGAATAGAATCTTGTTTGGTTCCAGTGAAATGCCCTGAAGAATGCACAATGCTTGATGTGCGCTAAAGGCAAGATAATATTGCAAAGTTGCCATCCCCTAAATTCAGGTGGTTTTGATCTCACTCAGTTGTGTCCTATAATGTGGGTCTGGAGAGAGATTTGCTTGATCTGCCACTGATTTAGTTGCCGGATTGCCCTACCTTTTACATTTCATTGGTTCGTTCTATCTCCATGTTAATGTCCTCTTTCCACTCCAAATATCATGTCCTCTTTGTTTTGTCTTACAGGCTTTGTGCTGCTCTTGAAAATAACCTACCATAGTTAAGGGGGCCTGAGAGGAAAAGCTATCTGTGATTTAGGGTGATGATTCAATTTTCAAATGCCCTCTAAATATAGTCTACTTGCTTGAAAAAATGTGTTTAGAATGGGATCAGTTGTGGCAGGTTTCTTGCTTTCAGGAATCTGAAGGGAGTGCTGAACAGAGGGGAGGAATGAAATGTGAAATGAATTTCATAGTCCTGAACCTTGGCAGGCTGAGCTGTGTCACAGTGGGAAACAATTCAGGGGGAGTGTGACATGGGCGAGTGGATGTGTTTTCTCCTTATGCTATTGCAGCTAAGTGACTGGGGTGTCAGTATTTTGCTACTATTTAAAAACAAAAAGGGTTCCTGGTAGGAGGGCCTCTAGTTATTTTTGATTTATTACCTAATTTTCAGACACTAGAAATTAACAACAAGAAATGAACATGGGCAGAGAATAGCAGAAGCTCTGCAATGATGATTCATTCATATGAATAAATAACATCATTTCAGCATTAAGACAAACTAGGTGTGGCCATTTTCAAAACACCAAGGTCTTTGTTATCTTTTATTTCCTAGAATTACATCATTGTACACTGTACAATGAAGAAATTGTGCAAAGAGCTGTTCATGAACATTAGCCTCTTTTCTAAAGTGGTCCATGAGATTTTTAATAAGTAGTCTTTGGAGGGAAAAAAGGGTTTTTTTCCCCCTTTGAAAAATGAAGTAAGAGAAAGGAGTATTGCTGATTTAGTGTGCTTAAAGTTGTAAAAAAAAAAAAAAAATCAGTAAAAAGTTTTCATGTACAAAGATTCTAATGCCCATCTGGCCTCCTTTTCCATGGAATATAAATCTGTCTGATTCAGCTAATTTTGCCACATGGGTTTTACTCAGGTGATGCAGTAATAGATTTAAAAAATTATATA
>NW_006784126.1:1081549-1122904 GCF_000442215.2 Lipotes vexillifer | reverse complement strand
TCCCGGACCGGGGGCACGAACCCGTGTCCCCTGCATCGGCAGGCGCACTCTCAACCACTGCGCCACCAGGGAAGCCCTGCATATTCACTTTTTAAAAACAATAGACAACTCTTTAGATTTTCTATATATTCTTGCATCAGTTTCAGTAAGTTGTGTTTTTCAAGAAATTTATCAATTTCCTCTAAGTTGTTAAATATATTTCCATAAAGTTAAATGTGATTGCTACTGGTGGCCACCTCACAACTGCAAAAGGAACCAGCTTTATTATGATGTATGGAGAAGAATATCAGATAGACAGAAGGAACCTGGGTGCTGATGAGAATGAGTTGCTTCTGAAGCTGCCTACCTCTGGAATTCTTCTTACATAAAATAGCTTTTTTTTTCTTTCTTTGCTTAAACTAGTTTGCATATGAGTAGAGTGAGACTAGAGTAACACAGCTTTAATCCTTAAATTCCAATAAATATTTCATTTGTACTGCTGAGCCACAAAATTAACCCACACCAATCTTTGCATATATTGTTTGATTGAACATTTTTTATACTTTTTCTTTTATTGTTTAAAACCCAGTATGTTTATCATTCATATCACAAAGGGCTACTTTTCCTAATAAACAAGAAGTTCTTCAAATCAATAAGAAAATAACAATTGAATAGAGAAATAAGCAAATGCCACAAACAGACAATTCACAGGAAAGGAAATAAAAATAGATCTCAAATATAAAAGAGGCTTACCTTCACTCATAATAAGATAAATGAAAACGAAAATTACACTACTTTACACTATTTTTCTTCCATCAGATTGCAAAGACAAAACTATTTGATAACACTATTCTGACAGGTGTGGAGAAATGGCATTATCATATGTTACTGATGGTTATTTAATTGGTACAACTTTTATGAAGGGTCATGTGGCACCATCATTTTTTATTGGAGTATAATTGCTTTACAATGTAATGTTAGTTTCTGCTGTATAACAAAGTGAATCAGCTATATGTATACATATATCCCCTCCCTCTTGGACCTCCCCCACTCCCATCCCACCCATCTAGGTCACCATAGAGCACAAAGCTGAGCTCCCTGTGCTATACAGCAGGTTCACTAGCTAGATACACTAGCTATCCATTTTACATAGAATAGTGTATATATGTCAATGCTACTCTCTCAATTTGTTCCACTCTCCCTTTCCCCGCTGTGTCCACAAGTCTGTTTTCTACATCTGCATCTCTTTTCCTGCCCTGCACATAAGTTCATCAGTAACATTTTTCTAGATTCCATGTATATGTGTTAATATACAATATTTGTTTTTCTCTTTCTGACTTACTTCACTCTGCATGACAGACTCTAGGTCCATCCACGTCTACAAATGACCAAATTTCATTCCTTTTTATGGCTGAGTAATATTTCTTTGAATATATGTATCACATCTTCTTTATCCATTCATCTGTCAATGGACATTTATGTTGCTTCCATGTCCTGACTATTGTAAATAATGCTGCAATGAACATTGGGATACATGTCTCATTTTGAATTATGATTTTCTCAGGGTATATGCCCAGTAGTGGGGTTGCTGGGTCATACGGTTCTAGCAATTCCATTTATGGGAATTGAGCTTACAAATATAATTATACTCATTGAAATTATATTTTCACAAGTTTATTACTTTCAGTTTTGTTTGCCATAGCGAAAGATTGGAAACAACCTATATGTCTAGGTACATAAAACTAGTTAAATAACTTAGGGTGTACTATATAATGTAATACCATGGAAGTATTAAAAAAAATGGAAAAAATCATCTAGAAAGAGAAAAAGTGATATCAAAGATATATTGCTTAAAATAGGTACAGAGCAGTATATATAATGTGCTATCAATTATGTAAAAGGAGAAAATAATGTTTTGGAATTTATATGCATTTGTGTTTGCATAAATTTATATTTTTGCAATATATGAATTTGCTCAACTTTTGTAAACTATCTCTAAAAGGATACACAGGTAAGTACATGATGACATTTTTTGCCTTCAGGAAGAGAAACCAGAGGGTTAGAGGTCAGCATCAGATGAGACTTGAACTTTTTGAATTTAAATACAAAAATATTTTGAAAAATAAAAAAGCACAATTAAAAAAACCAAATAGCCAAACAAATATATATATGTATATATATGTATGCATACATATAGACATGAGAACAATTTCTGTTAGTAATTTCTAAAAATCATTTTAAAGAGTTTATTTTAAGGATTTCTTTTTCTCTGAAGCTGCATCTTCCTATTATTCTTTAGGCATGTTTTTTGAGTAAATAAGGGGGTACATTCAAATTTATTGACACAGAAAGATGCCCACATCACATACCATACAAAATTGCATATATATGTATATATACTTAGAAGACAGATGTATACACACACAGACACACATACACACACACTAACCCCTAGAGAGATACTCTCTAAGTGATAGAATTTTCCTGATTTTTGCTTTCTTCTTTGTACTTTTCTATAATTGAATTTACTACACACAATGAATATGTATCTCTTCTCCCCCAAAGAATAAAGTTTTTATAAAAGAATACAAAATATTCATAAGTTGGAAAAATTTATCCCATAGTGAATAATAGCATTAAGTGTAGTGTTTTTCTCTAAATTGCCACTTGAAATTAGAATAAAAACACTGCATTTTAAAATAAAAACTGCTAGTTCCCTTCCTTAATAGCATACCAGCCTAATAGGAGCAGTATTTTTCTAAGGTTCCAGATATTTCCAGGCGTCACAGTCCCACGTGTTTTTCTGCCAGTGCTTTCCTGGCTGCAATGTTCTTTTTTCTTGCAAAAAAAGATTTACAGAAAAAAACTTGTAAAAGAAAGGCACCACTTCAGCAAAATTTTTAGACTCTTTTATCAGATAGGATTTGCAGGCTGAACACGACCAGCCTTACCTTAGCCTAATGTAGGAGGGATGGTTTGGCCTGACGTTTATACCCCTTTTCTGGAGAACTGCTAGGTTATTTCTCCTCTCCACCCTGTCCTTTGTCCTTTGCTCCCTACACTGTATTGTTACATGACCTCTTAACCCAGTAACTCCCATCTTATAATTACAACATGGAAAGAAGTACAGAATTTCCAATGCCAATCACCAGTGTGCACATACTAAAAAACCAAAACATAGATACAATACGTATTATTACACACAAAGGAAAACATTGTCTTTTTCCTGTGTTGTGCCAGTTCTTCAGGATCAATAGATTTAAACTTGCTGGATTATCCAACCTAAATCATGAAACAATAAATGATTTAAAAATATGCCTACAGGACTTCCCTGGTGGCACAGGCGTTAGGAGTCCGCCTGCCAATGGAGGGGAAATGGGTTCGATCCCTGGTCTGGGAAGATCCCACGTGCCGTGGAACAGCTAAGCCCGTGCACCACTACTAATGAGCCTGTTCTCTAGAGCCCGTGAGCCACAACTACTGAACCTGCATGCCACAGCTCCTGAAGCCTGCCCGCCTAGTGCCTATGCCAACACACAAGAGAAGCCACTGCAGTGAGAAGCACTGCAACAAAGAGTAACCCCTGCTCATTGATTCTGGGGTCAGAGATAAAGGATATTACCACTCATAGCAAAAGCAATACATAGACTTTCATGTTCATTTGCATCAGTTTCCCATGGCCCCCAAGTCCAGGCAATATACAAAGAGCCCTTGATGGATGCCTGTAGACATACTGAGTTGCATTACAGGAGAACACTGATCTTGGGGAATCTTTCACTTTTAGAGTGAGCCTACTCGTAGTCTTGGGGAGATGTACCTCATCCCTCAAGTTTGTTTCCTACAAACACCATCCTGAAAAAGGCCTAGTAAATATCTGTCAGGGTCTTGCAATCTTGGCATACCAAGCAAGGATGTGCAGAACTGCTCAGAACCCATGGCAAAATTGCTTTGCCCAAAGGGGCAGAGGGTGGAAAATTACAGACTGCATGAAATCTGGCCTGCTACCTGTTTTTTTATTATCCATGAGCTAAGGATGGTTTTTACATTTGAACTCTGAATAAAAAAATTATTATGCCCCACAAAAGAGAATTCTATTCTTTTCATTAATAGACCCATATTACAAAAAATTTTACTCAATTGTTATTAAAATACCTTGACTTTTATCAATAAAAAATCTCTTTTTTTTTAATGTTTCTATATAGTATCGTTGATTTTGTTTCTTTGCCTGCAAGCCCTAAATTGCCTGACTCTTGACAGAAAAAGTTTGCTGGCTTCTGATCTAGGTAATTGAGAAAAAATTCACAAATGGTCCTGCTTATTTGCCATTTTTGTAACTGCTGATTTCATTGCTAAGCTTAGAGGAAATGTGTGACTAACCAAATTAGTTCAGGTGTGTGCAGATTCTTTTTTTTAATATAATTTTTGAATAGGTAGACATGTACATTATTTAATTCAAATCAGAATTTAAAAGTCTTCTTACCAGCTTTTCTCCCCTAGTCAGGTTGATCTTTGAGTCTCCCATCGCCAAAGCTGAGGTTTATCATTTAAAAACACCTTGGCTTTATATTTAGTCTGATAATAAAAAAGACTAGCATGCTTGAATTAGAGGGATAGAATACTGCTTATCCAAACTGTTTTTTATTTGTATCATTTCCTCTTCTTTCTTGGATCCAGCTTGCCTGGATTAGCTTTATTTAGTCCTCAGTACAAATGTCAAACTAGTTAAAGTTGGTGTTTCAGTTATGTATTGGTGCATAATAAATTACGTCCAAACTTAGAGGCTTGGAGCAATAACAATTTATTATGTCTCACAATTCTGTGGGTTGACCAGATGGTTCTCCTGCATGCTGGAGGTGTCAGCTGGAGCGTTGAGATGGCTGGAAGGGCCGTAATGGCCTCACTCATGTTGCTGGCTGTTGGTGCCAGGGGCCAGCCGGGAACTCAGTTGGGATTTTTGGCTGGGGCCTTGGTTCTTCTCTAAGCGGGTCTCTCACATGGCTGCCTGGTTTTTTATTGAGTGGGCGTTGGGCTCTGAGAAAGAGCATTCCAAACCTAGTCTAAGAAGTTACACACAAACCATTGAATTACATTGATCAAAATATATCACAGAAATGTATCCTGGTTATGCAAGATGTTAACGTTATGGGAAGCTGGGTGAAGGGTACACAGGACCCCATCATATTATGTTTGCAACACTTCTACAAATAAAAATTATTTAAAAATAAAAAATTTACAAAGAAATAAGTCATGGGGTTAGCTCAGATTTAATAGACTCCACTTTTTTAAAAAAATTCTTAATTTTATTTATTTATTTTTGGCTGCATTGGGTCTTCGTTTCTGCATGTGGGCTTTCTCTAGTTGCGGCGAGTGAGGCCTACTCTTCATTGCATTGCGTGGGCTTCTCATTGCAGTGGCTTCTCTTGTTGCAGAACATGGGCTCTAGGCTCGTGGGCTTCAGTAGTTGTGGCATGTGGGCTCAGTAGTTGTGGCTTGCAGGCTCTAGAGAGCGGGGTCAGTAGTTGTGGTGCACGGGCTTAGTTGCTCTGTGGCATGTGGGCTCTTCCTGGACCATGGATTGAACCCGTGTCCCCTGCACTGGCAGGTGGATTCTTAACCACTGCGCCACCAGGGAAGTCCCTAGACTCCACTTTTTGATGGGGGAATGACCAGGTTATATTACAAGACAGCATGTGGTATGGGAGGCGTTGTTGTAGCAACCTAGTGGGCCTCTAACAGTGTCCTCTGTTCAGGACATCTTAGCCATGGCATGAGTTGGAGTGTGTGTGTGTGTGTGTGTGTGTCTGTGTGTGTGTGTGTGTGTCTTATTTCTAATGCTTTCCCACCTGAATTTCACAATTTCATTTTTGAGCCATTAAGAAATACTTCTGAGTTCGTATTGCCATCCACTCCTCCTTGGATCACTTTTTTTGAACATGATCCAGAAAAAATAGGTTGTCTTGGGTAAAGTTAAGGAATGGTCACTGACTTGACTACTGTGATGTGCTGATCCCAAGATTGGGACTCAGGCATAGAAATCCATCACATGCAAATGGCGCATGAGCTAAAGTAGAGAGCATTTGTTCCTGAAGGACCTGGGTCTCTCGGTTGCAACCTCTAGAATCTAGATGAACTGCTAATCATCAGTATTTGCTTTGTGAGATAATCAGTCACAAAACACTTTAAAATTGAAAGCTTGGCTGTGATAATTTGCAAGTCATTTGTAAACACCTCAGAATTTATTTAAACTACATTGTAGCATCTGCCTTTGTCTTTCCTGAAGTTCCAAATTCCACTTTCTGCTCTTTTAACCTTTCATCATACCCCAGCATGGGAATAGAGGATTTATGAGGGAAGAGGAAGAAATCTGGAGTTGTTTGGCACAGAGATTCTATCCAAAACTTGTTCAAGAAAGTGCCATATTCGTAAATGAAAGTGATCTATGTTTTACTTCTTGTGCTGTCTATCTATATCGGATTTAGTATAAGAGACATGCTAGTTTTCCAAAATGAACTGGAAAGGTTTCCATCTTTGCATGTTCAGCAAAAATTTAAATAACACAGGAGCCATCTGTTCTTTGAGTAGGACACATTTTTTAAAAATAGGTCTTTGATAAGTTAAAATTTTTTTTCCAGTGACTATTTAGTATATTCTAGTTTTCTATTTACTCTTGAATCAGTTTTTAAAATTTATTTTTCTAGAAAATCAGCAATTTCACCTAGATCTTCAAATTTGTTGGCAAAAAGCTGTACATGATACTTTATTATGACCTTTCAAATGTATCCTTATTTGTGGTTTTACTGTCTTTCTCATTGATAGTTTTTCCTTTTTTGTTTTATCTCTTTTCCTTGGTTAATCTTAGCAATCCTTTTTCTTTTTTATTGTCTTTTTGGAAGAAAAAGCTCTGATTCTATAAATTAATTTTACTTTTCTGTTTGCTTTCTAATTTATTAATTTTATTATTTTCTTTGGCTTTGTGACTACTCTCAGTTTACTGATAAAGTCCAGAAGCTGAGAAAACTGAGTGGTAAAATTTCAACATGGGTATGAAAGTTGTCGAAATTAGTGGTAAGGCATGTGGTAGAGAGGGAGGCTGCTGGATGTGGTAGGGGCTTCTGAATGGTCAGTAATCAAAGTTGGGAGATGAGGGACCACTTAGTTTAGTATGAATGGTAATCCAAAGACAGTCCTTTTGAGTGATTTCCCTGAAATGTAATGAATAATTTAAAGATGTTTATAGTAAGTAGAGCATAAAGGACAGAAAGGAAATAAAACGAGCATATTTAATGGTGCTTAGGTAGATCAACTCTGCTCTGACTGCTCTCAAATTGTTTTACAGCAATCAAGAGCTTCATGATTTCTAGGAAAAAAATTACTCAGAAGGTTATACTTCTAAATTCAAATTTATGAAATATTTTGTTATTTAGTGATGCCTTTTCTTCCATCCAGAGCCATGAACTTCCCACATCAAGATGTAGAATCTCTCCTTCTTGAAACAAAGGCAGATTCCTAATGAGCAGAAAGAGGTTTTTAATGCCACTGGGAAAGCAAACTATCCTTCTGCCATTTTGATAACTTAAGGAGAATAATTGACATTGAATTAGGAGTGGAGGGCTTTGTCTCAGGTTTCAACAACTAATAAAGTATTACAGAGAAGCAATTCCTTGGATTCAGATTCCTCTGGGATCAAGTGTCTGTCTTACTGAATTTGAATGCAGAGCATATAAAACTTGTCCCAGCATTTAATGCAGACCAGATAATGAAGCATTTATATGTACTGCTGTCAGCAATGTCCAACAATTTTCATTACATCCCCCCTCTTTAATTCCCTGGCCCCAAGAACCTGGACCCCATAAACCTCTTAAAATGAAAATTTTCACATTATTCTCTTCCATCCTATTATTATCTCCTCATGGGTCTCCGAACCTCCTAGTTTTGCCTATCCTGAACTCAACCATCTTTGAATTTTTTGCCTACCCTCACTTTCCTCTTACAACTAATGGTTTTTAAATTCAGCTGTACACATGTGGTTCAGACGCATTCTTGCTTTCAGAGGAACTAGGAGTCACCAAACACCAAAATATATTAGACATTGTGGCAGGCATTGGCTACCTAACAAGATTTACTCTCCCCTTTCCTTTAATAAGAAAATCGTGATTTCTAAGCTGGGCACATAACTGCTCAACCAAAAGGAAATATTCTTAAAGATTTCCTTAAAAGGGAGTGTGTAGGTTTTTCTCCTATTCTTTCTTTGTCCAGCTGTCCAAAAGAGGGGTCACGGGTAAATGAACTATAGTCTTTGGATAAGAAAAGTAGGAAACTTGGTGAGAAGAATTACTGTGGATTATGAATTGTGTCTTCTACCCTCAAGTCTTACATTGAAGCCCTAATCCCCAATGTGACTGCATTTGGAGATAGGGTCTTTAGGGAGACCATTAAGGTGAACTGAGGTCATAAATGTGCCCTAATCTGATGGGACTGGTGTCCTTGTTAGAAGAGGAAGAGACACCAGATCTCTCTCTCTCTCTCTCTCTCTCTCTCTCTCTCTCTCTCTCTGTGAACACAAAAATGCCATGGAGGATACAATCAGAAGGTGGCTGTCTACAAACCAGGAAGAGAGGCCTCACCAGAAACCAAGTCTGATGGCACCTTGATCTTGGACTTCTAGCCTACAGAGCTGTGAGAAAGCAAATGTTGTTTATGCCACCCAGTCTGTGGTATCTTGTGGCAGCCTTAGCAGGCTAACACGGGTGTATGGGGACTCTCTGTACTATCTTTGCAACTTTTCTGTAAATTGACAATTATTTTTAAATAAAAAACTTATTAAAGAAAAATACAGTGAGAAGAAAGAAGAGAAAGAAAGGTGGAACACAAAATGGACAGAAGAGGCATAAATACAAAACTAGGCTGTGTTGGAGAATGGTTCTTCTCCACCTCATTGCTTTAAATCAACTGCTGCCATTTTTGAATTCATTCCTTTCACCTTCCTGCTTTACCTCCCCTGCCTTCTTCATTGTACTTCCATATGACTAGCCCTCTATTTTGTGAGTCCTCCCATCTTCCTCCTCCCTCATATCTGTATATTTAGCTTCTTGGTTATAAGAATTAAACAAGCTATGTGCTATAGCTACTTCATGCAGCCCGTGTTATTTCATGATTATGATGTGATTCTTACAATGTTCAAGGCCACAGGTAACACATGCCAAATGAATGGCGTAGACTCTGAAGACGACTGGATTCCAGGGACAAAGGGAGTCTGGTAGGGACCTGAATGGATTCTGACAATATTCTCTGTGTGTAAAATGATATAACGAATAAGGAAACTGAGGTTCGAAGAAACCAGGTAACTTTCTAACGTTATCCCCTGCTACATGATCTGAATGTTTGTGTACCCCCAAAATTTATATGTTGATATCTTGACCCCTAAGGTGATGCCCTTAGGAGGTAAGGCCTTTGAGAGGTAATTAGGTCATGAAGGTGGAGCCCTCATGAAAGGGATTAGTTCCCTTATAAAAGAGACTCCAGAGGGATCCTTTGCCCATTCTTCTGCCATATGAAGGTACAGTGAGAAACCTGCAGTCTGCAGAAGGACCTTCACCCGACCATGCTAGAACCTTGATCTTGGGTTTCCAGCCTCCAAAACTGTGAGCAATAAACTTCTGTCATTTTTAAGCCACCCAGCCTGCAGCCCAAATGGACTTAGACATCCCCTTACCAATACCAGTAAGTCTACATTAATAGAGAATCCTAGCTATTTAGTCCCAAGCCTCAAAGTGCCTGGCACACAGGGGCACTCATTAAGTGCCTATTGTGTGAATGTCTCAGTCCACTTCAGTTGTTACATTGGAGTTCATAGTGCACAGCCTCTAATTTAAATCCCTGACTACTTTGCTACACTGTCATCATCCTTGGATGGTGGTTGTTAGGACCTTTGAATAAGAAAAGAATAATTGAATATTTCTCCAAATAATCTCCTTTTATATACTGTCACTGTCTTCGGGCTTAACAACCCCACATCCTGTCACAGTGACAACACACTGTCCTTAGTCCCATTCAGACCATTAGACATACTTTATAAATAGAATATTTGGTTTCATTCTACCCCATATCGACTTAACTTTTTTGTGTGTGGTAAAACCAGAGATACTAAACAACATATTAAGTCTTTGCTTTAAAACTCAGGCTATGGTGTTTTCATGAGGTTCTGATTTAATAGTTCACACAGGTCATGTGAGACTTGTCATGAGCATTTAACATTTAGAAACTATTTATTTTGTTCTCGCAAC
Organism: Lipotes vexillifer; assembly: GCF_000442215.2. NCBI lineage: Eukaryota > Metazoa > Chordata > Mammalia > Artiodactyla > Lipotidae > Lipotes > Lipotes vexillifer. The sequence continues at coordinate 1,112,642 of NW_006784126.1, read as the reverse complement.
AAGTAGCAAGAAACTTCTATCTGGTAGGTGTAAAATTAGGTGCCAGAAACACAAAGATGAGCAAAAACGCCTTTCCTTCCCTGGGGACACTAACAACACAACGCCTAGTATATTCATGTGTATGACGCATGAATCTGTAAATTTAAAATTAGAGATAATATGGTCAGATAGTGTTTCCCTCTTTTCTGCTAACACAAACACAACCAACTATTGATGTCCTCATATTTGCAGTTTGTTTTAGGTTTTACTCTGAGAGTCGCAGATTATCCTAATGCTGAAGGGTTTATAACCTGTCAAATGACAAGACGGTCAAATTAGCGAAAGAAGAGACAGCACATTAATTCCAATCAGTGGGTTGTCTTCCTGTCTTATTTCAAAATACATTTGGTAGAGAAGCAGTTTCCTTTACCTCGGGTATTAAAATATGCTCCAGGAAAGTTTTCAGAAAATAAAAAAATTCCACCCTACTTAATTATATTTTATATTCAGTCTTAATGATTATCTTTCAGATTTTTCTAGGGGTAGGAAGAACGTGCAGAACTAACTGGGATTGGTAATACCAATGGTAATAATAGTTATTATATGTATTAGGCATGGTAAGCTGCCTATTTACACTCATTACCTCATTTAATCCTTATAATAATCTAGTGGAATATGTACTATCATCAGCCCCATTTGAAAAATGAGGACTCTGAGGCTTAAAGAGATTAAGTAATTTGCTGAGCCCCTAAATCGTGGAGGAGAGAGGAGGAAGTTTGGGATATTAGGGGCCCTCATCTTCGTTAAAAGTCCATCTTCATTTGTTCTCAGGGTAAATGTCACACGGACCATTTGCAGCAGAATTTTTGCTATCAGGGAATATTTTATTAAGCCAAGACATTTCTAGTCCCTTGTTATATATCTTGGGTTATTAACGTCTCTCTTGTTACGAGTTAAATCTACTTCCTGTCGCTCTGTAATACCAAAATATCTCCAGTTAGTTAGACCGTGGAATCCAGAGCACTACCCCTGAGGTCGTTGTGATGTTGATGTTTCTATTTGGATTTTCTTTCTCTCCTTCTCTGGGAGCCATGCTCTGCATCCCTGACTCACAGCACATGCTAACGGCTCCGGGTGGCAATGATGCAAGCCGCCTTAGTTCATAAGCCCATTAGCAGTCAGCACCGTTGTGGGTGGAAGAGAAAACAGCTCTCAGTTTGGGGTGAAATAAAAATACACACTGTATACTGAGGCAACAGAAAGAAATGGGAGTACAACTGTGAAAGGCACAGTTATTACTCCTTTAGAGGCCCCGTACTGTACAAAGCCCCTTAAAATATTTTATTCTCATCTTTCCATGACTAGGACGTATTTCTTAATGTTGAAAACAGAAGGAAAAAAAAACCCACTGAAACTAAAGCCTGAAAGTTAATGGAAAGAATTAGGTTTCACCCAGAGTCCTGTAAATGGTCCAAGAAGAAAAATCAGAGTTTAAAAAAGGAACGAAAGAAAAAGCAGAGCTCTTTAGGATTTCAGAGTTAATGGGTAAACCTCCAAAGTGCTGGCCAATTGAAAGCAACTCAGATGAACACCCAGAATTCTGAGACTTCACTAAGGAGCAGCGTAATGACTCAGATCTATGGTGACAGGAAAAAAGAGGTTGCTCTGCAAGATTCTTGCCCTCCGGGGTGATTAAAATATGGTCCTAATTCCAAGATGCATCTTAGGGTGGCCTAGACCATGGTTTCTTAGCCTCAGCACCACTGACATTAGGGCCAGGTGATTCTTTGCTGTGGGGCCTGTCTTTTGCATTGTGGGATGTTTACCAGCATCCCTGCCCTGTCCACTAGATGCTGGGAACATAACCCCTCCCTCAGTCATGACAATCAAAAATGTCTCTAGACATTGTCAAGTGTTCCATATGGAGCAAAATCACCAATGGTTCAGAGAACCAATGGCTTAGGCGTCCCTTGTTCACGCTCCTGTAATGTGTGGTGACCCAGCTGACACTTCTTCAGGAGACCTATAGCTATATAGGGTCAACCCAGGGGTAAGGACTTCTACGCTCCTTCAGATGGCTTTGAATTCCAACTCATTTACTTACTAGCTGTATGGTCTTTGTCAAGTTACAGAATAATAAAATATCAGTAGTTAATACTTATTAAGTGCATACGCATTCACTTTTCAACCAGAGTGTACTGAAGGAGCCAGGAAATATACTAGGTCCTGTGGATATGATTCTGAGCCAGAATAATACTGACTCTGATTTCGTGGAACTTAGTGCGTAGTGATGGGATGGAAATTAATCAAACTACTGCTCATGTAAATGCATAACTACACAGTCAGATGAGTGCTGTGAAGTAAAGTACGTGGCGTTAGCATGTACGTAGGTCCTATGGTTGGAGGAAGCATCAGGCATTCTGAAAGATCAATGTGGTTGAGTCACAGAAAGCAGATTTGCCAGAGGCCAGAGAGTTTGCTAAGCACCTTCCCTGTAGGATGGCATGGAGTGGGTTCATGCCACATAATACGGGTACTGTTGTTAATACCCTTATTTTTTAAAACAAAATTCATAAGTTATCCCTCCCCTCCTTTCCCCTTTGGTAACCTTAAGTTTATTTTCTATGTCTGTGAGTCTGTTTCTGTTTCATAACTAAAAACATTTGTACCATTTTTTAGATTCCACATATAAGTGATATATTCATCTTTCTCTGTCTGACTTACTTAGTATGATAATCTCTGGGTCTATCCATGTTGCTGCAAATGGCATTATTTCATTCTTTTTTATGGCTGAGTTGTATTCCATTGTGTATATGTACATCTTCTTTACCCGTTCATCTGTCGATGGACATTTAGGTTGATTCCATGTCTTGGCTATTGTCAATAGTGCTGCTATGAACATCGGAGTGCATGTATTTTTTCAAATTAGAGTTTTCTCTGGATATATGTCCATGAGTGAGATTGCTGGATCATATGGTAACTCTATTTTTAGTTTTTAAATAAACCTCCATACAGTTTTCCATAGTGGCTGCACCAATTCACCTTCCCAGCAACAGTGTAGGGGAGTTCCCTTTTCTTCACATCTTTTCCAGCGTTTATTATTTGTAGACTTTTTGAGGTGATACCTCATTGTAGTTTTGATTTGTATTTCTCTGATAATTAGTGATGTTGAGCATCTTTTCACGTGCCTATTGGCCATCTGAATGTCTTCTTTGGAGAAATGTCTATTTTGGTCTTCTGTCCATTTTTTGATTGGGTGTTTTGTTTTTTGTTATTGAGTTGTATGAACTGTTTGTATATTTTGGAAATTAAGCCCTTGTCGGTTGCATCATTTGCAAGCATCACTAATTTTGATGCTGACAAATTTATCATCCTTTCGTTTAAGGTATTTACATTTTGTGTGTCATTTAAGAAAACCTTTCTTACCCAAAGCCATGAAGACATTTTCTTATAAAATGTCTAGAGTTTTATTTTTTAATAAATTTATTTATTTGGCTGTGTTTGGTCTTCGTTGCTGCATGCAGGCTTTCTCTAGTTGCAGTTAGCAGGAGCTACTTTTCATTGCGGTGTGTGGGCTTCTCACTGTGGTGGCTTCTCTTGTTGTGGAGCATGGGCTCTAGGCACGTGGGCTTCAGTATTTGTGGAACGCGGGCTCAGCGGTTGTGGCTCGCAGGCTCTAGAGTTGCTCTGTGGCTCACAGGCTCTTAGTTGCTCTGTGGCAGGCTCAGTAGTTGTGGCACATGGGCTTAGTTGCTCTGCGGCAACTAAGATCTGTGGGATCTTCCCGGACCAGGGATCGAACCTGTGTCCCCTGCAATGGAGGGCAGATTCTTAACCACTGTGCCACCAGGGAAGTCCCTAAAGTTTTATTTTTTAATGTAAGTCTTTCACACACCTAGAGATGATTTCTGTATGTGATGTAATGTAGGAATCTGATTTTGTATTTTTCATATGGATAACCAATTGTTCTAGCACTCCTGAACTCCGCTGATGAGTATTGCCACCTCTGTCACATAAACATTAACCAAATGTGTATAGATCTGCTTCTGGGCTATCTCTTCTCTTCTATTTGTCTTTCCTTGTCACATTGTCTTAGTTATTACAGTTTTGTAATAAGTCTTTATCTGGTAGCGTATGTCTTGATCCTATCTAATATTATTTTTAATACTCTTGACCCTTTGTTTCTCCATGTAGATTTTAGGGTAAACTTTCAAGTTCTACCAAATCTTGTGGGCTTTTTAATTGGAATTATATTGAATTTAAAGATCAATCTGAAAGAAGTATTATATTTTGATTTCCTAAATATATACATCTCTCTACTTATTTTGGTCTTCTTTAATACCCTTCAGTAAAGCTTATAATTTTCTCCAAGTCAAGCACATATTTTACTATGTTTGTTTCTATATCCCTCATGTTTTAAAATTACATTTTCTAACTATCTGTTGCTAGCCTATAAAAATGCAATTGATTTTTGTATATGGCTCTTATATCCAACAATCTTGCTGAACTCTCTGTTTAGATCTCATAAGTTGTCTGTAGATTTTCTTGGATTTTCTAAGTAGACAACCATAATGACTATACTCATACACCAATACACATATTCATCACATGAGGATCTGTGATGTTGTCACTTGGCCAAGGTCACATGATTTGAGAGCAGGGAAGCTGTGGTTCAAGACCAGATCTGTTGTACTTAACAGCCTGTGTTCTTTCACCACTCAATTATGCTACCTCTTCATTATCCCATCTTTTAGTGTTTTGTTTGATTGATTCTTTTTGTTCTTTTTTTCAATTCTTATGTATTTTATTTTGCAGACTTTTTCTTTTCAAATTGTTATGTTTTAAATATATTTTTCTTCCTGCAATAGCTAAGACTTCCAGTGGTAGCTTGGACTTGCATTAAAATATAAAATATAAGCAATACAGTAGACATTCTTGATTTGTTCTTGGTTTTAAAGAACTGTTTCTACATTTACACCATCAGGTATGATATTTACCGTAGAATTAAATATATATATATCCCCTATACTAGATTAAGAAATTCCTTCTGTGCAAATATTGCTCAAACATTTTATCATCAGTGGAAACTAAATTTTTTTCTAGTGCTTTTTTTCTGTGTGTACTTAGACATTTTTCCTCCAAACTATTATTGCAGTGACTTACATTATTGGATGTGGTAAATTACAGTAATAGATTTGAACCTCAGTTTTCTCATCTGCAAATTGAGAAAAATCTTTACTTTGCTTGGTTTGGTGAGGAATAAACTAAATAGTGTCTATGAAGAATTGCCATGCAGGCACAAAATAAAGACCACACCCATGTCTTCCTTTTGCCCCATGATCCACTCTCTGCTCTGACACTGTGCCCTAGGACTGTGTTAATAATTAATTGCTCCTTTGTTGCTGTCTCTAGTTAAGTTCAGCCAATGGGTGGTGGCAGCAGGCTACTGAAGTATTGGAAAAGGGTGAATGGAGTGTTTATTCTACCAGCCATGTCCTCGACAGGCCACACCAGATTGTCTGCATTTCTCTACTGAAGAGGTCAGTTCCTATCATGTAGCCCTCTCCACAGAGCTGCCTCATCCAGATTCTGTTAACCATACCCTCTCCCACCTCTTTTATTTTTTTTTTTGCTGTACATGGGCATCTCACTGTTGTGGCCTCTCCTGTTGTGGAGCACAGGCTCCGGACGCACAGGCTCAGCGGCCATGGCTCACGGGCCCAGCCGCTCCGCGGTATGTGGGATCTTCCTGCACCGGGGCACGAACCCGTGTCCCTTGCATCGGCAGGCGGAGTCACAACCACTGCGCCACCAGGGAAGCCCCGTCTCCTGCCTCTTTGAGCCCAGAGGTGATATAGCTCTCCACGCCCACATGCGCTTACCAGACTCTAAGTCTTGCTCTCTTCACCTTGGTTTCCTTAATCTCTGCCCACATCTTTGTAAAATGTCCCTTTACTTAACTGTCCTCAAATGATTCAGTTTGAGTGCCTGTGTTTCATCCTGGGAACCTGATGAATACAGAGAAAAATAAATAAATTGTTCATTCCATCCCACTACAAAGTGAATATGGAAATGGATGAGCTATTTATTTATTTAGTTAGTTTTTGCAATTCTAATTTTTTAATGTCCCTCTATTTTCAACAGTTTTCAGGCAATGAAAGCATTTTAGGAAATTTAAGACTGGCAAGCCGCCTGAGCGGAAGTGGATGAGTGTTTTCTTTTTTTTAACATCTTTATTGGACTATGATTGCTTTACAATGGTGTGTTAGTTTCTGCTTTATAACAAAGTGAATTAGTTATACATATACATATGTCCCCATATCTCTTCCCTCTTTCGTCTCCCTCCCTCCCACCCTCCCTATCCCACCCCCCTAGGTGGTCACAAAGCACCAAGCTGATCTCCCTGTGCTATGCGGCTGCTTCCCACTCGCTAGCTATTTTATGTTTGGTAGTGTATATATGTCCATGCCACTCTCTCACCTTGTCCCCACTTACCCTTCCCCCTCCCCATATCCTCAAGTCCATTCTCTAGTAGGTCTGCATCTTTATTCCCATCTTGCCCCTAGGTTCTTCATGACGATTTTTTTTTTTTAGATTCCATATATATGTGTTAGCATATTTGTTTTTCTCTTTCTGACTTACTTCACTCTGTATGACAGTCTCTAGGTCCATCCACCTCACTACAAATAACTCAGTTTCGTTCCTTTTTATGGCTGAGTAATAGTCCACTGTATATATGTGCCACATCTTCTTTATCCATTCATCTGTTGATGGACACTTAGGTTGCTTCCATGTCCTGGCTATTGTAAATAGAGCTGCAATGAACATTGTGGTACATGACTCTTTTTGAATTATGGTTTTCTCAGGGTATATACCCAGTAGTGGGATTGCTGGGTCATATGGTAGTTCTATTAGTTTTTTAAGGAACCTCCATACAGTTCTCCATAGTGGCTGTATCAATTTACATTCCCACTAACAGCACAACAGGGTTCCCTTTTTTCCATACCCTTTCCAGCATTTATTGTTTGTAAATTTTTTGATGACGGCCATTCTGACCAGTGTGAGGTGATACCTCATTGAAGTTTTGGTTCACATTTCTCTTATGATTAGTGATGTTGAGCATTCTTTCATGTGTTTGTTGATAATCTGTATATCTTCTTTGGAGAAATGTCTATTTAGGTCTTCTGCCCATTTTTGGATTGGGTTGTTTGTTTTTTGATATTGAGCTGCATGAGCTGCTTGTAAATTTTGGAGATTAATCCTTTGTCAGTTGCTTTGTTTGCAAATATTTTCTCCCATTCTGTGCGTTGTCTTTTCGTCATGTTTATGGTTTCCTTTGCTGTGCAAAAGCTTTGAAGTTTCATTAGGTCCCATTTGTTTATTTTCGTTTTTATTTCCATTTCTCTAGCAGGTGGGTCAAAAAGGATCTTGCTGTGATTTATGTCATAGAGTGTTCTGCCTATGTTTTCCTCTAAGAGTCTGATAGTGTCTGGCCTTACATTTAGGTCTTTAATCCATTTTGAGTTTATTTTTGTTTATGGTGTTAGGGAGTGTTCTAATTTCATTCTTTTACATGTAGCTGTCCAGATGGATGAGTTTTAAATCAAGTATTTCTTCTGTTCAGTGAAACAACTATTCATTGTCCTGATTTAAATGATTGAATTAATAATTATTATCTCTGATTTTGTCAAAACTGTTTTCTCTGTTGTCATTGTTTGGAACTACTTGCAACTTTCAAATCAGGGTTGAATAAGCAATGTATATAAAGAGTCTAGCACTATCCTTTGAGGCATTTTAAAGACACTCTAACATTTGTTTTGTTTAAAAGGAAGAAAGAAAGGGTATTGTGAAGGGTTTCAGGAGTAGACACTTGAGCCATTTTAATAACTTTCAAGCTCACTGTGCTCTGCAAACCTAATATTACTTCCATTTTGTGATATTATAATGGAAATTATAGAGCACAAGTCAGATCTGGAAGAATTTATTTAACATATGAAAAGGAACCCATGTTTACTCTAATTTTCTTCTTGGTTATGCTGACAATCTTTCTCATTTTGGAATGTCTTCCATAGCTTGTAAAAGGCCATAGATGGACATAATGGGCCCGGTAGAGTTTAAGTTGAAATTGGAAAATTGTTCAATAATCATCCCAATGAGAAAACTGTAGCAATCCTTCATTTGATGATATTCTTGCTTATAGTATATTTGGAATTACTCTATGATAAAAAGAAATTTCGGGTGAATTTAAAAATCCAAGGTATTAGAGACTACAGCTTTCCAGCTTTTTCAGGGGTTATACAAATACCTCTGGAAAAACGTATTATTGAAAACAATAATCCACTGACCAATCTCTTCCCGTGGTGTTTAAAATTTGGTATTTAATCTATATAGGTATGATATAGAGTCTTGTTTAGAAAAATAGATAATATGATATTACTGAGTTTGGTTACTTTCAAAAATATTCTAGACACATAGTTTTAAAATAGGCAGAGTCCTAAAAATAGTGTCACATTACTGAATCTCTGCATTTGCCATCTTCCTCACCAGTCACGTTAGAAGAACATGTACTTATGTTTAATAAAGTATTTATTTGCTTATTTTTAATGGTTGTTTCAATTCTGTCTCCAATTACTTTTTTTAAAATTGAAGTATAATTGCTTTACGATGTTGTGTTAGTTTCTGCCGTACAACAAAGTGAATCAGCTATATGTGTACATATATCCCATCTCTCTTGAGCCTCCCTCCCACCTCCCACCCCCGTCCCACCCCTCTAGGTCATCATGCTACACAGCAGGTTCCCACTAACTATCTATTTTACACATGGTAGTGTATATATGTCAATGCTACTCTCTCAATTTGTCCCACCCTCCCCTTCCCCCCCCGTGTCCACAAGTCCTTTCTCTACATCTGCATCTCTTTTCCTGCCCTGCAAATAGGTTCACCAGTACCATTTTTCTACATTCCATATATATGTGTTAATATATGATATTTGTTTTTCTCTTTCTGACTTACTTCACTCTGTATGACAAACTTTAGGTCCATCCACCTCACTAAATAACTCAGTTTTGTTTCTTTTTATGGCTGAGTATTATTCCATTGTATGTATGTGCCACATCTTCTTTATCCATTCATCTGTCGATGGACACTTAGGTTGGTTCCATGTCCTGGCTATTGTAAACAGTGATGCAATGAACATTGTGGTACGTGACTCTTTTTGAATTATGGTTTTCTCAGGGTATATGCCCAGTAGTGGTATTGCTGGGTCATATGGTAGTTCTATTTTTATTTTTTTAAGGAACCTCCATATTGTTATCCATAGTGGCTGTATCAATTTACATTACCACCAACAGTGCAAGAGGGATCATTTTCTCCACACCCTTGCCAGCATTTATTGTTTGTAAATTTTTTGATGAAGGCCATTCTGACTGGTGTGAGGTGATACCTCATTGTAGTTTTGATTTGCATTTCTCTAGTGATTAGTGATGTTGAGCATCCTTTCATGTGTTTGTTGGCAATCTGTATATCTTCTTTGGAGAAATGTCTATTTAGGTCTTCTGCCCGTTTTTTGATTGGGTTGTTTCTTTTTTTGATATTGAGCTGCATGAGCTGCTTGTATATTTTGGAGATTAATCCTTTGTCAATTGCTTTATTTGCAAATGTTTTCTCCCATTCGGAGGGTTGTCTTTTCACCTTTTTTTATGGTTTCCTTTGCTATGCAAAGGCTTTTAAGAGTCATTAGCTCCCATTTATTAATTTTTGTTTTTATTTTCATTACTCTAGGAGGTGGGTCAAAAAGGATCTTGCTGCAATTTATATCAAAGACTGTTCTGCCTATGCTTTCTTCTAAGAGTTTTATAATATCCAGTCTTACATTTAGGTCTTTAATCCATTTTGAATTTATTTTTGTGTACAGTGTTAGGGAGTGTTCTAATTTCATTCTTTTATATGTAGTTGTCCAGTTTTCCTGGCACCACTTATTGATGAGGCTGTCTTTTCTCCATCGTATATTCTTGCCTCCTTTGTCAAAGATAAGGTGACCAAGGATAAGGTGACAAGGTGTGGGTTTAGCTCTGGGATTTCTATCCTGATCCATTGATCTATATTTCTGTTTTTGTGCCAATACCACACTGTCTTGATTACTGTAGCTTTGTAGTTTAGTCTGAAGTCTGGGAGCCTGATTCCTCCAGCTCCATTTTTCTTTCTCAAGTTTGCTTTGAACCAGTGGGAGGTAGCTGTGAAGGAGGAAAGGTTTCCACACACTAGGAAGGCCATTCGCAGGCAGAGACGGCAGGTGGCAGAGGGGGGAAGCTTTGGAGCCATGGAGGAGAGTGCAGTAACAGGGGTGCGGAGGGCAAAGCGGAGAGATTCCTGCACAGAGGATCGGGGCCGACCGGCGCTCACCAGCCCAAGAGGCTCGTCTGCACACCTGCTGGGATAGGTGGAGGCTGGGAGCTGGGGCTCGGGCTTTGGAAGTCATACCCTAGGGAGAAGACTGGGGTTGGCTGCGTGAACACAGCCTGAAGGGGGCTAGTGTGCAGCTAGCCGGGAGGGAGGCTGGGAAAAAGTCTGGAGCTGCGAAGAGGCAAAAGACGTTTTCTTGCCTCTTTGTTTCCTGGTGCGCGAGGAGAGGGGATTAAGAGCGCTGCTTAAAGGAGCTCCAGAGACGGGCGCGAGCCGTGGCCATCAGCACGGACGCCAGAGGCAGGCATGAGACACTAAGGCTGCTGCTGCAGCCACCAAGAAGCCTGTGTGCAAGCACAGGTCACTATCCACACCTCCCCTCCCGGGAGTCCGTGCAGCCCGCCACTGCCAGGGTCCCATGATCCAGGGACAACTTCCCCAGGAGAACACACGGCATACCTCAGCTGGTACAATGTCATGCTGGCCTCTGCCGCCGCAGGCTCGCCCCGCACTCCGTACCCCTCCCTCCCCACGGCGTGATCGAGCCAGAGCCCCCGAATCAGCTGCTCCTTTAACCCTGTCCTGTCTGAGCGAAGAACAGACGCCCTCAGGTGACCTACACGCAGAGGCAGGGCCAAATCCAAAGCTGAGCCCCTGGGAGCTGTGAGAACAAAGAAGAGAAAGGGGAATCTCTCCCAGCAGCATCAGAAGCAGCAGATTAAAGCTCCACAATCAACTTGATGTACCCTGCATCTGTGGAATACATGAATAGAGAACGAATCATCCCAACTTGAGGAGGTGGACTTTGGGACCAATGATACATATTTTTTCCCCTTTTTTCTCTTTTTGTGAGTGTGTATGTGTATGCTTCTGTGTGTGATTTTGTCTGTATAGCTTTGCTTTTACCATTTGTCCTAGGGTTCTGTCTGTCCGGTTTTTGTTTTTTTTTTAGTATAGTTTTTAGTGCTTGTTGTCAGTGGTGGATTTGTTTTTTGGTTTGGTTGCTCTCTTCTTTCTTTCTTTCCTTTTTTTTTAAATTACTTAAAATATTTTTTAATAATTATTTTTTATTTTAGTTATTTTATTTTGGTTATTTTATCTTCTTCTTTATTTATTTATTTCTTTTTTTTTCTTCCTTTTGTTCTGAGGCGTGTGGATGACAGGCTATTGGTGCTCCAGCCAAGTGTCAGGGCTGTGCCTCTGAGGTGGGAGAGTCAAGCTCAGGACATTGGTCCACAAGAGACCTCCCAGCTCCATGTAATATCAAATGATGACAATCTCCCAGAGATCTCCCTCTCAACACCAAGACCCAGTTCCACTCAACAACCACCAAGATACAGTGCTGGACACCCTATGCCAAACAACTAGCAAGACAGGAATACAACCCCACCCATTAACAGAGAGGCTGCCTAAAATCATAATAAGGACACAGACACCCCAAAATACACCACCAGACGTGGACCTGCCCAGCAGAAAGCCAAGATCCAGCCTCATCCACCAGCACACAGGCACTAGTCTCCACCCCCAGGAAGCCTACACAACCCACTGAACCAACCTTAGCCACTGGGGACAGACACCAAAAACAATGGAAACTACGAACCTGCAGTCTGTGAAAGGGAGACCCCAAACAAGTAAGTTAAGCAAAATGAGAAGACAAAGAAATACACAGCAGATGAAGGAGCAAGGTAAAAACCCACCAGACCTAACAAATGAAGAGGAAACAGACAGCCTACCTGAAAAAGAATTCAGACTAATGATAGTAAAGATGATCCACCCAAGAGGGAAGAGATGTGGGGATATATGTGTATGTATAACTGATTCACTTTGTTATAAATCAGAAACGAACACACCATTGTAAAGCAATTGTACTCCAATAAAGATGTTAAAAAAAAAAAAAGAAAAGAAAGCCATTAAAAAAAAAAACAGACTGCTTTGGCTACTTGGAGTCTTTTGTGTTTCCATACCAATTGTGCAATTTTTTTTTCTAATTCTGTGAAAAATGCCATTGGTAATTTGATAGGGACTGCATTGAACCTGTAGATTGCTTTGGATAATATAGTCATTTTCACAATATTGATTCTTCCAATCCAGGAGCATGGTATATCTCTCCACCTGTTTGTGTTGTCTTTGATTTCTTTCATGAGTGTCTTATAGTTTTCTGCATACAGGTCTTTTACCTCTATAGGTAGGTTTATTCTTAGGTATTTTATTCTTTTTGTTGTAATGGTAAATGAGATGGTTTTCTTAATTTCTCTTTCTGATTTTTCATTTTTAGTGATAGGAATGCTAGAGATATCTGTGTATCAATTTGGTATCCTGTGACTTTACTAAATTCATTGATTAACACTAGTAGTTTTCTGGTGGCATCTTTAGGATTTTCTATATATAGTATAATGTCATCTGCAAACAGTGACAGTTTTATTTCTTTTCCAATTTGTATTCCTTTTATTTCTTTTTCTTCTCTGATTGCTGTGGCTAGGACTTCCAAACTATGTTGAAAAATAGTGGTGAGGGTGGGCACCCTTGTCTTGTTCCTGATCTTAGAGGAAATGCTTCCAGTTTTTCACCATTGAGAATAATATTTGCTGTGGTTTTGTCATATATGGCCTTTAGTATGTTGAGGTAGCTTCCCTCTATGCCCACATTCTGGAGAGTTTTTATCATAAATGGGTGTTGAATTTTGTCAAAAGCTTTTCTGCATCTATTGAGATTATCATATGGTTTTATCCTTCAGTATGTTAATATGGTTTATTACATTGATTGATTTGCATATATTAAAGAATCCTCACGTATATTGAAGAATCCTTGCAAGTGATAAATGCCACTTGACCATGGTTTATGATCCTTTTAATGTGTTGTTGGATTCTGTTTGCTAGTATTTTGGTGAGGATTTTTGCCTCTATGTTCATCAGTGGTATTGGTCTATAATTTTCTTCTATGGGGATATCTTTGTCTGGTTTTGGTATCAGGGTGATGTTGACTTTATGGAATGAGTTTGGGAGTGTTCTTACCTCTGTAATTTTTTGGAAGAGTTTGAGAAGGATAGGTGTTAGCTCTTCTCTAAATGTTTGATAGAATTCGCCTGTGAAGCCATCTGGCCCTGGGCTTTTGTTTGTTGGAAGATTTTTAATCACAGTTTCAATTTCAGTGCTTGTGATTGGTCTGTTCATATTTTCTATTTCTTCCTGGTTCAGTCTTGGAAGGTTGCACTTTTCTAAGAATTTGTCCATTTCTTCCAGGTTGTCATTTTATTGGCATATAGTTGCTTGTAGTAGTCTCTTACAATTCTTTGTATTTCTACGGTGTCTGTTTTAACATCTCCTTTTTCTTTCCTAATTCTATTGATTTGAGTCTTCTCCCTTTTTCTCTTGATGAGTCTGGCTAAAGGTTTATAAATTTTGTTTTTTATCTCAAAGAATCAGCTTTTAGTTTTATTGATCTTTACTACTGTTTTCTTCATTTCTTTTTCTAATAATGTATTTAAAAGCTCTAATAATTATATGAAAATAAACCAAATAGAAAGCAAAGAATGTAGAGATTCTCTGGATTGACTCATTTAAAGTCCTCCCCAACATCAATTCTATTGTGCCTTCCTGTGTGTAAAACTAACAGTTACATTCCGCCGTCTCTCTTAAAGGTAGAGTTCCATGTGTAACTCAGGTTGCAACATTCAAAGAGGCTCTCCCTCTGAGTTATGGGGACGGAAAAGAGCTTGGGGCATCCATTTCTCCAATAGAGATCATTGCACCAGTGGCATATTGCTGTCAGCAGCAGTGGCTTTCAGATTCAACAGCTTCCTATTGTGGAAGAGCCAGCAGCTTCAGCAGCTGAAGCCCATTTCTGCAGTCATCCCAACAATTCTGGGAGTTGTCTCTATCCCTGAAAAAAAACTCTTCACTAGTGGAGTGCATTCTGTTGCCTACCACTAAAAACTCTGCCTAAGACAATTGGTATAGTGTATCACTGAATCCTCCCTCAGTATAGCTGAAATGAACAATAATAGGAAAAGAAGACCTTTGAAACAGTAGAGTAGATCCACTTAGTCTGCACCAGGTGTTGTGCTCTGCAAAGTGCTTGGAGTACAGCCCCTAAGGAGCTCCCCATGAGCGTTTTTGTACACGGGTGTGGGGAATGGCGTGGTTTGGGATGCGGGCAAGGAGAAGCTGACAGAGAAAAACAGCCAGATATTAAACATGGCGGTAAGAGCAGCGTATTGTATAAACCTTGCCACTGTTTGAAGCCTGACACCTTTTAAAATCAGAGAATTTAGGAAGGGAGGAAGGAGAAGAGAGAAGAAGGAAGGAAGGAAAAGAAAGGAAAGAGGGAGAATATCTGACGCTTGTAGATATTATTTGACCAGCTTGATGTACAAACATTATCTTATTTAAAATGCCATCACGGTATACCAGATACGTTGAGAATATTGATCCTGTTTTAGAGATGAGAAAATTGAGGCTCAGAGTCTGGGATTTAAATCCACACCCATCTATACCAAGAACTGACACTGTTTTTAACTTAGTGTAGTGTGATGGGGATAGGGAGAGACAATAAAATTTAGGGTTATCTTTACAAAGTTATTAATTGAATACCCAGTCCGTAGAATGAGATTTAGAATTGTGAGCATTTTGTCTCTTAAACTTTAATTACAGCTTGCTGATTTTTCCTCTACATAAATTCAAATTTTTATACTATGGACATTTATGGGGCAAATTGGAAATGAGGACATGAATGTTTCTGGATATTTCTTACCACTCCTGAAAATTTTGCTGATTTGGCCTGATGGTTCCTATAAATAACTTTGCGAGGTGGGGGAGTGTAAAGTTAGGAGGAACAAGTTTACCAGAATGAACTATGATTAATGACAACACGTAATTCCCTTAAAGTTTTAAACTAAGAATGCATGTAAATGAATAACCTTTTTAAGGACAGACATACTGCATCACCAGTAGAGTTTACTTAATTTATTTTGACAACTGCTTCTAATTACTTATATAACACATTACATGGGTAATAAAAATGCTTAATAGGATGAGACCCCATTGCTATTTCAGATCAAGTGAGAGGTGTGTGTGTTGATTTGCCAGGCATTTGTGTGTGTGTGTGTGTGTGTGTGTGTGTGTGTGTGTGTGTGTGTGTGTGTGTGTGCATGCGCTGGGAGGATTCATTCAAAGAAACTTTTGAAATGTCAGGTGTAAAAAGAGATTAATTCCCACGTGGAATGTGAAAAAACCCTCCAATTGGTGAATACTGACAATTCTCAGCTGTGGAAAGCAATAGCTAAAATTTATTTTAGATTAAATTATATTCTAAAGCTAATTTAAATGTTGGTTCTTGCGCGAGTCAACCTATTATATGTTAATCTAGCGCCCCCTTGTGTAATAGATTTTAATAAAGTTTGGGAGTCAGTATTTATATACTATGTTTTCTGATAAAGTTCTGATATCTATAATATATAAACAATTCTTACAACTCAGCGACAAAACCCCCAACTATCCAATTAAAAAATGAACAATGAATCTGAACGTACATTTCTCCGAGAAGGATATACAAAATGGCCAATAAGCACATGAAAATTTGCTCACATTATTAATCCTTAGGGAAACGCAAATCAAAACCGCAATGAAATCGCACTTCACACCCATTAGGATGGCTTATATACTATATTTTGATTTCTAATTTCTATAGGAATATTGGATCGTGATATTATTTTATCTTTGGTGGTTTTTTTTTTTTTGGTATTTCGAAAGGCATACAATAATAAAAAATATAGAAAGGAGTGAGACTGAAATTTTCAGGTTTACGTACTACGCCTATGACTGTCATTGAACAAAAACCACTTATGCATCCGGACATTTCTTAAGAAAATCAGATTCACTCTCAGGAATAAAGGAAAAATAACTTTGTAAAACAGGAGAATTTGTTCTGATTCTTGGAATTTCAGGACAAGAAGAAAATGTGGAGACCTAGTGAGAGGCAGGAAGTGGTTGGCATTTGTGTTTCCCGTGCAAATACTGCTGTCACCGTGTGAGGGCAGCACAGGCTAAACGGCATTATTAGTCCTTCAAATGGAGCATGGTTTTATGACAAATCTCTCCCCCTTTTTTAAAAATTTTTTTTGCGGTACACGGGCTTCTCACTGTTGTGGTCTCTCCCGTTGCAGAGCGCAGGCTCAGCGGCCATGGCTCACGGGCCCAGTCGCTCCGTGGCATGTGGGATCTTCCCAGACAGGGGCCCGAACCCGCGTCCCCTGCATCCACAGGTGGACTCTCAACCACTGCACCACCAGGGAAGGCCCTAAATTTCTCTTTTTAAAGAAGGTTGTGGTGCAGATACAGAGAACAAACTAGTGGTTATTGATGGGGAGAGGGAAGGGGAGCAACATACGGGTGGGGAGTGGGAGGTTCAAACTATTGGGTGTAAGATAGGCCACAAAGATGTATCGTACAACATGGGGAATAGAGCCAGTATTGAACCCTGTAAATGGAGTGTAACCTTTAAGAATTGTCTATTTTCAAAACACAGACTCACTGTTTGTGTTCTTCTGTTCTCTTAATATCGTTATTACTGAGATCTGTTCAAGGGCAAGCATTGCGGCCAGGCTTAAATCACAAGATGACTTAGGCCAAAAGTGGCTTCTCTTATGTCAGAAACCATGGGTCTTTTCCTCGGGGCACTTCTTGCCCTATCTGCTTACAGAAGTATATTCTTCCTCATAGTAAGATTTTCAATGTGGCACAAAAACTTGTTTACTAATAGAATGAAAAAGCTTTAGTTTCTCTGTAAAAGGAAGTCAAAAGTATACAAACCTATGCATAGTAATGTTTTTACTTTTTTATGTTATTTGGAAATGATCTAGACATTCAACGAATACCCATCAATCAAGTTATCTCAGTATGACTATAAAGTTTCAAGTAACCAAAAAGATTTTGGAAATTATTTTTAAGTACACATACCATAAAGCACAGTTATTGTTGAAAAGTTTATTTATAAACTTATATCTCACTTACATCTATTTAATTTACTTGTTAATAACCATTACGTTTGGATTACTCCTGAAAATTTCATTAGACTTTGAACAGGTAACCATGTTCTTAAGTTACCTTTCTTGCTGACTAATTCTGTGACAGAGATAACACGAGCTTATTTTAGTGAACCTAGGTAGAATAAAAGTTTTATATTTAATGCTGATGACTCTAAAGGCATGACTTCTACAATTAAATCAACAAACTAGATTTTATTTATTAATGTGGGCAGAGAAAGTCAGCCCACCTTATCAGTAAACAAAGGATGCTGTGGCCATGAAGCCATCAGTCACTGCAGCCACCCATGATGGTGCTCCCTGAAGGTCTTCAGGATGGAGAAAAACAGGACACTGGCAGTAGATAGTTAAGGTGCATATCAAAGGAACAATTTCATTGACCCTAGACTCTTGCATCTTCTAATACATAGAAAAGCGCTAAATTCTTTAACTTGAGAAGTCTGCTTTTGTTTAATTTAGCGGTAATCTTTTGATGTTCTACTACCTGTTTTTTGTTTGTTTGTTTGGACTCCTATATATCCTGACTTCTCCATTACCTCTTTGGAACAGTCCCTCAGAGCTATCTGAGAGGCTGTCTCCCAGGCTTAAGTCCTCAGTATGTCCACTAAACAAAACATAATTATCAACTTTTAGACTGTGCATTTTTTTCAGTAGACCCTAAAGACTTATCCTAGATCATGTGAACTTGAAAAAACATTTGGGTTACTTTCAATATTTCTGAGAGTCTAGAAATACTTAATTCATATAGGCACTTATTTTTCTTTAAGCCAATTACATAGAGTTCTTTTACAAATTAATGTTGGCAATACCATCTGCAGGTAGAAAAATATCACATATCTATAATGTACATACATAGACATACATAAACATATAGACAGATGAAAACAGAAATCTTATAACTTTTGTTTTAAAATTTTAGCTGTGAGATGGGTAAGATAATGCAAAACTCACTAGCTTATAAAAGAGCAATTTGATCCAAATAGTGTTTCTGGCTGATGGCATAAGTTTATCTGTTCAGACAGCCTAAATTTTTTACTAACATTTGTGGAGTTTTAAGATTTTTCATGTGTCTAGATTCTAAGTAGCTTTCCTTTCTTCCCCCCATTCTGATAAGAATGACCTCCTTGAAGTTTGCATTTCAAAGATACAACATAATTAAGAGTTCCAAGGGAAAACCAAGTAGAACATTTACATCTCAAAGGCACGGGGAAAATGCAAGTTCCTCCAAGAAGGACTTTTGTTTCTTAAATTCAGATTTTTAAAAAAATATAATATCTGCAAGCCTTTTGAGATGACTAGGGGAGGTTTTGGGATTGGTAAAAAGGATAGGTGGGCTTTGATTTGCTTCTAGAGCTGAATTCCCTTTCTTGTAAAGATTAGATTCGTAAACAAGTACAATTGTTTCTAATTCCTCTAGGGATTGGGTTACAGCTTGAGTGACATCATAGGTTGATCCACCCATGTGACTATATTATCTTCAATTTGCTTCATTAGATCAGGGAAATCTTCAACTTAGATAGAAATAAAATATTCCTCTGTTTGAGACTTAGAGCTTTGTCTTTGGAAGGTTTTTCTTTCCCTTTGGGTACATAGTTTCATTTAGATTAGGGAAGAATGCCTTAAAAGAAGTTTCTATCAGCTGCCAGTTTGGTCAACTTTTGACCATAGAGCTACTGAAAAAAATCCTTTCAAATAACTTGTCAGGTCTCAGTCGAGACAAACAAAGAGAACACTGACCCCCCCAAAAAAATAAGAAAGGAAGAAAGAAAGAAACAAACAAAGAAACAAAGAAAGAAAGGAAGAAAGAAAGGAAGAAAGAAAGAAAAAGAGAAGAAAAGAAAGACTTAGACAATTCCTCTGAGGGCTGGCAATAATTGGTAGGACCCAAGCTACAAATGTGGTGCAACTCATATTTCTATTCCACCATATTTTGGGGTCCCCAACCTGATGGTTGCCAAGCCAAGTTCTCAGGACACAAAATGAAGCAAACAGGAAGGTAACAGCTGTCCCTGGGAAAGAAAGGAGCAATAACTGATAGGTCTGGGTTTGGAAAAGTAGGGACAATGTGAAATTTTATGTTCCTCTCTAGACTGGGCAGTACAGACAGAGATTTGGGAGAGCTGACTATCAAAAGAATTCTCATCCTTCTTTCATTTTTCCTAGGATTTAATCTGTAGGCTCTGGAGTAAGTTGGGTTTAAAGTAGAGTGTACCTCCACTATTTACCAGAATTTGTCAAGATTTTCCAATAATTTTAATTTTAGTTTCCCTTTGGCTGTTTAAGGGAATAACTGGTAGCAGTTATAGGAGAACCCCTTGGAGTCCTGTCAACACTGATATGGGCCCGTAAGGGGGAACTTCGAGGGTAGATATGGGGGTGTCTGTAAGGCCACTAAATTGGTGGACTTTTTTTAATGGTTGTGTAGTCTGTTCAGAGTGGAGAGACAATTCAGACAGAAAATTAGTAGAATGAGTACTCAAGTAAAGGGTAGAAGGAAGCAGTAGATGTTATGTGTGTCTTATAGTCTTTTGTTTTGAGTACCTTTTATATCTTTAATTTTTCATTAGCCTTTTTCAAGGAATCTTTGAATAAAGTTACCTTGGAATTTTGAAGCTTTTTGGAGGCTTCTGCATGCCAATTAAAATAGGGATCCCATTCTGTTTGTTTGATTTGGGAGCCCTTGCTTTCAAATGAACTTCTTAAATAAACAATCTTGTCTAGTTGGAACATTCCTCATAAGGCCATTGTAATTCAAGGTTGTCTTTAATAAGATTGATCCATGCACATAAAGAGAGACCATATTTTTTAAATATTTATTTATATGTTTATTTATTTGGCTGCGCAGGGTCTTAGTTGCAGCATGCAGGATCTTCGTTGTTGCTTGTGGAATCTTTAGTTGCGGCATGCGGGAACTTTAGTTGTGGTATGTGAACTCTTAGTTGCAGCATGTGGGATCTAGTTCCCTGACCAGGGATTGAACCCAGGCCCCCAGCATCGGGAGCACAGAGCCTTAGGCACTGACCACCAGGGAAGTCCCATAATTTTTTTAACATAAAACTAAAGGGAAGCCATCCTTAGAACATTTAGATGACTGAGATCTCATTTTTGGAGTTTTTCTGAGGGCAAAGAAAAAAGTTCTAGATAGCTTAAGGGGTATGCTTAGGCTTGGGACTTGGGTATTTTTTGATAGTATGCCTTTCACAGGATAGTTCTTTTTCCTGGTAGATGGCCTTAGCTCTATTTAACCCACGACCAGCTGTTCCTCCTTGGAGGGAATTTTCTTGCGGGTGGCTAGAGACCTGCTGTCAAACTTACTCATCCGTGACCACATTATCCTTACATGGGAATCTTGTGCTTTGGAGACAATATTCTCTCAAATAAAGGTGACAAATTCTTCAACATTGTTGGGCTTCCCAGCTGGCGCAGTGGTTGAGAGCTCGCCTGCCACTGCAGGAAACACGGGTTCGTGCCCCGGTCCGGCAAAAATCCCACATGCCGCGGAACAGCTGGGTCCGTGAGCCATGGCCGCTGTCTGCGCGTCCCGAGCCTGTGCTCCGCAGCGGCAGAAGTCACAGCAGTGAGGGGCCCGCGTATCGCAAAAAAAAAAAAAGGTGACAAGTCCTTTAACACTGTTTAGGTTCTTGCCTACTGATTTTAGTTTTGCTCTCAGAGAAATTCACAGTTTAAGTCTAAACCAAGCACACTCTAATTCAGAAACCGAAAGAGTATTCAGCAGAAGGACAATCTGTCCTTATCCAAATCCTGAATAAAGTCAGAGAATTAGACCAAAAGGAGGGAGCTCAAAATCCAGGAGACTCGTCAAATCGGAAGCAGAAGGTGACCCAGAGAAGCACTGAGCTCAAGGGATTCAGTGCAAATACTTTGCTGGATTCCAAGGGTCATTGTCCCTTCAGGGGGTCATTTCCTTCAGATCTCACATTCTGTTCGTTGGTCAGGAGATAAGTCTTGGACTTCTATAAACCAGGCATTCACAGGAAATCAGTCTCTCATTTCTTAAGTTCCATTCTTCTGAGGGGGCATGCGTGAGATTCTCCATTTCATATATTCTGGTTCCATTTTAGTTTGAAACCCTTTCACACTGGGTATCTCCCACTTATACGGGAGGTATACGTGCTATTAAACTTCGGTTTGTTTTTCTCCTGTTAATCTGTCTTTTATTACAGAGGGGTCTCAGCTAAGAACCTAGAGGGGTAGAGGGAAAATTATTGCCCCCCCCAAGAAGAGTTAATTTAATAACTGCCTCAAATGGTGAAAAGAGAGTGTCATTTGTTTATTTTTTTCTGACTTTTCCGTCTGTTAGTATCACTGTGGATTCATGGATTTTTATAAATTCAATGAATTTCAATAAACTACAATTATGGAGGCAGGAGGTTTCAAACCATCACAAATATAACCAGTGGAAGACCCTTTAAGCTGGCTCCTGGGTCCTTTGCACATGACTCCATTAGTCTTTGAAAGTGTTCTTGCTTGCTTTGGGGCACCAAATCTGAATCCTTGGTATGAGAGACAAAAATTCCTGTTCTAAGAGTGCTAAAGGCAAAAGCAGTGACATCATATCTTAGATATTTCAGTGAGCAAAGGTAAAAAATACATATTTTAAAAAAATGAGTTCCTATGGGTATTTCTAATCTTGTCATTACAGTATTTTTACTTAATTTCTTTTATTTTATAGTTTTATCTCCCTCCACTTATATTTCATCCTATTATGTAAAGAAACTACTTTTAAAAACAATACCATAACACAACATTGTAAAACAACTATACCCCAATAAAAAAAAACAAAGAACACAAAAATTAAACCAAAAACAAAAACAATACCAGTATTACCACTGAAAAAAGTTAAAACATTATTTTTCCATAGATTTTCTTCCCCTTAGAGTGCATCCCAGTAAGAATGTACAGTTGGGACTTCCTTGGTGGTCCAGTGGGTAAGACTCTGTGCTCCCAGTGCGGGGGGCTGAGGTTCGATCCCTGGTCAGGGAAATAGACCCTGCATGTGTGCCGCAGCTAAAGAGTTCGCATGCTGCAACTAAGAGTCTGTGAGCCACAAGTGAGTCCAGCCCGCAAGCAGCAACTAAGAAGAAGTCCGCGTGCTGCAACTAAGACCTGGCACAGCCTAAATAAATAAATATTAGAAAAAGAAAAAGAAAAAAAAAAAAAGAATGTACAGTCAAGATACTCTCTTTTAAAGTTACTTGAAATACATCTTTCCTCTGTGGAGTAACCCTAATAATTTAATATACAGCCAGGGTCATTTGTTTTGTTTGGCTTTCAATTTCAGTCACTGAGATTTAAATAAAATGATACTCTTTAGCAGGTAATGACTCAGAAATCAGATCCAGATAAGAAATCTTCCTTCCATCCTGCCTCTTCCACCTCATTTCTCCCCACCATTTTAATGGTGTCTTCTTTAACCTCCTAATGTTTATTTTTGCAAGAGGATACTGTGTCTTATTTCCTTCCTTTCCTACACAGAGGGCAGCATATCATTTATTTTTATACTCCCTTGCTTTTGTACATAACCATATATCCTGGTGATCTCTCCACAGCGGTGTTATCGCTACCTTCTTCTAACTTCATATATTGAGTTTCCTAATCCAGCATCTTTTGAATAGTCTCACTACATTTAGGGGACTTTGTAGCCTCACAAGGGTAGATAGAGCCCAGAAAAACTGATTCTCACACCTCCCCGGAAACCTTCCTCCCCCCTTTCAAAATGGCATTCTTGTATTTCCTGGGCTCCTCCAGTCGGGCTGAGCTGGCAGTGAGTGCTTGGGGAAGGCAGTTATGCGTGATACCCCTTTTGATGGCCTTGGTGGCAGCAGGATGGTGAGGCTTCTGCGTGGTTCCAACAGCTCCTGGTACAGAAGCGTCATGGGTGACTATGGCATTTGCAGGTTTGATAAAGTCCACTTAATGGCATCAGGACAAACAGTAACATCTGGTGGCAGCAGTCACTGGGAGGGCCCCCTTGTCAGGCCTCCTCTGTGGTGATGTTTGCGGGCTTGTTCCCAGAAACAGCCTTGAGCCTGGCTCTCCAGTCAACCCAACACTTCTCTGAGCTGCCTGGGATCCCTTTAATAAAATCCTTTTTCAGCTTAATTGGCCAGAGTATGCTTTCCTTGCTTACAACTAGGAACTCTGACCTAAATGCTCTTTATGAAAAAATAATGATTAAACAAGACTAAATAAAGAGAGTGAGGAAAAGGAGTGTAACCATCTGTCCTTAGTTCATCTGCAATAGATTATCATTGACCCACTCTCTCAGCCTGTCCTCAATATTTCTATTATCCTCATTTTTCTGCTTAAAAAAAAATAAAAGCAACCAAATTTTGAATTCTATGTTTTGCTTCCCCCTTGTGTACCGGGATGATAATTGCAGATAGTAAACTGAAGTTTAGCCCTCTACCCAATGCCAGCATTTCTCAGCATCGAGGCTCCTTCTTTTGTTCTGGCATCAAAGATGGCTTTGAGGATGACTGCTCTCAAGATATGAATGGTAAAGAAAGAAGAGTCAAATTGTTGACTTTTGGGTCTCTACGGAGATTCTCGTGAACTCCCTCAGTAAGGGAGATGTTAATCTTCAAAACGTGATTTTCCGTTTCAAGAGCCAGGTATTTGAGGGTACCACGAAATCTAATATTTGTTTTTGTTTTAGTCCGAAAATCTCATCTTTGAATATCAAGAGCAAAATCAGGAGAACTCACACATGAATGTTTGTGCCAAAACACGCTGAGAAGAGTGGGGAATATCGTAAGGGGAGGTTTGGGTTTTCTCCCACTTCTAGAGATGTGTGGCTGAGTGGGTCAGTGGACCTGGAGGTGCCTTGGGGTGATGCAGGAGCATGGGAGAGAGCTTTGTGATCTGGCTGCCCAAGAGCAGAGGGGCACAGCAGAAGCAGCCAATAAGGGACTAAAGGAACGGTTAACATCAGCAGCAAGTATCCAGAGAAGTGGCTGCATAACAGACCCTTGCATGCACCTGATGCCATGATCCTAGTTGAGTATTATCAAGCTCACTGCCTGGAATATGGGATCTAGGTAATAATGTTCTCCTGTTGTTATCACATTATTATCAATAGGCTGGAGCACTTCTTGGTCACTGCTGGACTTAAGCACACACTTCATTAAGTTACTATAGGCTAGGGATGTCCCTCGTGGTCCAGTGGCTAAGACTCTGTGTTCCCAGTGCAGGGGGCCCGGGTTTGATCCCTAGTCAGAGAACTAAGATCCTGCATACTGCAACTAAGACCCAGTGCAGCCAAATAAATAAATATATATTTTTAAAAAGTTACTGTAGGGGGCTTCCCTGGTGGCGCAGTGGTTGAGAGTCCGCCTGCCGATGCAGGGGACACGGGTTCGTGCCCCGGGCCAGGAGGATCCCACATGCTGCGGAGCGGCTGGGCCTGTGAGCCGTGGCCGCTGAGCCTGCACGTCCAGAGCCTGTGCTCCGCAACGGGAGAGGCCACAGCAGTGAGAGGCCCGCGTACCGCAAAAAAAAATGATAATAAATAAAAAATAAAATAAATAAATTAAAAAGTTACCGTAGGCTACTGAAAAGAGGGACTGGAGGACTCCCGAGAGAACATGGTGCACAGCCGTGCCCTGGGCACACTCAGACCTCCAGGGAGAGTCAGAGTTGGGAATGAAGTAGAATTTTGGGAGGCCAGAAACCTCATACCTCACTGGTGCCTCCGTCACTGATGTTGCAGGAGCTGGGTCAGGCTGTACAGGTTCAGGAAGAGGGAGGAGGAACAGGGGTCCTGTGAGGCTGACAGTGCAGAGAGAAGACATGGCAGAACCCCCAGAGACAGAGCCGGGAAAGCATAACATGACCTGGACAAGGCTGGTGTTGGGTGCTTTCTATGACTCCTCTCTTTATGCCTAACCAAGCCCGGACACTGGGACTCCTCCGAAGATAGGGCACTCCAACTGGTTCCATGAGCCCCATTACTTTTGTTTTTCATCTCTTGATTCCTTCCCACGAATCTGTAAGGCTCAGGCTGCTTTTTAGGGTTAACATACAAGTTTATAAGTAAAAACATATGGGAGTTTATCCTCCTTTCCTCATAATAGATTGTAAACTCCTCTGAGACAGAGGAACCCGCCTTCTACAAGATGCCTTCTATTATGTACTGTGCAAACAGGGGAGAGTTTTCAAATATTAACTGACTGACTAGACCCCTCCATTCTGATGGGAATGCTGGCAGCTCCATCCTCAGCGTCACAGGTGAAAATAACAGCACTAGATGTCCCAAACGTGTTTGTTTTTCTTTCCCAAGAGGCCTACCTTGTGCTTCCCTAAGCCGTTTCACCTGGTGGCTCATCAAACCATAACCCTGCCCAACAAACTTGTCTGACAAATGACCTCACAGAAGCTGAAGCTAATAACCTTGAGGACAAACCAGGATTTCTGGCTTCACCTGTTGGCTCGAAGTATCTGGACTGATTGCCCATGTTTTCTTAACTTTGTTCCACATTTAATTTTATTAAAAAACATTGTAGTAATTGGCAAATTAATGAGGTTTCATAAGATAAAAATGTAAAACACTTAACACAGCTTTGACACCAAGCAAGGTCTCCCTACGTGAGCTAATATTATTACCCGATCTTCAGAGATATCACCTTATTCATCATTCTCTCTCGTAATCATACACCACTATATGAGAAAGCAATGTCTAAGTTGTTGAACTTTTTGCTTGATATATATTTTAAGGTATGCCCCCTCCTATTTTTCCTGCATTTGCTACTTTCTAAAGTGGTCACAAATATTAGCACAGTAAGAAGTACATGAAAAGAAACTGCATTCTCTGTGCATTATTCATGGCCTTCGTTACCCAGAAAGGGCCAGCCTAGTTTACTTTTTTTTTTTTTTTTGCGGTACGCGGGCCTTTCCCTGTTGCGGCCTCTCCCGTTGCGGAGCACAGGCTCCGGACGCGCAGGCTCAGCAGCCATGGCTCACGGGCCGAGCCGCTCTGCGGCATGTGGGATCTTCCCGGACCGGGGCACGAACCCGTGTCCCCTGCATCGGCAGGCGGACTCCCAACCACTGCGCCACCAGGGAAGCCCCAGCCTAGTTTTCTATTTCCACATGGACGTTTTGCACAGCCCACATTCAGCGTGACTGGTAGCATCATGGCAGGTAATTTTTTATTCAGCCGGATCTAGACAGCCACACAAGCCTAAATCTTGAAAAGAAAGCTGAAGCCCCTCTTGGGAAATTGCTTTGCAGGAAATGTACTGCCTTGTTTGGGTAGTGTGTCCACTCTGAGATGGATCTCTAAGGACCCTATGACGGGATACAAGTCAGTAAAATGGGCAGGGGACGTTTTCCTGGGTTTTTTTTTTGTTTTTTTTTTTTTGCGGTACGCGGGCCTCTCACTGTTGCGGCCTCTCCCGTTGCGGAGCACAGGCTCCGGACGCGCAGGCTCAGCCGCCATGGCTCACGGGCCCAGCCGCTCCGCGGCATGTGGGATCCTCCCGGACCGGGGCACGAACCCGCGTCCCCTATATCGGCAGGCGGACTCTCAACCACTGCGCCACCAGGGAAGCCCCGTGTTCCTGTTTTGAACTGGCTTCTCCTTCACCCAAGGAGGTAAGTTACCTTTGCCTACTAGGGAGATTTCAGTGAGGACTGGCAATGCCAATGTCAGCTTAGTTCAGTGGTTCTCAAATTTTCATCTACTTCAAAATCATTTGAGAAGTTTGAGAAAAGTCAGAATCCAGGTCCTATTCACTCACTTCCCCCCTCCACACAGATTCTAATTTGCTAGACCAGGGAGGGGGTCCTAGGGATCTGCTTTTTTAACTCGTCCACTGGGTGACTCATTGGCAGGTGGTACACAGACCACAATCTGAGAAACACTGGGAAGGCCCATTTACAGTCTCCCACTTAACAAGCATTTACTGGGTGCACAGGGTAAAACTGGGCAGCAGGAGTAAAACTAGGCATGCAGTGTATTCCAAGAGAATACAAAGCACTGATGAAATAGACAGTTTTCAAAGCATGTTCACATCTTTTGTTTCCTCTCCACATCAACCATGTGAGAGGCAGAGTACAGATTGGCTCTTAGATTGAGAGGCTAGTGTCTTTAGTGGCTAATTGATTACTTTTAACGAGGTGAAATGCTTTTTGTGCTACTCAATACTGAAGTTAGTTTTTTTGAAAAACAAAAGGCTACTTTTTTTCTTCATTCTACTCATGAAGATATAACATTTAATTCCTATGAGTGCCTTGTAACATTTCTAGATCACGGAACCCCACCCCCTCTTAAGATTCTGATGAAAGTGAGGAACTGGCCTCTGAGTGTACAGATGCACATGCCCATGAAACACTGCAGAAAATTCCATCCATGGACACCAGTTAATCTACCTTGTCCTAGAAGTTTGCTCTTTTCAAATGCAAATCTAACACTGTTTATTCAGCAAATATTTTTAGAGCACTTACACTAGGCAAAAGCACTGTGTTAGATGTGGGGTAGCAATTTGTGTTTTAACAAGCCCTTCAGGTGATTCTGATGTATGCTAAAGTTTGATATCCACTGGCCTAAACCAAAATGCTCCCCACAGGTTCTGATTTATTTGTGGGGGGCCATCACTGGTGTTTTTAAAACCTCTTCAGGAAATTTTCATACACAGGCAGAGTTGAGACTCACTGGTTTAAACGTTGGAAATGTGGTTTCTGGTCCCTGATAAATGCTCACCGTCCCCAAAGGAAGAAAATCCGATGTCCACACCTATGTATCTGTGGCTCCCAGCATGCACGGTGACACTAGGCTTAGAGTTTTAAAGGCGTCCATTACGACCAGGCAGCCCTTTTGCAGTCATGAGGTCATTTTGGAGGTGACGTTCCAATGCTCCTCCTCCTTCCCACTAATTTATTGTTTAAGAGCAGAAGCCCCAGGTCCTGCTTTCTAGTTAATTAATAAATATTAATTTATCTTTTAGAGTTGTTTTAATGGAAAAGATAAAACACAATCTCCGAGTGGTTTGTATGATACTAGAGGATAGAAAATCCATTCCTGGGGTGGAGGCTTTTAACTTCCAATTGCTGTCCTTAGTGACAAATAGATCAATTTTTGTTACTGATCAGTTGCTCTGCTAACAGTTTCTGTTAAGACATCTATTTCACAACTAATGGAGAAATTGTTGTTTTGGAGAGCTTGTAGGCTTTTGATTCACACGAGAAGAAATTTTTGCAAGTCACTGTCCTCTGGAATATCTGTGTAGGGTCACTAAAGTCAGGTAAAAGACATTGCCTTGCCCAATAGAATGATTTTTATTAAATAAGGAAATATACATATACATGTATATATAATTTAAAAATAATAGCCATTATTATTCATTATAATTAATCTACAATAAATTGAGCATTTATTATAGATGGACACTGTATTAGACACATTACATACATTAGTTAGTATATTCTTCACCAGAATCATTCAAAGTTATTATTATCCCCATTTTGTAGATGTTGTTCAAGGTCAAATACTCCGGATTCAAAGCCAGACATTTCTGATTCCAGATCTGTGAACTTTTCACAATATTGCACTATCCTATTATGACACATAGAGTCCTAATATTCATATCATGCTTCATCAATTACCATGAGGAAGACTATTACAACAGAATTCCAAACTCCTCATGTAACTGGACGCTTAAAATGTTTGAGGGGAATTCCTTGGCAGTCCCGTAGTTAAGACTCAGTGCTTCCACTGTAGGGGACATGGGTTCAATCCCTGGTCGGGGAACTAAGATCCTGCAAGTGGTGCACTGTGGGAAAAAAAAAAAAAAAAAAAAATTTGAGAAACTAACTGCACAAGGCTCATCATCGCCCTTTCTAGTTCCTATGACAGCTGCCTCTGTTTTAAGCTGGTAAAATACTCTTATTCAGTAATGGGTTTATCTTGGCTGTTGTATGAGAGCCTGTAGAATGGATAACTTTGGAATTTAACAGTAATTTCAATAGTAGTGGAGATTGAAAAACAATCTAAATATTCATCATTCAAGTTAATTATGGCAAGATCACTTGATAGAATATTGATATCTCTTTAAAGCATTCTTCAAAAAATTATTCATAACATAGGAACTGTTCAGAAAATAATTCTAAGAGAATAAAACGAGATATAAAATTGTTCCCAATGAACAAAATTGTTTGCAATGAACAACACATGTAAATACATAAAATATTAGAAAGTAACATAGCAGAATATTAGCAGTATTTATATATGAGAGGTAGGGTAGTGGGTAAACCTACATTTTCTTATTTTTTCAATATTTTACAATGGGCACATATCCATTTTTAATAATAAAAATATTATTTTGGTCTATCATCAGGAAGAAAAATAAAAATTATGAGGAACCTGACAGATTATTCAGTGAGTAATTGAGTTGTCTAATTGAAATGATAAATGTCTCCAATCAGTCTCATTAGAGATATTCATGTTTGGATATAAAACTTTTCTGAAATTATGTCTGTTTTATAGAAAACCACACGTTACGAACACTTTCCTTGTGAGTTTGGCATTATAAAATATTGGTTTATATATATTCATTGTTTTCATGCTAGAAATAGAGGAGAAGGTGCCTGGTACAAAGTATGTTCTCAATAAATATTTGCTGAATGAATGGATGAGTAGGAGAGATTTCTCAGGTTGTAATGCATAAAGAGGTCACCTTCTGTCAACTTTCTTTTACTTTTGCAATCTTGGACTCTTTTTTTTTTTTTTAAATCAATCAGCTGGTATGTTTATGAGCATTGTCCTATAAATATTTTAATCATAATTTTCTCTAAGCCTTCCCTTGGAGCATTAGTGTAAATATGCTTAAAACAGAAATATGAATTCAACTAATACTAAAACTACATGCGTCTTAATGAGGGTGTAACTTCTTTTTGTCAATGTAGAAAAGAAAGCATCAAATCTTAAACTTGCATACAATTGTCTGAAATCCTTGAAAACAGTAGAAGCTCTTCCCAATAGCACAAATCTTCCTGGAAGTTCACTTGTAATAGAGTTTGGCAACAAAGTCCATGGACATTACACTGTAAATACCACTTATATCCCTGCTTTCAACAGCCTTGTTGGCAAAAATTTTGAAACTTTGGAAGTACCGTACCAGAAGGTAGACCTCAGTGGGAATGGAAAACAATGGATATTCCTAAATCTGAGAAAAGAGCAGTGACTAGATCCACCCAATTGAGAAACCACTTATCCCTAACTAAAGTTGTATTTTTATACTCTTAGGGCTTTCTGGCTGTTCCCCCAGTCTCTATTTGCCACTGACTCTCACAAACAATTTAGGACCACTTTTTTCAACAGATACAAATAAATCAGCCTATGGCATTTCAAGAAAAAAAATTGTATATCAAAACATTTTAAATTTACTATTTAGTTGCTTATTTATTTTTCCCATGCTTTGAGACTATGAAGAATTTGAGGGTGATTTTAGGCAACACACATAATCTAATAATCAAAAATATACTAAAAATCAGGATCAGATTTTTAATGAAAGTGAACACACACACACACACACACACACAAAATCAGCTTTGAGCTTCCTGGAAAACATAGCCCCAAAGAAAAGTCCAAAAGAAGAAAACTTAACTTTCTCAGGCCAAGCAACACTTTATAGCATTCAGTTCTGAAAGAAATTA
>NW_006784126.1:1045098-1081539 GCF_000442215.2 Lipotes vexillifer | reverse complement strand
AATTACTCAGAGGACTTCGTGGAGGGAACACTTAAAGATATAGCACACAATAACTTCAATAATAACTCCACTGCAAATATAGATATAAGGCTGCTTATATCTAAGACTTATAAGATATAAGGCTTCTTCTTATTGTGTCCTTCCAAAAAGATCAATTTCATGATACTAAAAAGCAACCCTGGGAGATTGGTCTGCAGTGAATCAAAACGGTGCCCAAGGATAATACTTTCTTAGATTGTGGTTCAAACCCTGAATAAAACCTACATTAAAAAAAATCAGAATGGATGAATTGCTTCACTTGAGAACACTCATCTATTAATAGATGTAGGTATAAACTGTCATTGATTGAAGGATGTTCCAGCCAAATACTGTAAGATCAACAAATAGGGGAGTGGCCAAGATGGCAGAGTAGGAAGATCCTGAGCTCATCTCCTCCATGGGCACACCAAAATTACAACTATTTATAGAGCAACACTTGATGAGAAGAACTGGAAGACTAGCAGAAAACATCTTCTACAATTAAAGATATAAAGAAGTAACCATGAGATGGGTAGGAGGGGCAGAGATATGGTATAGTCAAGACCTATACCTCCAGTGGGCAATTTACAAATGGGAGGATAATTGCAATGGCAGAGGTTCTCCTCAAGAAGTGAGTAGTCTGAGTCCTACATTAGGCTCCCAAGCCTGGGGATCCTGCACCAGGAATGTGAGCTTCCAGAACGTTTGGCTTTGAAGATCAGCATGGCTTACTTTCAGGAGAGCCAGAGGGCTGCGGGAAATAGAGACTCCACTCTTAAAGGGCCTACACACAGTCTCACATGCTCTGGAATCCAGGGCAAAAGCAGTAATTTGAAAGGAGCCTGGGTCAGACCTACCTGCAAATCTTGGAGGACCTCCCGAAGAGGCAGGAGGCAATCTGGGGGCATAGACACTGGCAGCAGAGCTCCTCAGATGCATAGGACATCTCCTACCAAAGGCCACTTCACCAAGGCCAGGAAACATATCCTACCTACAAGATACATAGAAATAAAATAAGCAAATTAGGCAAAGTAAGGCAACAGAGGAATATGTCCAAAATGAAGGAACAGGATAAAATCTCAGAAGAACTAAGTGAAGTGGAGATAGGCAATCTCCTCTACAGAATTCAAGATAATGATTATAAAGATGTTCCAAGAACTCAGGAGAAGACTGGATGAACAGAGGGAGAATTTAGCGTTTTTAACAAAGGGTTAGGAAATACAAAGAAGAACCAAACAGAGATGAAGAATACAATAACTGAAATGAAAAATACATTATAAGGAATCAATAGTAAATTAGATGATACAGAGGAATGGATCAGCAAACTGGCAGACAGAGTAGTAGAAAACACTGAAGCTGAACAGGAAAAAGAAAAAAAAAAGAAATGAGGACAGTTTAAGTGACAACATCAAGCATAACATTTGCATTATAGGAGTCCCAGAATTAGACGAGAGAGAGAAAGGGGCAGAGAACTTATGTGAAGACATAATAGCTGAAAACTTCTCTAAACCTGGGAAAGGAAACAGACATCCAGGTCCAGTAAGCACAGAGAGTCCCAAATAGGATCAACTCAAAGAGGACCACAGCAAGACACATTGTAGTTAAAATGGCAAAAATTAAAGATAAAGAGGATATTAAAAGCAGCAAGGGAAAAGCAACAAGTTACATACAAGGGAACTCCCATAGCACTATCAGCTGACTATTCAGCAGGCAAGGGAAAAGCAAAAAATAAAATACAAGGGAATCCCCAAAGGTTATCAGCTGATTTTTTAGCAGGAAGTCTGCAGGCTAGAAGGGAGTGGCAGGGTATATTTAAAGTGATGAAAGGGAAAAATCTACAACTAAGAATATTCTACCTGGCAAGGCTTTTCATTCAGATTTGATGGAGAGGTCAAAAGATTTAGAGACAAACAAAAGCTAAAAGAGTTCAGCACACCAAACCAGCTTTACAAGAAATGTTAAGGCAACTTATGTTAGCAAAAGCGGAAAGGCCACAACTAGAAACATGACAATTATGAAAGGAAAATCTCATTGGTAAAGGCAAATATACAATAAAGATAGTAAATCAGCCATGTATAAAGCTAGCAGGAAAGTTAAAAGACAGAAGTAGTAAAATCATCTATATCCACAATATGTAGTTAAGAGATACACAAAACAAAAAAGATGTAAAATATAATTTCAAAAACAGTAAACATTGGTGGGCGGTTAGTAAAAATGCAGGGTTTTAAAAATGTATCTACATAAGAGATCAGCAACTTTAAATAATCACATATATAATAATCATATATATATAATATATATAATAATATATATATACTGCTATGTACAGTGTGGGGAACATAGTCAATAACTATGTAGTATGGTGACATATTGTAACTAGATTTATCATGGTGATCATTTTGAAACATATATAAATACCAAATCACTATGTTGTGTAACAGGAACTATCATAGTGTTGTAGGTCAATTATACTTCAAAAACAAACTCATAGAAAAAGAGATCAGATTTGTGGTTACCAGAGGTAGGGGGTAAGGGAAGGGGGAATGGCATGAAGGTGGTCAAAAGGTACAGACTTCCAGTTATAAGATAAATAAGTACTAGGGATGCAATATACAACGTGATAAGTGTAATTAATAGTGCTGTATGTTATATATGAAAATTGTTAAAAGAGTAGATCTTAATAGCTCTCATCACAAGAAAAATATTTTTTTCTATTTCTTTAATTTTATATCTATATGAGATGATGGATGTTCACTAAACTTGTGAGAATCATTTCATGATATTTGTAAGTCAAATCATTATGCTGTACACCTTAACCTTATATAGTGCTATATGTCAATTACATCTCAATCAAACTGGAAAAAAACACCAACAGTGGACTGGGACCAATTAGCTCAAAAGTCTGCTAGCACCAAATTCAAATTTTTACACATCTAGTGACTTCCCTGGTGGTGCAGTGGTTAAGAATCCGCCTGCCAATGCAGGGGACACGGGTTCGAACCCTGGTCTGGGAAGATCCCACATGCCACAGAGCAACTAAGACCATGCGCCCCGACTACTGAGCCTGTGCTCTAGAGCCTGTGAGCCACAACTACTGAGTCTGTGTGCCACAACTACTGAAGCCCATGCACCTAGAACCTGTGCTCGATGACAAGAGAAGCCACCGCAATGAGAAGCCCACACACAGCAACAAAGAGTAACTCCCGCTCTCTGCAACTAAAGCCTGCACACAGCAATGAAGACCTAATGCAGCCAAAAAAATAATAAATTAATAAATAAATTAATTAATTAAAAAAATTTTTTTACACATCTAGTTGTTTTAAGCATTGCCCAAATAAACAAAAATTTTAGCCATTTAGAGCTGCCTGTCTGCTTTGCATACTTCACCAAATAGCGCCCAACATCTGCTGGTCATAGATAAGATAAACCCTGTGATTATATAGGTGCCAAGCTTCTGCTGCCCTTCAGAGCTTTCTGCCCCAGAGGCTTCCTGGGAGACTGCTGAGAAACAACACATAAACACTTAAGTACCCTCTTTTCTGGGAATTTCCTTGCCCTTCTCTCCTGGATGTCCCCCTCCCCCAAATAATCTCTGGATTGTTAGGTTCTGGTTCTGTGAGGGACTATTTTCAGATGGATAGATGGTTATAGGAATAGGGGTGTGTGTGTGTGTGTGTGTGTGTGTGTGTGTTAGATAAAATGTTTTTCCAGTAGCACGCCCCAAAAGGAGTTTCTTTCAATAATCCCTTCAAGGACCTCAAGTTCAGAGGATGGAAGAGGTATTAACGTTCTGAGTCGTGCACAAAGAACTATGGATGAGTTGGGACAGAAAGTGGTGGCTTCCCAGGAGAGCTGGGGACTTATTGTGAGGCTGAGCCGGCGTTGACCAGCCTCTCTCTGCCTCAGTGACCTCCAGTGAGAAAGAACAAGATGAAAGTACAAGACGAGCCTGGAATATCTTGTGGTTCCAGAAAGTAAGGAAGTACTCAATAAAGATGGTGTCATTAAAACAAGTCAGCTTGAAACATTGGCCAAATCTGAGAACAAAATAATAAACGGTAATGTTTTAGGTCAGGCAGCTATAACAAAATACTATAGACTATGTGGCTTAAACAATAGAAATTTCTCACAGTTCTAAAGTTCAAAATCAAGATGCCAGTAAGGTAGGTTTCTTTCTTTAGGCTTGTAGGCAGCCATCATCTCTCTGTGTGCTCACATGACCTCTTATTTGTGCATCCATGGAGAGAGAGAGCAAGTTTTTGGTGTACCTTCTTATAAGGGCAATAATCCCATCATGAGGGCCCCACCCCCATGACCTCACCTAACCCTAGTTACCTCCCAAAGGCTCCTATTTTCAAATACCATTGAGGGTGAGGGGTTCAGCCTATCAACTGGATGTGGGGGACACCAACATTTGTACTAGAATATGATGAATCAATACCCATAGAGTAGAAACCACGAACACATGGTGATATGAATAACTGAATAAATAAATAAATGGGGAAGGAATAAAAGCTCTTTGTTAGAGTAGAATTCCAACTAATAAATGTAAAAAGTGATGGAAATAAATGATCACCATTTGGCAAATGTCATAGTAACAACTGTTTTAGTCAAGAATCATCAATGAAGGCTAAACTTAGAGCATTGAAGTATAATGAGAAACAGGGTAATTACATAAAACTGATTAACCTCACAAGATATTTATTAATCACAAAGAGAAAAACAGTAACTCTACAGTGGAGAAACCTGGCAAATCCTACTTTAACTGAGAGATCAAAGTCAACCTCAATAGTAATGGGAGAAATCAACATCACATGCCCTCTAACGTGATACACTGAGAGTATACAATATTACTTTTGTGGTATTCTTGCAAAAATGTAAAACTTGAATTTAATCAGAGGAAACCTCAGACAAACCTAAGTTGAGAGACTCTTTAAAAGTCTGATGTTTATGAAAGACAAAGAAAAACTGAGGAACTGTGATTAAAGGAGATTAAAGGTGATTAAAGGAGTCTAAGGGGACATAACAAGTTCATGCAATCTGTGATCCTAGCTTCATCCTTAGTTAAGGGCTCTGTCTATATATTATACCTCTGGTCCCACATAACGAAAAGTACAGAAGCAAGCAGTAAATAAATGGTTTTTAGTAAATACTTATTGATTGATTACTTACCAAGGAATCTAGGTAGGTAGAGCCCTCTGTTTTCATCAGCCTCCCTCTCTTTGAGTAGCAATGTGTTTTGAACCACCCACAGAATGTAAGTGTGCACATATACAGGTCAGAGGAGCTCTGTCCTTCACCAGAGAATTTATAGCGTATAAGCTAAAAAACTGAGTGGCTGCCTTCAAAGTGCTGGACTCTGCCAAGTAAAGATGTTTCATGATCTCGGAGGTGACTCTCATTCGTCCTTAACTCTGGAAAGCCAGAGAGCCAAGCCTCCTTGCTGATGTGTCCTGAGGACACATCTTCAAATGGTTTACCCAAAGAGTGGATATTTTGTCGATTCCCCCTTTTGGGAAATGTCACTGGAAAGACCATAAGTTCAACTTTCTACTGTATTTTGCCAGAATACTCTCAAAAATTCACCTGTAAAATTCCAGTTTCCAAGAATAGTAGACTAGGTTATTGAGATCACCTCTCTTGATGACAACAACTAAAACTAATGGGCAAAACTCACTTAAAAGCAGCGATGACCTAACATGACAGTAAAGAATTGTGAGGTTAAAATTAAAAGGGAAAATGGGAGCCTCAGGAAGTAAGCTAGAACAGAAGCTGCTTTTGCTCTGGGGCATTTGAAAATTCAGGTAAATTTTAACTTTTGTTTTGACAGCCTTGTGGAGTGAAATGGGCATAAATCAAAGCTCAGGGCATATAAAAAGTTCAGAATTAAAGAAGAGACCTTAAAAAAAAAGCTGTGACCCTTTAGAGGGACTATCCTCAGAGTAAGGTGGACAAGAAGTTAACCAGTTTTTACAAAGATTTGCATCCAAGTTTCAATTCACCTGGGTGGCACTGAGACCCTGAGCCCTGAATTGGATTTAAGGTAGTTCTAGACTTGTTGTGCCCCAGGTACCTGGAAACTACACAGATTTTATCGGAGGAAGATACTTTTATCATCTCCTCACATTATTCCTGAAAATATTTTCATTAACAATGACCAGCACAAAGGTGACCTAGCATTAAAAAACAGATCACCATATGAAAGAAACAATAAGAATAGAAGTAGGCCTACAAAGATTTCAAACACTAATTACCAGCTACAGACTACAAGCTGACTATATTTACTATGTTTAAAGAAATGAAAGACAAACTTGGAAATAGCTACAGGGAGAAGAAACCCATATCAAAAAAATGGATAATAATTGAGAATTCATTAAAGAGATTTTGCTGATGGACAAATTATTGAACCAGGGAATAGATCAGAAGACGTTCCCTAGAATGCAACATGGAAAGATAAAAAGACAAAAAGAGCAAGAGGTAAGAGAATAGACTTAGAAGGCCTAACATACTTTTAACTTTAATCCCAGAAGGAGCAGAGAAAAAAGCTGAGGCAGAGAATATGAGACACTTGCACGTATAAAAATGGCTGGGAATTTTAAAAAACCTGATAAACAATATTTATCCACAGATTCAAGAAGCCAAACAAATCCAAGAAAGATATATAGAAATGCACAGCTAGACCCAGCACACCAAAACTACAGAAAGCCAAAGGCAAAGAGGAAAAATCTTGAAAACGACTAGACAAAACCCCACTTTCCTCCAGAAATGTCTCATTGGAAGCTTAGATAATGTAATTCCCAGAGCATGAACCAAGATAACCTTAAAACAAAATCCTGCCATCTCTTAAATTAACACACTTCTGGTTTCCATTAATAGTTACAAGAAATTGATATCCAGTGCCGATTAATACACAGACGCACTAAAACTCCTCAGCAAAAAAGAAAATTTTGTTTTTAATTTCAGTTTAATTTTCCAGAGAAGTCAGACTTTGAGGGCATCCACCATTTAGTAGGACAAATCAAAAGAAAGTGACCACTGAGACATAATATATAATGATTTGACTCTCTGGGTCTAGGTAGAGAACCTGATGAATTTTCTACAGATTCTTTGTCAACTTTTTCAGAGTATATGGTTCACTACTCACCAGGTTTCATTTCTGAAAGATTGCAAAAATCCTTTTTAATTTTTTAAAAGCTAAAGTTTTAATGTTTTAAAATTTTAATTTAATTTTTTAAAAGCTAAAGTTTTCATTTTTTTAAATTTTAATTTAATTTTTTAAAAGCTAAAGTTTGACTGTCGCATTTATAAGAATGAAGAAGTCTTGCAGGTGAAGAGAGGTGGCATGAGAAGTGGGAGTAGCATTAGAGGGATCCAAGAAATGTGGATCCCGTTCTCAGCTCTAGACTCAATTCGTTGTGTGAGTTGAACAAGCTGCTCTGCCTCAGGGGACACGGTTTTTCCATACGCCTGACTTCCTACATTCCCAGCCACATTACCTTGGAGTAAATCTAGATCCCAATAACAGGCATACACAGTAGTTCTCTGGCTCCAGTCTTTGCCTGTTAGTGCAGGACCTTAAGTCCTCACACTATTTCTAGGGTACTCTCAGGTGACTCCCATGTGCTCATGAAACCAGCGATTATCATTTTCTGTGATTTATACCTTCTTCCGTCTCTCTTAGATTCTGTCTGGGAGTCTGCCGCTGCAGCTTCTGAAATGAAACTTAAATATCTTCCCCATCCCAAGGCTGCAGTTCAGGGTCCCCTTGGGAACTGAGGGATAGCTCTGGAGACTTCGGGGCACCAGGTGGGTGGGTCTTCCACTTTGGGGTTACTCACTGTCTCCTGGTGCAGTGCTGCCCCGAGCTCCTATGCTCATAGAGAGATCAGTGACATCCCGACATTTTGTTTCCCATAGCCCCCACACCCTCAGGAGGACTGCCTCAAGTCTGACTGGGTAAAGAGAGGAAGGCAAAGAAAGAGGAGGAGGCTATAAATACATAGTCATGAAGTGACATGAGCCTGACGCTCAGAGTGAAGCTTCTTTCATGGCCGCCCACTCTCCTTAAGCTTCTAGCATGCCTCAAAGGGTTAGAAGAGTTCCTTCCTAGAGACATGACTAGGTAATGTACCAGGGATCATTAGTTTGAACAGTTCTATGAAATCAAAGTGTTCCAGGAGCGGGCCCCTTCTTATTGTATTGGGTTTAAAGAGTTCCGGCAAAAAAGAGTGGATATATGTATATGTATAGCTGAATCAGTTTGCTGTACAGCAGAAACTAACACAACATTGTAAATCAACTATACTCCAATAAAAATTAAAAAAAAAAAAAAACTCTCAGTAATTCAAGAAAGCTTAAGAATCACCAAGCCGGAAACACTGGTGCCGAGCGCGAATGTCCCATCTGTAGCACATACATGGTAGACCCACCCCCCTGCTGTCGTACCCACACCCCTCACACCCACTCTGACCCAGACCTAGATGAAACAGGCTCCAGTGCCAGCCTTTCAGGTCGCTTCCTGAGTAAGAGATGGCTTAAAGAAAAAGAAAATCTTTAATGGAATCTGTTCTCAAATAATATGTTACAACAAAATATAAAGAATGTACACAATACAAAAATATTTAGAAGAAAAAAAAAAGTTTGGGCAATGCATCAAACAAAATGTTTCCCTGAAATCACTTCATTAGAGATTTAGTCCTTTGGATTTTTTGTACTTTCTAGTTCTTATAAAAGTGCTAAGACTCCTGGGCTTCATTGGAAGACAGTCTTGTTTGTTAGTTGGCTGATGAAAGGACAATGCAGAGATGGGCCACAGTTTGAAGCCTTAGAAAGAGAAAGAGGTAGAGAGTAAGAGCTATATGATTTTTTGGTTTCTCTCATCATGTAACTTATTTATTCATCCTTTCTTTTTATTGCAAAACCATTAGCTGAGGGCTCTTAAGGGTTGCACTGTGTTCCCCAAAAGATATGGTGAACTCCTTATCTCCAGTCCCTCAGAATGTGGCCGTATTTGGAAATAGGGTCATTGCATACATGTATAACTAGTCAAATGAGGTCATACTGAAATAGGGTGGGCCCTAATCCAATATGACCTGTGACCTTATAAGAAGATGGCCATGGGAAAACACAGAGACACAGGGAGAAGACCATGTGAAGATGGAGCATTAGAGTGATGCATCTACAAGCCAAGGAATGCCAAAGGTCTCTGGAAAACCACCAGAAGCTAGGAAGAGGCAAGAAATGATTCTCCTATCGGTTTCAGGAGGAGCATGGCTCTGTGACACTGTGATTTCAAACTTCCAGCCTCCAGAATTATGAGATAACAGATTTCTGCTCTTTTAAGTCATCCAGTTTGTGATATTTTGTCATGGTAGCTCTAGGCAACTAATACAAGGGCCTATGTGTCAAACCTCATTCTAGTGGCTTTGGATCAAAGTCAAATAAGATGTGGTCCCCTCTTCAGGAAAGTGCTAGATAGGATTTCAGAGAGAGAGAGAGAGAGAGAGAGACAGAGACAGAGACAGAGAGAGAGAGTGAAAGACGGAGGGAGAGAAGGAGAGAGATAAGAGGCTTGTATTACTAGGAGAAGGGCTTTAAAAACTTAATATGTACACTCTAAAATAAATGAAAGGATTGAGCTGGAAAAACTGGAGCTCTGATAGGATGATATAGGTAAGATGCCCTCTGTCTTCTTCCTTTTGAAGTCCTGAGATGACAGCTTTGGAGATCAAAGGATGATTTATGTTCACAACAAAAAGGAAACAGTAATCACTAGAAGTCAGCATGGGTTTACCAAGAAGAGAGTGTCTCTCAGGGTCAATTCATCACCTTTGACAGGGAAGTCAGACTGGTAAGTGACAAAATGTAGCAGGCAAAGTGTAACAAGAATTTATTGACGTACCTGCAGTTTTCCTTATGATATCCTTACAGCCAAGATAGAGTGGTTAAGCTGGGAATTGAGGGAACAGCTGTACCTATGGATCCATGACTAATGAATGGAACTATGGCAATCTGGGCTGAGGTTTCCATCGGAATGCCAAGGAGCTCTTTCATAGGTGCTGCCCTGTTCAGTATTTTTATCAGTGAATTGGAAAGTCAAGCATTACCAGATTTGTCTTTGATGGGCTAGATGACTCCATCTACACCTGAATGTGTGCACTTGGTTCTGGATAGAATCACATAGTTAAGGAGGCCATAGGGGAGCCAGAAGATGTTTTGAAGGGAATGACCAAGTTGATGACCTGAAGGAAAGTAGCCATCATGTAATATAAAAAACTGGTGAGGTATTTGGGGATATACAGGCTAAACAATAGAGAATGCAAGAAATACATGAAGCCGAGGGATAGTGTGTTTTACTTGGATTGAAGGGTTGTAATCACCGGGTCAAGTAATAGGAAGGCAACCTCAGCTTGATATAGAAGGAACTTTCAGATGTTAGAGTAAAAATAATACACCCACAATGAAACCTGAAAGATATCAAATCTCTATGGACTCATCTACAAATTTAGTAAAAATCCTAGCAGGATTTTTTTTAAGGAACCCATCAACTTATTCTGAATATGTAGATGAACAGAGGCTCATAAATAGCTAAATCAGTTTTGAAAAAGAGCAAAATGTTACTATTAACCGAAGAATGGTAAGATATACCGTAAAGCCAGGATAATCAGAGTGTGGACCTGGTACAGCCACAGGTAAATAAGCCAATGGATCAGAAGAAAGAGCCCATGTGTCTAGGGGAACTTGGTACATGAGGGAAATAACACTTGAATCCATGAGGCAAAATGGAAGGATGGCTCAGTGGGTGTTGTTGAGGAAACTGATGGACTCTCCAAGGGAAAATAGAGTTGGAAAACTTACACAATGTACAA
This sequence comes from Lipotes vexillifer, assembly GCF_000442215.2. Taxonomy (NCBI): domain Eukaryota; kingdom Metazoa; phylum Chordata; class Mammalia; order Artiodactyla; family Lipotidae; genus Lipotes; species Lipotes vexillifer. The sequence goes on along the minus strand of NW_006784126.1, from coordinate 1,070,653 downwards.
AGATGGGTATAGATGGATTAAAGAACTAAGTGTGAAGCATAAACTCTAAAGCAAATAGGAGAAAATACAGAAATATATATTTGTGATTTTGGAGTAGAAAGGACTTAATGAAACTTCCAAAGTGAAAAGCATAAGGAAAAAATTATTCAACTGTCCATTTCAAAAAATAAGAATCTTGAGTGATGACATATAAAGTTAATCAGGTTACTGACAGATTAGAAAAAAGTTATTTGCAATGTGAAACCATAAGAGGTTATACTTAGCTATACAAAATACCCCAAGTAAATATCTAGGATATATTGGGTTGGCCAAAAAGTTCATTTGGCTTTTTCTATAAGATCTTACACACTGGTCTGACAGGCACACATAGCTGACACTTCATCTGCGTTTAGAATGTAAAGTCCAGTGGTTAGGTGGATCCAGAATGCCTACGACTGTGTCATGGCTCTTCCTCTTTGTGACATTTGGCAACCCCTCTGAACTTTAGTTGCTTCATCAGTAAAATAGCACAAATAATGAGACTGGTCATAAAATTCACATAAGGATTAAATGAGATAATATAAAACAGAACAGCATCTGGCACATGATAAAAACTCAGTCGTGGCTGTTTTTGCATCTCTGTTTCATTTTGACATTATGAGTCCAATAACTGTTACTTTCCCGCATATCGTATTTCAAAATTAGTATGGTAACGCTTCTGGGTTATTAATCAGGCAATTAGTTTTTTCTTTAATTAATAATCAGAAAAGGAAGTCATATGCCTTCCCTGAGACTGTGCTCTGGTGGTGTATGAGGTGTGCCTCGTGGATTAACTATTAATCCCAGAGTGAAAACTGAATTCAGCGTTGTAGAGCTGGAAAGGATGTGGGAGACCATCTTGCTAGTCCCAGCCCTTTCGACACAGAAGGATGCAGAGAGCTGGAAGAGGTAAGTGCCATGCCCTGAGTTTGCACCGCAAGAACCATAGCACTTCTTCTGTGGTTTTGATTAATTAATTATGACTACAAAATATAATTACGATTAGGAAATCCAAGTGGTGATTAGGAAAGATTAATGTCACCAGCTGGCTTTGTCAAATGGGTGTGAACTGTCTACATGAATAATCTCACTTAATTAGAGACCTAGACCCAGAGGACTCATAGTTATTCCAAGTATGAACTTGCTGGACTTCCACTTGACTGTTGCTTTATTTCAGTAGGTGGAGCCACTCTCCCTCATTAGAATAAAGTAAACAGATATAACTCAATTATAAATAGAAAAAAATATGTGCTCTCTGTCACTGAGAGTTGCACAGAGTGACGACTGGCTCGAGACCCTGGGTGCAGCGGTGAGCAGTGCTGGAGCATGAGTTCCAAGCCAAAATCCATAGGGATCATCGGAGCTCCTTTCTCAAAGGGCCAGGTGAGTAAAAACCCTGGCTTTGCATAACCGGAATTTATGAGAAAGTTTCGAACTTCAAAATTAGTAAGGTGTTAATGTCTAGTTAGTTAAATTCCCTGATACAACCTGACCTGAAATCTATATTTTAAAGTCCTCTCACCATTTTGCATCATTGTATAATTATGGTCACAAATCCATTTATTCTTATGGCTCCTAATCTCAGCCACAGCTAATTTTGTCTAAATCTGCTGAATTTTTCCTCATATTTTTTTTAAGAGAAAATATTTTTATTTGAATGGAAATAGACTATTTCTGCATTGTAACTACTCATTTAGATTTCTGTGTTCTCGTTGCTTTTGGTGTTACTGTTTATATGTAGAAGGAGATAGAATTTTAAGAAAACACATTTGTTTAGTTATGTAATTAACGCCTAGAAAAATTTCATAGACGGGCAGCAACCTTTAGAATTTAAAAATGTGGACAACCTAAACATTATTGATTTATCAACTTTGTGAGTGATTTATATTATTTTAGGGTTTTCATGATTCTATAAAAGTACTGATTTCATGGACTAGGTAGAGTCCCTTGTGCACCTCTCTTTGAGGGAGGAAAAAAGAAAAACAAAAAAGGAAACCCACCTGCAAGTTGACCACATTGAAAGGACTAATGAATTTATCAAACTCCCAGATTCCAAAACATGCCAGCAACATGTAAATGTAGTCTTTTTTTTTTTTTGCCCAGGCACACTCATTCTGATAAATCTAATGAGATTACAGATATCTTCGACTCCCGTAAGCATCTGTGCTAAAAGAGGGGGGATGGGGAAATACAAAAACAAAAGCAAACAGAATAGAGTGTGAATTGACACCTTCCCAGGCTGATTTTTTTGTGGTTGTGGTTGTTTTAAATGGGGTTTCTCAGGTTTCTTAGAACTTTCTCTTTGCCCGTCTGAGCAATGTATGTATTCTCTTAGTTTTGAACTCTTGCTTTGCAATCTGGCTTTTTTATTACAAAACAAATTGGGACAGGTCAGAGGTTAGAGATGCAAACTGCATTTGGACTGTCAGTCAATACTGCTTCACTTTCCCTGGAAACCTTTCAAAGGTCTCTCCTGAAACACAGGGACATTTTGCCGACAAAGAAGTGTTTCTTTTAATGCTGGGGGTAATTGCAAAATCCACAATGCGCTCACCTATTCTTGGGACAGGTTCTAACAAAGATAGCGCTGAAATAACTGATAAAAAAAAAGAAGGAAGGAAAGAAGAGAGGAGGGAGGAAGGAAGGAAGGAAGGGAGGAAACAGCTTGAATATGCTCTGACCCCTGGACCTCAGCAGAAGGCCAAATGCTGATAGTAAGAGCCACTCCAGGGGATAATATTTTGAAATATAGCCAGATGCATTTTCCATTCTCCATAATTCTTCCTTCCTGACTTCTACAGCTCTTCCTTGTTAAAACATGGCCCGGGGCTTCTCTGGTGGCGCCAGTGGTTGAGAGTCCGCCTGCCGATGCAGGGGACACGGGTTCGTGCCCCGGTCTGGGAAGATCCCACATGCCGCGGAGCGGCTGGGCCCGTGAGCCATGGCCGCTGAGCCTGCGCGTCCGGAGCCTGTGCTCCGCAATGGGAGAGGCCACTACAGTGAGAGGCCCGCGAACCGCAAAAACAACAACAACAGCAACAAAAAAACATGGCCCCATGAGAATGAAGCTTATTGTCTCGTGATAGTAAGGACTCAGAGAGAGATATTTTTCTACACTAAGCCATAGCATAGAAGGGAAAAAAATGGCCAACATATAAATTTCTGTCCTCACTTAAAGGAGGTAAAGTTGGATAAATAGGCAAAAGAGAGGATTAAAGGGCTAGAAGGTTGAATCTGACAAAGGACTCCATTCCCTTGCAGGGCAGTGGTTAAGGGGAGGAGGTGGTGGCAAAGAATGAAGTAGGTATTATATTGATTTTACTGTTGAGTTAACTAAGGCTCAGAGAGATTTGAGAATTTGCTCAAGGTCACACAGCTTTGACTGTGTAATTCCAGACAGGACTGTCTGATACCAGAGCCTGTGCTCCTGACCTGCACTGGTGCATCTTTAGATCTACAGTGGATCTTAGAGTTGTGGTCAGTTAGGGAATGGAGCCCAGCTTCAAAGTCAGTAGAGCTAACAAAGAACAACAAGAAAAGACCAATCATTAGAAGCAGTTTGAATCAGCCAAAAAAAAAGAGCTAAAAAGTGTCACTCTGAAATTGATCGACTGTGATATTGTAATAAATATACAGCTGGGCCTCCATATCTGCAGGTTCTGTATCTGGAATATCTTTATGTCATTTTATGTAAGGGACTTGAGCATCCGTGCAGGGGGCAGGGGGTAGGGGGAGTAGGGGTGGGGGGATTGGGAGGTGGTGGGGTAGGGTGGGTGTCCTGGAGCCAGTCCTCTTCAGATACTGAGGGAGGACTTTCATATCAACTAAGGGGTGTATAAGATTTGTTGTGGTTGTTTTTTTTTTATAATTCTTAAAGTTCAGAATGGTGTTATTTTTAAAATTTTTATTGAAATATAGTTGATTTACAATGTTGTGTTAGTTTTGAGTGTACAGCAAAGTGATTCAGTTTTATATATGAACGTAAATTTTAAATTCTTTTCCATTATAGGTTATTAAAAGATGTTGAGTATAGTTTCCTGTGCTATACAGTAGATGCTTGTTGGTTATCTATTTTATATATAGTAGTGTGTATATTTTAATCCTGAACTCCTGATTTATCCCCTCCTCCGTCTCCCCTTTGGTAATCATAAATTTGTTTTGTATGTCTGTGAGTCTATTTCTGTTTTGTAAATAAGTTCATTTGTAAGGGGTGTATGAGATTTGTTCTAAAGTTTGAAAGGGAGGGGGAAAAAGGGCAGGGAGTTTTCTCAAACTGACAAATTTTGAGCATCTACTAAGTGTCAGCTCCGTACCACAAAATACAGTGCTGGAAGTGTAGAAAAAATTGGACTGAAATCTAATAATGGAGAAAAGACAAAAACAAACACAAAACCAAGGCAAAATTTGAGCCAAGCAGCACACTGTTGGACTTTAAAGAAGGAGAAATTGTATCTACTTGAGAGGGGGTGGGAGTCATACAAAAAAGGGAGTGGAGTGAAGGAGCAAATGTGTCCAGCTGAGCGTGGGGCGTCCCTGGCTGCCAGGGACAGGAATTTGACATGGAGGATTTGCCTGGCAGCCAGGGCAAGTCATCCGGTAATTTGAGTTGGGAAGAAATATCTACTTAGTTTGGTGCCACAGCCCAATCCTGGGGATAGATCCACCTGTCTTTTGGCACACCTTCTCCCCTGAGAACACAAAGTAACCTCCTGTATTGAAAAGGCTTGTTGGAAATCAGAATCAGAGAGACACATGCAAGAACCGATTCTTTTGATGGCTAATCTGCCAGGAGGCTGGAGAAGACTTACAGCCAGGAAGAAGCGTGTTAGCTTCCCTGATGTAAAATGAGCAAAGGTAGAATTGTGCCAACTGTGCTTAAGCAGGTCAAAATACCTGAAATGCCGGGTTAGTTTTGTGGTTTCGGCTCCCGGGTGATGGTTTTCCCTGCTGCCTGCTTTCTCCCCAAGAGCCCTAACTTACCACCGTGAGGACCTGCAAGTAGGTCTTTCTCATGCCACGCTCTTTTTTTTTTTTTTCCCTTATGTTTTTACTCAAGCTGTTCCCCTGGTTTGCAAAGTTTCTCTATCACCCTATCTATTTTCCTGAACACCTACTCACGTTGCAGGACTCAGCAGAAATATCAGCCTACTCCACGCAGACTTCTCTGACACACTCTGCTCCTGGCAGAGTTAGGATCATCCTGTTTTTGTGGTTATGAACCTTCTATCTGCATTGAAGCAAGTCTCTAAGTGCTGTAATTGGGATCAAATATCCAAATCCCCTATTAGCTTGTTAGTTACTCAAAGACAGAAGCCCTCTCCTTTTAATCACTGTATCTCCATCTCTCAGAGCGCTTTTGTACAAAATATGTGTTCACTGTGCTGGTAACGCCGTGTGATGGAGAAGAGGAGATGCAAGTTTTGGAATCTAAAGAATGCGGGTGTGAACTAAGGCTCTCCCACTTGTTAGGAAAGTTACGTAACCTTTCTGATTCTGGATCTTCGTATTTGACATAGGGGTAATTCAATCTACCTTGCCGTGATGATTAAATGAGATAATGTAAATTCCTGACTCTGTAGGTATTCAAAAATTGATACTCTTCAATTGATTAATGAAAAGGGTTCCTATTGTGGGCATCAGATGGTCATGATAATGTCTGAATTACTCTATTTTTTAATTGTTCAGCCACGAGGAGGGGTGGAAGAAGGCCCTACAGTATTGAGGAAGGCTGGTCTGCTTGAGAAACTTAAAGAATTAGGTAATTTTAAAACATTGATTACTTTTTATTGAAGTATAGTTAATGTACAATATTATACGTTACATATATGTACAATATAATGCTTCACATTTTTAAAGGTTATGCTCCATTTACAGTTATTATAAAATGTTGGCTTCTATTTCCTGTGTTGTACAATATATCCTTGTAGCTTATTTTGTACCTAATAGTTCATACCTCTTAGTCCCTTACCCCTATATTGCCCCTACCCTCTGGTAACCACTAGTTTGAGCAAGCTAATTTTTAACTTGAAAGATCAGCCTGATTTTCTTCTCACTCTGAAGGAAGGACCAGGGTCCTGCTAAAAGAGGGTGTGTCTGGAGTGACATTTATACCGCAGAATTGCAGCATTGGCTATAACCTTAGAAGTACAGCCTATAAAAAAAAAGCAGCGATGGGGGGCATGCTCAGTAAATACTGTTGGATGAATATCCCCACTCAGATATTTTGTCTTTCCAGCCAGACTCTTGTATAAGAGAATGTGTGTGTGCAAGAACTGGGGGTGGGTGGTAGGGGAGTCAGGGGAATTGAAAATGAAAAGCCAGCGGCAGCAGGAAGTACACTACTAGCAAGAGGACCCCTATTTGTGAAAGGAAAGAAAATAAAACAGTAATATAATAACAATAATAGTACCTAGTGTTTGCATGGCGTGTATGTGTACACGTATACATATACATATATATATGCGAGCATGCAAATGCAAAGTGATATAATTTTTAAAGTATGGGCTAAAGTAAACGTCATCTTTATATTTAAAACTCTGATGAAGTGTTGGGGAGGATATGGAGCAACTGGAACCCTCGTGTATTTCTGGTGGGAATGCATAATGATACAGCCACTTTGGAAAGCACTTTGACAGTTTTTTTTAAATTTGCGGTACGCGGGCCTCTCACTGCTGTGGCCTCTCCCGTTGCGGAGCACAGGCTCCGAACGCGCAGGCGCAGCGGCCATGGCTCACGGGCCCAGCCGCTCTGCGGCATGTGGGATCTTCCCAGACCACCGGGGCACGAACCCGTGTCCCCTGCGTCCTCAGGCGGACTCTCAACCACTGCGCCACCAGGGAAGCCCTGACAGTTTCTTAAATAAACATACATTTACCTCTTGACCCAGCAAATCTTCTAGATATTTACCCAAGAGAAGTGAAAACATATACTATAAACACTACTACCTGAATGTTTGTAGCAGTATTATTTATAAAAGCCAAGAAATGGAAACGGAATGCCTATTAACCGGTGAATGGATAAACAAAAAGTGGTACATCCATACTATGGGATAGTACTCAACAATAAAAAGGAAGAGGCTGCTGACATAGGCAAGAACATGGATGAATGAATGGCAAAGACATCATGCTGAGTGAAAGAAGCCAGACACAAAAGACTACCAACTGTATGATCTGTATGACATTTTAGAAAAGACGAAAGCATAGCAAGACAAAGATCAGTAGTTGCCTGAGGGTGGGGCAGGGATTGACCATAAAGGGGCACGAGGGAATTTAGGGGGTGATGAAAATATTCTAAATGTTGATTATGGTGATGGTTGCAAGACTGTAGATATTTCTAACACTGGTTGACCTGTACATTTAAAGTGAGTGAATTTTAGTGAATAACAATTATACCTCATAAAGCAAAAAAAAAAAAAAAAAAAGACCCCAAGAGAGAACAGAAGGCTTGGGGAAATGGACTAGACTAGTCCCTCCGTTAACAAGCATAATTTGGTCATATTTTATATCAGGTTGAATCTCTTGAAGGTGTTAGTGAATCTTGGATACACATGGACATTTAATGACTACAGCGTACAATGACTGGTTAGTTCAGAACACTGTACTTAGATCACATGAAGCTCTGTAAATTGAAGCCTAAACAGGGCCTTTTAGGGAGTGACCTAGGTCCTTAGAAACTTTGGGCTAGCTGCAATTTCTTTATTAAAGAAGTATAATAATAGAGCTTTTATTTCCTGACCTCACAAAAGCTTTAAGGCTCGTTGCTAATCATACGTTCTTATTTAATTCAGACAGTCCCACTATAAGGCAGGTACGATGGACAGAGCAGGGAGCTGAGCTGCTTCAGCTGGTGACAGATTGGACTGAAACCACGGGCTGTTAATATAGTGTAAGAAAATTTAGAAAATATTGGTGTATTTTCTTCTGGGCATAAATATATATGTATACATATTCTTTTAAAAACAACTTCTTCATTACGTATACAAAACATGCTTATTGTAGTAAAGTGACAGCACATAAACAGAGACAGAGACCAAGACAGTGATGCCACCCATTAAGCCCAAACCAGCTTATCACCGTTACACTTTCGTGTCTAGCCTAACTGGCTCGATTCAAGAAGTATTGATATTTGCAGAGAACCCAGTATACAGCAGGCACGGGTGTACAGCAAACGTGGGATGATGCTGTCAGGCAACAGTGGACAAGGTTTTTACCTTCACAAGTTTCTACAGCCATTCCAATACGATTTTTTTTTTTTTTTTTTTTTTTGCAAATACACCTATTTGGTAAAATTGGAATCATCCTACAGGCTGTTTTGTAATCTCTTTTTTAACTTAGTAACCTGAAACTTTTAATTTTAATTATAGAGTGTGATGTGAAAGATTATGGGGCCCTGACCTTTGCTGATGTCCCTAATGACAGTCCCTTTCAAATCGTGAAGAATCCAAGGTCTGTGGGAAAAGCAAGTGAACAGCTGGCTGATGTGGTGGCAGAAATCAAGAGGAACGGAAGGACCAGCCTTGTACTGGGCGGAGACCACAGGTCTTTTTTAATGGTTATCTCTATGGAAGTCTGGCACAAATACTGTAAAGCAAGTATCACCAAAACCATGAGAAGAGAGAAAATAAGGAAGGGAGAGCATTGATCGATATTTTATACCAAATTTTCTGTCTTTTTTCTTTTAATTTTATTGGTTACTACTTTATTTTGGAAACATAAATTTAGCTCTGTTTGAAGGCTTGCATTATCTTTATAACAGCAGAAAATACATATGAACGGATTTAGGCAAAATATTCAGGCTTACATTTCTAAATAAATGAGCACTGAGGAAATTTATAGTCAGTTTACTGTACTTGATTACTGATAATAGAAACAACTCATTTAGGTCAACAACTAAAGCATGCGTTTTCCCATTGTAAAAGTTAATAATTGTAAAAATTTTGAAATACACACACATATATAAAAGGGAAAAAACAATGGCAGTTGTAATTCTCTAACAACCGTTTCTACTGGAATTTTGAAAATCTGGCATACTTCCTTCCTGCCATAATTTTTTCCTTGTGTATGATTTTAACAATTGTGTATTATCCTGTTTTGTTCTTAATCTACACTACAAATTTCCTTATGTTACTTCATGATATATACAAGCATAATTGTTTATTGTTGCTTAATTTTTCATCAAGGTATGATATCACTATATATATCCATATTTTCAGATATTCAGATTATTTTCAAATTTTCACCATTATAAATAATGTGGCAAAGATAATTTTTGCGTGCAAGTCTTTCCATGTTTACTCTCAAGGTCCCACGATATGTTATCAGAAGAAGTATAATTAGATGAAAAGTACAAACATTACAATAGCTCTTGATGCAAGAGTCAGTTACTTCATCCCCCCTCCGTTTTCTCCCCTAAAGCCAAAGAGTTACCAGGGCTTCTGTGACAAAACTGCCATTGAGAAACTGGAGCTCACTTTCTTTTTTAAGTGGAAAAATTTGTAAGTGGAAATTTTAAGAGTGGCAAATGGCCAAAGAGGAAAAGACAAACGTCAAGCTGAATCATCAGTACCTGAACATGGAGAAACGACTGCTTCCACTTTGAGAATCTGAACGTTCACGATTCTCTGGAGGATTCCTGAACATTCACAAGTGGGAGAATGCAAGCACTGCATGGCAAATCCTGATCTTTTAACTTTTGTGTAAGATATTACTTAGCATTTTCATTCCGGCAAGTTTTCTGGAGCTTGGAATGTTTGAGATGAACTTTGAGGGTTCTGGATCTGGCTAAGAGCGGGTCCTTAAATACATAGCAGGAGACTAGAAAGTTCCAGCAGAGGATCTGAGTGAGTGAGCTCCCAGGATACACTGGCTGAAGTGGATGTAAGGACTTCCAAGTGATGCTCCCCAATTGTAAAAGAATTGGATTTTAAGAAAAATGGAGGGACTCTGTCATAATTCACTTGGGAGAATTAGTATTTACCAAGAGAGATAAGAGTACAGAAAACGAGCCTGATTTAACCCTGAGAGTTGAGTGGTGTCTCATGCTAACAAATTTCTTGTGTGGCTACTGTCTTTTCACACAGTTAATTTTTAGTTAAACTATAATTTGCAATTTTATTAGAAGGTGGTTTTGAAAAAAATTACAAATTTATTAGTAATGCCATTGAAGTAAATAAATATAACTTGTTAGTATATATTAAGTATAAGCTATACTTTCTCTATTGTTATCATTGTTTAACTGGCATCTCCGGTTTAAAACCTCTCACAAGTATTAGCCACTTTGACTTAAAGGAAAATCAGGTGAGGATGTTGCATTTATGATATGATGTACGTAATGATACTGCAAACCTGATGTCCATACAAACTTCTTTTCCTCTCAAGTTTGGCAATTGGCAGCATCTCTGGCCATGCCAGGGTCCACCCAGATCTCTGTGTCATTTGGGTGGATGCTCACACCGACATCAACACTCCACTGACAACCACAACTGGGAACTTACATGGACAACCTGTATCTTTCCTCCTGAAGGAACTAAAGGGAAAGGTAAACAGCTGGTTGGTATTTCGTTACAAAAGAATTATCTTTAGCAGAAGTTCAGGAGGCGGAAGGGAAGTAAGAACCCCTGTGCCATCTTCTTGATTAATTTCTCAACCCTTTTTCTGGGCAGCCAATAAGCAATGGGTGGGTGGATAGAGGTGGTGAGGCTCTGTACCTCTACCTTACTTGATAGTTTGCAAACTGACTTCATATGTAGCTTCCCTTTTGATTCTTAAACTACCCTTTTTAGTAGGTGGGGCAGAGAGGAATCCTCTATAAACAAGTTAACAGAGGTTCAGAGGTTAACAGACGTACCAAATGTGCAGCAAGGACCAGAACTGGTCTCCTGGCACCTCCTCCTTCTACCACAAACCCCATAGCCTCTCATTCTTACCAAGTGTCCCCTCCACATCATAGGGCCTTTTCAAACGTGGAGTTTTAAAATGAGGATTATGGTGGTTTATTATTTACCACCTTTACGATGAGAAATATATATCTAAACCACAAGAGGAACAACTACCTCCTCCTTGGAAACTTCCTTTCTAAAAGACGTTAAGATGAAATTCCAGAATAAGATTTAACATTGTAGTTCATAATTTTATTGATATGCTGTAGCACACCAATAAAACAATTTTTATTGATTCAGCTGCAGCAAATTGGCCGTTGTGATGATACTTGGGGGGCAAAACCTCCTTAATGTTAAATGTCGGCAGCAATGTTTTCCGAACAGATGACCAAAGTGATAGGCTTGCAAAATGCGTAGCCAGCTCATGGGAACAGCCAAGCATGGCTCCAGGACATCTGAAGATACGGTCAAACCAGAGGTCTGATCGAAAATTTCCCTTATCCACTCTCAACCACCCTCTGGATTAAGTCTTTACTGAGAAAGAGAAGAAAAGAAGGAAGCTATGAAAGTAATGGAAGCACACTGATTTCTTTACAGAAGAGTTCCAGGAAAGCAGGGCAGAGTGGAAATGGGGTGTGGGGCAGGTAAACGCTGACAAGTGATTCAGGTTAGGTGTGGGCCACAGGGTGAAGCTGGGTGAGGCCTAAGCAAACAAGGGTAGCACAGGCGGGCAGGCACTTCATTCTTAATTTTGTATTATATTTTAATGATTTCCCTGAGATTTATGTTCTAAACAAGATACACGCAATCTAACAAGTGTCCTTAACTTTCAATGTAAGATTTGCTCAAGAGAAGCATATATAACCCAATGGAACCATTGCAATTCTAGGTTCCCGATGTCCCAGGATTCTCCTGGGTGACTCCCTGCCTATCTGCCAAAGATATTGTGTATATTGGCCTGAGAGACGTGGACCCTGGGGAACAGTAAGTTTATTCCTTGATGTGACTTATCTTCCCTTTTGTCCTTCCTCTTGCTAGGCGTGCTGGTCAAGCCGATGAGAAAAAATTATTTTCAGCACCAAGTCTATATATCTATATCTACACATATTTATATGTATACACGTACATGCATATATGTGTACGTGTTCAGGTGATTTTTACGTTCTTGCTATTTAGAAATATATTGATATATACATACAGTTCACCAAACTTAAATATTTTTTTAAATCTCACCACACTGATCTTTTCTTTAAAAGGAAACAAGAGGGCATAGGGTCAGCCTCCTTATAAATTGTAGATTAATATATCCTCTTTCATAGCTACATTTTGAAAATTCTGGGAATTAAATACTTTTCAATGACTGAAGTGGATAAACTGGGAATTGGCAAGGTGATGGAAGAAGCATTCAGCTATCTACTCGGAAGGTATGATACTTTGTGTGTGTGTATGTGTGTTTGTATGTGTGTAACATAAATATTATGAAAAGGACTTGCTACTGACACTGGTCAATGTAAGTTATTAATAAAGCAAGTAAGTACAATCATGGAACTTCACTGGGTTGTTACTTTTTATAAAGCAAAGTAAGAACTGTATTTTTCTACGAAATATTAAACCACCAACTTTAAACTGAATTCCTTTCCCACCTCTTAAAAGAAAGAAAAGGCCAATTCATTTGAGCTTTGACGTTGATGGACTGGACCCGTCTTTCACACCAGCTACTGGCACACCAGTCCAGGGAGGTCTGTCTTACAGAGAAGGTCTCTACATCACAGAAGAAATTTACAAAACAGGTATGTAAAAATCTGAGTGAATAAAGAAGGAAGTGTACACCCGGCCAATATATACTGATACCTCCCACATCTGAAGATCGAGCCCCAACGGACACTTCCTAAATGTCCATTGCATGATGCAATGACTGAAATGTTTTCAGTTATTACACCTCTTTCTATTCCCAGATAACATTTCAAGTCGGTCTGTGCTAAGTTAAAAATGTCAACTATTTAATAAGTTACATTATTTCCATTTGTTGTTGTAGGGCTACTGTCAGGATTAGATATAATGGAAGTGAATCCATCTCTGGGGAAGACACCAGAAGAAGTAACTCGGACAGTGAACACAGCAGTAGCAATAACCTTGGCTTGCTTTGGAGTTGCTCGGGAGGGTAACCATAAGCCTACTGATTACCTTAACCCACCTAAGTAAACATGGAAACGTCATATAAAAATCTCACAGTTAATGACATAATTAGCAAATCGACTAGTTTAAACTTCTAGTTATCCTCCCAAAGGTTTGGTCTTTCAGAAAAATGTTTTGCCTTGGTGAAAGTTAGTGCAATTAGTATAAACTGTATCAGTTCCCTCTTGGTATGAAATTCAAGATATGGAAATGCTAACTTTTGTGAAATTAAAAAGCTTATATTCCCATTTTGGCAAAAGCCTTATCGTTAGAGAAATACACATTCATTTCCAAATAAAAATATGCTGGCATTAAAAATAAACACCTATATCAGCCCCCGCACATAGAGCGGAACTCTTGATTTCAGGAGATAAAGCTACCCAACCTGAAAAGGGACCATATTTCCATGTTGTTCAAAGCTGTAATCCCTAGAAACTTTTCTTTTCTCTTTATCTCTGTAAGATTCTGTCACTGCTACACAGGTTTCTAAATACATGTAAAACACACACACACACACACACACACAGGTGAAAGTGTCAACCTGGAAAAGCAACTGATTTATTTTTAAAAACAGAGATTAAAGAATCACCACTTAAGGATGATTTTATTAAGTTTATGCATTTCTAGCTATGTTATTTTCTTTTTTTTTTAAAGAAGATGTTGGGGGTAGGAGTTTAGTAATTTATTTATTTATTTTTGCTGTGTTGGGTCTTCGTTTCTGTGCGAGGGCTTTCTCTAGTTGTGGCAAGCGGTGGCCACTCTTCATCACGGTGCGCGGGCCTCTCACTATTGCGGCCTCTCTTGTTGCGGAGCACGGGCTCCAGATGCGCAGGCTGAGTAGTTGTAGCTCACGGGCCTAGCTGCTCCGCGGCATGTGGGATCCTCCCAGACCAGGGCTCGAACCCGTGTCCCCTGCATTAGCAGGCAGATTCTCAACCACTGCGCCACTGGGGAAGCCCTAGCTATGTTATTTTTTTACATGACTTCCAACTCATTTCACATAGTAAGTTCAAGTCCATGGCAAAGGCAAAAACTTGCCAATCTACACTAGAAATATTAGCCCATTTACTTGGAAATCTGTGATAAAAAATTTAAGCCATTTTTAAAAAGAATATGAACCTATTTGCTCCAGTAATACAATGAAATCTAGAGTCCTTTACTTGACAAAAATCTCTTACACCAAAAGAGATTTATGTATAAAAGGATTTGTAATAACTATTTTACATGTGTGGTGCCTTTAAAACAGTGTATTTGAAGACTGAATAAGTCATTAATACTAAAAAATAAAAACAATGGCCAAGATAGGAAAGATTGAGAGTGCCTAGTACAAGTCATTTAATCAGATATGTCCCCATTCCTAGGTAGCTCTAGTACATTGTTGTGGATATGAACAACGTGTAGCTTACTTTATCTCTCAGAGACAAAAACATAGGGAGATGGGAGCTGGAAGTCAACAGATTCACCATTTGAATCAGAATAAAACAATCTGAACATCACTGCCTCTACTCCACCACTATGTAGCGCGATCATGTTCAGATTTAATAGATTCAAGTCCATTTTCACCACAGCACACCCTGACTTCACTGAGTCCCTGGTAGAGACACTGGCACCTGATTAGACTGAGGTGCTGGAGACCCACTATTGATGGCTTGTGGAGGCACTGCAGCCGGTTCCATCTTGCTAATGTGAGTGATGAATCGAAGACGAAGTTTTAAAGCTGGTTTTAAATTACATATAATCTTCTCTACCTAAAAAATGAAAACACATTAAAAAGTATTTTAACCAGAGAACTTCAATTTCCAACCTTTAAAGAAGCAATTTACACATATCCTGAGACAATAAACTAGGGAGTGGAACAGGTGGATGAGATGTTATTCGGCATGTTTTGTGTTTTAACAAAAGCAGATTAAAACTCCTTCTCTCTTACATGAGAAAAAACATGTGTTGTCCCTCACACACACATTATATATATATGTATATATGTGTATGTGCGTCTATCTACGTATGCATACACTTACAAAAACATACTCATTTACCTAGCTAGCCAGTCGTCCCACTGACGACAGCTAGTAGAGTTTACACTGGGAATTCTACATACCCACCAAGGGGATCATCCTTTTAAGATACCATCTTCACGTAAGGTATCACGTAAGGGAAGCACAAAGCACGATTATATGTCGAAGTTCTTTGAATAACTTACGTTCATAACATTTATCTATAAAGCTAACTTTTTGGTTTTGATTTACACTTGGAATTCAAACTAAATAATATTAGATCTACTCTTACTTAAAAACTTTAAAGAAATAAATACATCAAGCAGTTCCATAGCTTTCTTAGCTTTACTCAAATGTTTCTGGATCTTACTAGGAAAGATCAGCCCACTAATAATTCTTCCTTTTTGTATTCCCCTTGTGTCAAAGTTTCTTAGGCCCAAATATAGGGAATATGCTAACGAGAACATTTCTGAATTGGTTCCCACTTGACAATCCTGCTGAGGCATGAAGGAGGCGACGCCCTCCCCACCCCATGTCGCCAGGTCCAAGGAACGAATCCCCCAGACTAGGAGTCATATGTTTACGTCTATCAATTTATGTTCCTCTCCCATTTTAGAGAGAAATAACATTGAAGTATGGAGGGGAGGTCACTTAATTCCACCAATCTGCCCTCTCTCCACCCTTCTAAAACAGCTGAGATTCTGGTTCCCACAGACAGGAAACTCAGTTATGATTTGAGGAGGACCCTTCCACTTTGAGACAGCTCTCCCAGGGAATGGCTCTTTATATGTTGAGTTACAACGTGCCTCCCTTTAACTTCACCGGTTTGTATACCTTTTAAAGTGACACAGAACAAATTTAATACCTATTCCAAATGGCAACGCCCAAATAGTAAGAATACAATTAATTCCCCAGGACTTAAAGAATTCAAGTTAAGCACCCCCAGTTCCTTCAAATACCCTTCATTAGTTACTCTCCTGACCCTCCCGGTTTTAGTCTTCTTGTCATGCTGCGATTTGTCTCACATCCTCACTGTGTACCCTAATCACTGCGGGGAAAACTAGGCCCTGCTTCACTTATAACACAAGGCCTCTCTGATCTTTTCAGTAGCCATACCGTACTGTTTCTTCCTAATGAGTTTACTGTTAATAAACCCCCAGGTCTTTTTCAGATGTTTTGCTGCAAATATCAAGGGGAGAAGTGTGAGAAATTATAATAGGTATTTACTTTAACACTATGTCCAGAGTAATATGCCACGTAGCCTAAAAAGGTCTATTAACCTTGTCCCCTTAAAAGAAAAATATTAACCAAAAAACCGCACTCACCCAAACAAAAAAGTCTGTCCGCCATATATTTAAGTTTTCTAAACTAAATGTCATTAAGAAATAAAGTGACTCACTTGCTCTTTCACACTGTCACCAGTAAACATGTACTTCATATGATACAGGAAGTCACAGATGGGATCCATGTAGTTTAAGTGGGTGCTACACTGGTCTACGTTCAGCAACATGTCATAAAATGCAACACCAATCTATTTAACAAATAATATAAAATTATTTAAATGGTAAGAAAATGGTTCAGTAATTCAGCTTGATGCAGCCAGACTCCATTACAAGACTAGCACAGAGGATAACATGTTTGTTGAGGAATTGTCACTATCAGACACACCTCTGTGCACATGGGTGATATGATACTGCCTGCATTTATAATGCAATCCAGAGTGCTACAAACTGCCTCCTAATAGAGCCTAAATGCAATTTCTCTTTCTAATAGTATTCTCTTAAACTTAATAGCTAGACAATCCCTTTTCTAGAAACGACCTCTCAATTTCTGGGATATCTGCAATCTCAGGGAGCCTTTATACTGGACCTTCTTAGTTCCATTTGGTGGCTCATACTTTAAGGGTCTACTCCTGGCTCATTTTCTTTTATCTATACACTCGTTATAGGTGACTGACTTCAACCATTCCCATCATTTTAATGAATTCCTCTGTACTACAGAGAATGTTCTCAAATGCACTTCTCCATCCTTAACTTTCTTCTCAACCTTGATGACAGGTATTTTCCCCTGCATCTCCAGTTCAACACATCACACATCAAACTCGTTATAGACATACTAAGTTATGGGGACACTAAGGCCTCAAAAACTGCTCTTAGATCCCACTAAAATGATTTTCCTACTAATGGTAATGATATGCAGTTTGAAAAACACTGGGGAAGAAATCTTAATATATCTTTTAGAACTTAATCTTATCACGGAAAACCCAGATTTTATTCTACCTCTATCATACATCGAGTTCTCTCTTGCTGAAATCTTTGTAAAAATGGTCCCACGAGATGGTACACATAAAGCAACTGGAACTCAGTCTTCACTATAGGAAGAAGTATTTCAGTGAGAAACCTAAAATTTAAAAATAAAAATTTATTGTTACTTGAAATCAGCTGAATTGTTTGAACTTTGTTAATACAGCCGACCCGAGTATTTGCAAAATTTGTCATCTTTTTAAAAAAGTTTCCTTTAATTTTGGTAACATTTTAAATTAGTCTCACATCTCTCACTGGCTCTTATTTTCATTTGATTATTGAAATAAATTACTTCAGATTTAGAAGTCATTCCTAATAGTAAAATTACTGAATGACAGAATGTGAATTATTTGAAATAAAAAGAGAATAACCAACCTAATATAAAGGCCATTCTCAAGAAATGTGAATCTAACTAATACCAATTATACAGTCAAAAAAAAATCAGAAGATAGCCTAATATTAGTTATGCAGTTCAAAAGCCAACTTTTGGGATATATTCTGGAAAAAGAATGCATTTGACTAAGCATCCCCAAAATGGTAATGGAAAACAAGATACCAGATTGTTACTTGTACATACAAATTAATTTCATTCAAACAATTCTGAAATAAAGGAGGCTTCCTGATACCTAGAATCTACTTAAGACTTTTACTTCTAAGTTGTTCTATTGAATGAGATATATACCTCATGCATAAATGAGATTAAAAAACAAAAACAAAATGATAAATCAAATGTCTTTAAGAAATCATAATACCTACTTGGGAATGAGAGAAAGTTGCCCGATGCTAGAATGGTGCCACACCGCATGTGCCAGAGCTAACGTGTAGCTGCAGCTCATCTCAGAGTAGGACTGATGACAAGCAGTGAAATCAAAGAGGCGGAAAGGATAGCCGACCCACTCTGTCTCAGACGTCAGGCTGGGACTGCTGATAACACTCACAATTCGATCATGAAGGACAATCCAATACGGCTCCTTTAAAACCAGGAGAAAGCCTTGTGAAAAACAGCATTTATCCAGTATTCCACCCCATATCCAGTATTCTACTCCAAAGCTTAAAATAATAGCACTTTCTCATGTCCAGTTCATTTAATATCTGATATTTACTACATGGTAAATTGACTTTGCCTATGTTTATTATACAGATAACACTGGTACACATTTATAATTCATAACTGTGTGTGTGTGTGTGTGTGTGTGTGTGTGTATATTTTGGAGAAGTGTAAGGAAAAAGTGATTCATAAAGGTGCATAAAAAACAAGTGTGGAAAGCTCAGGTTTAGACAATATTACTGACATTCAAAGATGTCAGACAACTGTGTGGTGCTGACTAGACACGTGTGGTGGTCACAGAAGGGAGACTTCACATGGGCGGAGGAGTCATGGAAGACTTCACTGAAGCAGCAAGCCCTAAGCCAGCAGAGAATGAGTAAGCTTTAGAGAAGGTGACAGAAGGAATAAGGGTTCTGATATATTCTCTTACATGGCAGAAGTACCTGAAACATGTCTCAACAAGCATTATTTGCAGGAGCAAAGGCTCTAGATACATAACATGTTACGGGGTTGAAAGCAGATCAGATTCTAATGGGAAAACTAAGGTTGGATAGGTAAGGTGGGACCAGAGATGCAGGGACCCTTAAGTCAGGTAGCTTTATTTAGGTCTGAGGCAAAACGCAAACAAAATAGTCACTATAGATTTCTGAAGCAATAACAACATGAAAGCTTAAAAAATATGAAACATTTCATTAATTGCATGACGAGCTTATACAAATCACAATGATTAACTCACTGGTAGGGCAGTGATGATCAATCCAATTGCATTCATCCATGCTGTAATGTTCTCTCTTGGCACTAAAGGCTGACTATTAGTGGGGAAAAAAGAATAAAAGAGTGAAATTATAAAAGTGACAATGGATCTTATTTTGAGAACACATACCATTTGGGGGGTGACAACTGACCTATTTCAATAAAACTACAATGGATTTTTAGTGAGTAAAAATATAGACAAAAGCTAAATAAGGCTTTTCTTCTTTTTCTGGTTGTCTCCTTTAACAATGGTTGCTGAGCTAAAAGACTATTTCACTTATGTGTACTTCTTCTCCAATCATCATCCCCTACTTTACGCTGGTCTTTAAGAGGGGAGTCTTGAAAGACTACCTTTAGCGAGAAGTTAACATTATTCCTAAATTAAATGTCAAACAGCTAATAAAGAGTAGAAGTGGGAACAAACCCAGGTCTTCTGACCCTGTTCAGGGCTCATTCCATTTCATCTATATTACAAAGACAAGATCTGGACCCAAACGACAGTCACTATTCAACAAGCATTGGCCTTGGGACAACAGGTTTGTCAAACAGCTCCAAATAGAATACCGTTCTCTACAAATAAACAATGAATCTTATTGCAGGAAACAGGATACACACCTTTTCAGGACAACATTTAGAAGAGCATTTCCAACATCTTGGCCTGAAACAGCCAAGGCCATGAGCTCCACACAAGTAACATGCAGTGCGTGGGCAGCGGGGTTGGGAAACTCATTGAATCTCCAGTCACAGTTCGGGAATGGACCAGGAGATTTGCCAGCCATTGGTGCAGATGATTAAAGCAATAACTATTTGATTATTTTGAGATTAAAGGCTCACATTTGTATAATGCTTTACAGTTTTCAAATGTTTCACATGTAAACATCTCATTCGATTACCAATTCATCTGATTATGAGGCCTCAAGAAGTGATTTACTGGAGAGCTTAAGAGGCAAACAATACAAACCAAATACAAATAAACTTGACATGACCGAAGTGTACTGATAGCAACCATGTGGTCAACCACAGGTATAAACGATTGGTCTTATATAAGTGAGCTCTTATAACTGTGACATGATAGCTATAGATGTAACCAAGGTATCTGTAGGCTTTATCAACCTATTTTCTTTCAATAGTTATAGGAAAGTTAATAAGAACATTACTTTCTCATGAGTAATTCTTTTACTTCAGGAAATAATTCCTTGCATACGAAAAGAAATCATGCCCATTTATGTAAAATTGCTCTGTCTAGTAAATAGTGGCATGATGTATAGACATATTAAGCACAGTGTGCTAATAATTTAAAACAACATAAAAGTGAAGAAATAAAAATACCAATATAGAATCTCTTTCACTAAAAAAAAAAAAAATAATAAGGTTTTATTGTTATCTATTAATGTTTTAAAAAACATTCAGGGATTTATTTAAAGCAACAAAATTCTATGTTCTCCAGTGGCAAACAGATGTATGTTCTATAACACATAGCACATTTATTTAGGAATAGGATTTTTTTTCTTTAAAACAGATCTCTTCTCTAAGGTCTTTTTTTAAATATAAATTTTAATGGAGTAAATTTCTGCCTATCTGGCATAATGCTGCAAATTTAAGATTTCAAAACCTTCAAAACATTTCAAATAAAATGATCTTAAAAAACTGAAATCTTAGAATATATCAAAATCTTGGAATATTTAAAGACAATATATGTTCGCACAAATCAACATATAATTATTTCTGAAGAGTCTGGAAAAATCACAGTAAAAAGGATATTATCTACTAGTCTGCCAATCAATTTGCAATAGTAGGAGTCATCTGGGACCCAGGGATTGTCTTCTCGTGCATTCATAGCGCATTTAAGGTAAGTGTCACTTAGACACCAGCCCTGCGGTCGATTATCCTTGAGCGACCCAATGATTGCATGGACAAGTTTTCGTTTGAGACTTTCGCGATTTCTCAGGTGCATTTCATAATAGTGCAGAGTGTTATACAAATAGGTCACTGGACGATCTGCCAAGAAGAAAACAGATCATTACAATGTTACCTGGTTACTGACAACTGTGAAAAACTAATCCTCTATTTTCAAGATTACCAAAAAACAGCTCAGAAGGTTACAAAACTATTTCACATGTTGGGCAATTGCATACAATGAATATTTTTATTCTAGGACAACGCAGAAGGCTTCTAACAATATACACAGCTTATACTGAAGGATATTCATCACATTCTGACAGCAATGTCAGTCCTGGAAATTTATCCTGCAAAAATGACTTATGTGTAAGCAATGTTGCTGCAGCCCTGTTTATACTGGCAAAAGATTAGAACAGTATAAATGGTGAAAAACAGGGGACTGGTTAGGTCAATTATGGCATGTATGAAGCAGCTTTGTATGTACTGATACAACATAATCAACCCTAATACATTATAAAGGTTAAAAAAAATAAGGTGTAGAACAATGTGTATATTACATAATATCTGTGAAAAAAAAATAAACTACCAACTCCAGAGTATTTAAGGTAGAATACACAAGAGACTGGTAATAGTGATTGCCAATGGGAAGGGGAACCAGGTGGCCCTGGGGAAGAATAGAGAGATGATTAACTCCCATAATACCTTTTGAATTTTGTTCTACGTACATGTAGTTTCTTTTCCAAAAATATATTCCTTAAAACTGTCCTTAATTCTATTGTAAATCATTGATTAAAGGGAAAGAAACTGCCTAGCTGGAGGATAGGCATGGGACTAACTACTTTTCACTGCATCATGTGCATACATTACCCAATAAAGAAGAAAAGCGTTTTTTTTTTTTTGCGGTACACGGGCCTCTCACCGCTGTGGCCTCTCCCGTTGCGGAGCGCAGGCTCTGGACGCGCAGGCTCACCGGCCATGGCTCTCGGGCCCAGCCGCTCCGCGGCATGTGGGATCCTCCCAGACCGGGGCACGAACCCATGTCCCCTGCATTGGCAGGTGGACTCTCAACCACTGCGCCACCAGGGAAGCCCCAAGAAAAGCATTTTTAAAGGAATGCTCCCTTGAACTTCATACCTACTCTGCAGTGCTAAAACGCAATTCAGACTTCTGCTTTGAAGGGAGACATCTCAGATCAAGGACTAAGAAAAAGTATCTGCCCACCAGGTAAATACGCCCTGTCCCCACAGTGGCTGCTCCAGGGCTTCTGTGCTCTGTCACTGACCTCACCACGCTCCAGTTACCAGGCTCAAAACTTTAGAGTTGTCCTCGATTTATTTCTTTTGATATTTTCCCCATAACGGGTCAATCAAGCCCAATTCCTACTTCCTTGACTATCTGCCCTTTCTTTCTCATTTTCAATGCCACCATACTTGTTTAGATGCTAATCATACAACGTCTTGACATAAGTCTTTGAAATGGCTTCCTCCTTCCAAGACATGCTGCGGCTAGAACTGGATTCACCTTTCTAAAAGAATGCTTTCCATACCATAACTTTACTCAATAACTTCTAGTTAACTCTTGATTATCTGCAGGTTATAAAATACTAACTTCTCAGCCTGGCATTTACGGTGATCTACCACCAGGTACAATTTAGCCTATTGTTTTCAAAATGCCTTGTTTTTGAACACCTCCATGATTTTTCCGAAGGATTCTTTCTGCTTATCATGCTCTCTTCTCCTTTCTCTTTATACAAATCACATACATCATAGTTCAATCACTCTCCATCCAAGAAGCCTGCCAAGATCTGTTTAGCTCATAGTAACATTAGTCTGTTCTGAACTCATACTTCCCTTCTATACTGATTTGGCAATTAATCACACAATATATAAAATAAGGGATCTCTAGTATATTACTTTTTTTTTAGGCTATGATTTAACTATTGATATTTTTATGTTTTCTATTTTATACTTCATGACATCATCACATAGCACTGCCCCTTCAAAACACTTTTATTAAAAATTATTAAAATAAAACCTTTAGAACTACTATTACACAAATGGTCACGCACAGCTTAATTTTGTCTATAGAGCTATTAGAAGGAATTAAAATTTGAAAAAGCTCACCATGAAATTTATATAAGCCTCCCAGGTGATCCAGTAGAGTCTCCAATGACTTGGATACTGGGAGCAACTCTAAAAATCTGTGGATTACTATATCAAATACTGGAAGGAAACGGAGACACACATTTCCAAAATAGATGGGCAGATACGGAGACTGGATCGGCACAGGAGGATCGACCTGCTCTGCCAGGCCCTCAAAATAGAGCTTCTCCGGGTATTTCTGTGGAAGTGAGGAAATGGTAAATGTTTACGGGATCTTTTGTAATTTTCTTAAAAAAGGA
Organism: Lipotes vexillifer; assembly: GCF_000442215.2. NCBI lineage: Eukaryota > Metazoa > Chordata > Mammalia > Artiodactyla > Lipotidae > Lipotes > Lipotes vexillifer. The sequence continues at coordinate 1,047,186 of NW_006784126.1, read as the reverse complement.
GCTAAATAAACCTGTCATTTTTCGAAGAGCATGAAACTGTTTGTTCCTGCAATGCAACGAAATCCAGAGTCCTTTACTCACCAAAAATCTCTATTATCCCAAAGATATACCAAAAGAGATTTACATACAAAAGGATTGGTAACAACTCTTTTCATTTTGTATTGTAAGTACCCATGTCTACTAAAACTGTAGTTTCAATTTCTTCTTAACATTAGAGATACTCTAGAACCTTGAGAAAGTCTAGGGAGCTAATTCACTTCTATACAGACCAGAGAGAAAAGAGCAGAGCTGCAGAGAAAACAGCCAAGTCAATTAGCCAAATACCTAAAGTTTGGCCTTAAAAGGGATTAACTGAAGCACTAATTTTAATTAGTACCTTGTGATAATTCATGTGCTTGGTGTGCCAGTCATTCTGCAGCCAGTGTTCTGGGGAATTTTCCTTCACAAAGTCACTTACTCGATTTCTAAAATCATTTGGTTTGAGCAACAGCAACTGAATTATGAAATAACAAACCTGGGCTTCATTCCCTTCATGACTACGCATGGCCTTTGGAGAAGAACAGAAAAATCACATGAAAATGCCCAACCTGTGCAAAAGCGTGGCGCTAAAGAGTCTAAGTTTGAAAACACTACAACTCACGATTATTAGAATTTCATTATGTGTCCAGTCTACCCCAAAACAACTGTTCAGCATTCCTCAAACATATCTGACCCTTTCTTACCTATTTTTGGCTCTCACCTAGAATGTCCATCTTTATTTTTGGAAATTTACCTACCTTTTAAGATCCACCACCTAGGTAGATGTAATCTCTCACTGTTGCCTGGCAATGTTTTCCCTACACCTCTAACTTATCCTTTTATTTTACTGATTTATAGACTTACCTTATTTCCCTTACTAGACTATAACCATCTTTATATCTATGCTCTACAGCTAAGAGGTAAATGTTAACCACTTAAGCTCCCTAAATATCGGCACTATGGTATTAAAAAAAATGTAGCATTGTCCAGCCCGGTTCAGTGATTCCTGAAATAGACATCAGAATCAGGAGAAAAAACTGCTTGGGGAATACTGGGTGGCTATAAGAAACACTCAGTTATGACTATGGCTACCAAGGTGTACAGAAATGGTTTTAAGTAGTGAGAAAAGATTCAGCGACTTTTTACTGCTTCCTGCCTCTAGTAGGAGCCTTTGAGAATCAACTCAGGGCATTACAAGGCCAGGACCACATCTGTCTTACGTACTTCTATACCTTCTGTGCATACAACACAGTAGGTATTCAATACATGCTCACTGAATGAGTGAAGAAACTGGGGAATCTCTAGTTCCTTAGGGAACTGACAGCAATACTTGTTTTATAGTATAAATGTATTAAATCCTTAGAAACAACTTAGAACAGGTGAGCACAAGATCCATTAGCCATACACATCGATCCAAAAGAGAATGGGGCTGCTTGGAAATCTGTTCTTAAGTAAATGTATTCTTACCAGGCAGAGAATCAATCTGTCCAATGTAACAATGTTGTACTTCCACACCATGTCATTAAGAATTTCAATGCATTTGTTGAGTTGCTGACCCCCAGCTGACGTAGAGAACTCATACACCAGGAAATCTGCAAATGTTCTCACATGGACTACCAAGGCCCTAGCTCCAATTCTCTCTAACACTCTGGAAAGCAGAGAGTAAAACATAAATTGCATTGCTGTGGGGTACGGTGGGTTGCCAAATGCAACGCAGAGCTAGGTTTCTGGCTTACCTGTAGCCAATCTGGTTAATATGGTCCGTCTCCAGGAGCATTTTCCAGAGGAGACAAAGGAAGAGGGGAGGAGAGCGCTGTGCGGAGAAGTGGGCAATGATGTCGCTTTCATTCGTCATCGACTTCCACTTCCTATACTCCTCCTCCACGTTCTTTTTCAGATTAAAACGGCTTTCCTGAGGTACATTATTTTGTTTAAAGAATGCCTACAAGGAAGAACAGAAGTTTAGTTCAATGGTTGTAGTAAAAAGGGCTATGGGGCTTCCCTGGTGGCGCAGCGCTTGAGAGTCCGCCTGCCGATGCAGGAGACGCGGGTTCGTGCCCCGTTTCGGGA